>NC_135658.1:88688945-89027814 GCF_964188315.1 Podarcis muralis
GGTGCTTAGCCATCCCTGTTGCCATTTTCATGCACTTTTCCTGCTCGAATGCTAGCCTGCTGATGAAGATAGCGGGGTGATAGATTGGAATTGAAATTAAGCAGCCTGCTAATATTGGTGACCGACAAGGGTGATGACTAATCTTGTTTCAAGCTGCCATGGCCTCTTTGGCTACTTGCAACAACTCTTGCAAGTCTTTTCACACACCTGTCTTAACATGTAAGGGTCAAGCTGCGCGCTATGTACATGCAGCTCTGTCTGAGGTTTTAATGTGAAGTGTGTGGGGTCCTTAACTGAAATGGTTAAATCATTTCATTTCCTGTCACAGCTTTGAGCAACCTCTCCCCTTGCCCTATTCTCCACACAACAATTAGTTTGTGAAGAAACTAAAACCACTACTGACTGAGAAATGGACACAATTCTCTCTTCATGCTCAGCTGATGTGCACATTCTTGAGGTGTGCATACTTGGTTACACACGTTAGCCATCAGTTACATGAACATAAACAACTCATTGAACTGCTCTAAAGAGATTTCAAAATCTCTCTCACCCTATATTCCTTTCAGACATACCACATCTGACCAAAATGGTTGTTTGGCTGAGATTTGTTTATCTATGGCAGGCATTTCTGGATGAAACAGAAATACTGGTGGTTGTTCCATGTGTAATGATTGTACACATGAATAACCTGCTCAGCAGGATGAAACAGAAATATTGGTGGTTGTTTCATATATAATGATTGTACACATGAATAACCTGCTCAGCATTGCTTCTGAACAGCAGGGCAGGAAAACGAATAGGCCATTGTCTTGAAACTACTACCTGAAATGCTTATCCATCCCGTCTCTTTGCAGATGATAACTGGTAGCCATTAATTAAACCATGGATTCCCACCATGAAAAGAATTGAATTTCAGAACTCTTAGTTGCCATGAACAATTGCCTTTTGTTTCCTGATGCAGTTAGCCTCTGGATTTCTTTGCAATCATCTTTCTCTCCCCCCACCCCCCTGCCCGCAGTCCATTCTATCTCAGTTTAAATTGCAATAACTATTGCTTATTCTTTAAAAATAGAAAGATCTCTCTAGGAGCCTTTGATGAGGTAACATTAATAATGCATGTCAAGGGTTTTTTAAAAACACACACACACTGCAGTGCAAAAGCATGTTGAAGTTAATTGAATGCAAAACACACACACAATAAGATATGAAATATCACTAGAGGAAAGAGGATTCCATGCCAGGGTTATGAGTATGCTAAGGGGAGGGGAAATATGGGAGAATGAGTGAGCCAATTCTTGCAAAAACAAAATATTGAAGGAAAATTAAGCACAGTATGAAACTGCCTTTGGCTTTTTTTTTTTTTAAAAAGGCCTATCCACAGTTGTTGCATTATAGAAAAACATTCCCCATTTCCATAAAGTAAGTCTCCTTTTGCACTAGGTATGGAGCCACCAGTTGTTTTCTGCTTAATGTTACATCTGAAAAAATGCATTTAAATGTGTAATTAAATATACAGAGTAGAACCCACTGAGTGCAATGTTGAAATCAACAGAACCTGTGTTAGCCATCCCTCTGACTGTGGCTTAATCAGGGACCCCATCCATAAGGCCTTGGGTGGGTTTGGAGGGCGGCAGCTGCATTGAGTCTTGTGAGATGCAAGTTCTGCTCCTTGCAAGAATCCCACAAACCAAAATATCAGCGAGGCCTTGGTTGATAAGGGGCACCCAGGAAAAAAAAAATCTTTCTGAAACCCTGGAGAGCTGCAAGCAATGCAGAACTCATTGGGCCAATATATAAAGCACTTTATGTCACGTTTCTCCAGCACGTAGATGGAATCTGCTTCCCCTGAAATCTCCTGCCCTCAGAGAGCAAAGTCTGATCCCTCTCACGAGCGAGAGGGCAGCAAATTGAGGCTGGCTTTCACACATGCTCTTCTGCATCTTTACAGACAGAAAGGGATTTCCAGTCAAACCTCAGATCCCTAATGCCTCCGTTTTAGAACGTTTTGGCTCCCATATGCCGAAAACCCAGAAGTAAATGCTCTGGTTTTCGAACGTTTTTCGGAAGCTGAACATTGGACGCGGCTTCCAGTTGAGTGCAGGAAGCTCTTGCAACCAATCAGAAGTTGCGCCTCAATTGTCAAGCATTTCGGAAGCCAAACGGGCTTCTGGAACAGATTACATTCAACAACCGAGTTTTGACTGTATCTACATTAATTGGGTTCTCCCTCAAAGAGGGTGTCTCTTCCGGTGAGACCTGGCAACCAAACCCTATGTTGTGGATGGGTATGATTGGATAGCCACAACACTCAATTGGTAGGTCCCTTGATGCAGGGTTTAATCAGACCAATGGGACGCAGGCTAAACAGATCAAGGGACCTATATATACCTATGCACGTGACCCAGAGCTTCCTCTTTCGGCGCGTGCATCGGAACACTTGCCCACCTCTCCCTACCTTTAGGGCTGAACACTTGACTTTGCTATGCCGTCATGTGTCGTCTGTCATTGGAACAGGGGCACAGCAGGAATTTTCCCCACTTGACTGATTGGCTGGTGCCATTTGGGTTTCGCCTGCTGCATAGCAAATCATCACAACTTGTAAGGTTGTGGATAGGCTCTGGTTCAGGAGATAGGGATGGGGGAACGTTCTCGCCATCCCCATGTGAAGGGTATTCCGTTAAAGGAATCCAGGGACTCGATGGTTTGGTCAACCCTGTGAGGGGGTTGTGACCCTGCCTGAATCCAGGGGGACATCTGGGTGATGGACATAGTCTGTTCCCGGCTTTCCGCCTATCCGGATGTTCACCCTAGGCTGACCTATGCTGGTGCCCTGGGTCAGCGCTACCTGCAACAGTGCAGGGAGCTAGTCGAACCAGAGCCTATGCAACCAGTCACTTTCTGTAATCAATAAAGTTGTGGCCTAAATTCTGCCAAAAACCAAACCAAAATTTGAGTCTTGTCTGAGTTTATTTAAGGGGGAGGTTTAAAGGTCTGAACACGCAAAAAGGATTGCCTCCTGCAAGGAGCATTTCCGATCCCTCCAGCAGGTAGGAATGTTGTCTCAATTTTTTAAAATTCCTATTTAAAAGCCCTAATATATATCTTAGGGTAGGAGGAAGAACTGAAAGCTTTCCACAAGCATCACAATGTTTCTTTTGGAAGGAAAATCTTCGGTTACATGTTTTAAACAAGAATGGAGACACTTCTGAGTCTAGAGCGTCATCACAAGCAAATGGATACCGAATGGGTAACAGATCTTTAGTAAATGTTTTCCGTTGACATTTATAGTCTGTAGGTTAAGTGGGTACAATCTATATTATAGCATGCTTGAGAGAACGCTTCTGGCACTGTAGGCATCAGGATTACCTTTGAAAGCTGCTTGAAAATGAACCTAAAAGCACGTTTTGCAAGTCTACCACACGCTAATGTTTAATGCATTTGTTGTAGTGCTGGCTTTTGAGTCTTCTGGATTAGTTTAATAGGTTAATCAAACCTCTCGGCCTGCTTTGCATGTTATTTTATTTTTAAAAAGCATCCATTTCCTCAAGGAAAATCAGCAAATATTTATTCTGCTTCGATAATTGTGGAAATTCATGTGTAATTAGTTATATATTTAAAACAATCTTAGGAGGCCTGCGTGCTGAATGCTTTTAGCTCAGTGCTTTGCTTCTTCTGGATAATACAGAAAAGGTCTGCAGGGTTCAGCTGATTCAATTTATTTAAGTACCTTTCATGTAGCTCCTTGAGAATGCTTTTCATATACAGTAAATTAAAAACCACCAGGCAGCTGTGATCTGTTGCAATGTCATAGAATATTCACAAACAGTCTGAGTGATCAGGGAGTATGAATGTGTGCCAAAGTTATAGATGTAGGAGAAAGTGGGGATCTGAACTTTTGGGTGCCAACAATGGCCTTGTTTTGTTGCATTATTCCCAATGCTCTCTTCTTTGAAGCTAGCTCTTCATCAACCCAAGTTTAATTGGTGTGTTGTTGTTTGTTTGTTTGTTTTGTCACTACAGCTTCCTCAAAATGAATTAGTGTGGATGCTGAAGAATTTCAATGAAATTGCTGCTGTTTTCACCAAAGGTCTGGTGCAAAAGTCAATTCATCAAATATGATTAGTATCTGCTCATGACATTGCTGGGTTTGTTCCTTTTTTGAAGCCCCCATGCAATACTTAATTAATGACTTTTTAACATTGATATTTCCTTCACGTTGAAATTAATCGTGTGGAAATAATGACATCATTGATTGTGTCAAAGTTACCATTCAGATAAATTATGTAAATAATTACATAAATTGTGTTAAATAGCAGACAGCGAGATGAATGACCTAGTATTTGGCAGAAACCAAACTGCAGCAGAATGGAAACAGCTCAATATTTAGCTTACCCACACAGTCAACAACATAGCAACATAAATGCCAACTGAGTCGTATTCCACAATGAAACTATTTCGGTGATTTTTGCCCTCTACTTAATAATTACTGGGATGTTGTGGGAAACAGGGCAGGGTAAGCAGAGATTTACACCTTTTCCAAACCTTTTTCAGTTCTGTCACATGACCTAGCAACCCAGCAGAACTTAACTGGCAAGAAGAATGCTGTATGTCACAGTTTTCCTGAGTGGCGTTTGGAATAGGAGTAACTTATGCCAACTTTTAATAGTTGCTTAGTAAGTTATGGGGTTCTTCCCCTTCCAGTAGGTTATTCAACTGTGGGGGAGCCATTCGCCGTTCAATCCACCTTCTCTCTTTGTGAAAAAGGAACAAAAAAAGAACAGGTTATCCTTGCTTTCTTCCTTGCACTAATTATTTTGCCCTACAAAATCCCAGGTTTAATGATCTGTAGAAATCTGAGGGGAAACATAATTGCTAACCACTCTTAAGTATTTCTCATGCTCTCAAGCAAGAAGTACAAGAAAAGGCATGGCCATACCTCTGCTTATTCCTTGAGGTGCAGTATTCAAGAAGTCATAAACCAGGCAATTATATTGAAATTAGTATAAGAGGTGATGAAGAAGCAGATATGGAATTCTTATGAAGAATGTTCCTCGTAAGGTTACCAAGACTTTTAGTCATGTCTGATGCGGGGGGAGGGGACCTTTGTGGGGGACCTTTTCCAGCATTTCTTCCTGGGACACATTCTGGGGACCACGTGCAGTTGCTGTGTGGGGTCAGAGGCAAAAGTGGGATGGAAGAATGAAAGCACCTTTCTACAATGGGCTGGTTTCTACACCCCCCGCCCACACCCCTTGATCCTCTATTCAAGCAAGCAAAAGGCATTATCAGAGCTTAAGGATTTATTTCAGACACTTAAAGAAGGCGCAGAGCAAGGCCGGTGAGGCATGTGGTCTGGGAAAAGTAGGGTGGCTCAGGGTGGCCATCTTGGTGGGGCCAAGGATCCCCCAAAAAAATTCAAGGAGGGTGGTGGCCCCCCTCAATATTCCACAGTCTATGGTTAGGCCTTCCTGTGGTTTGTAGTGGGCCCTGCTGGACCTACCTGCAGAAGTGGCTGGCCCCGCCAGACCTTCCCACAGATAAAGGAAGGCTGCACCAGCCTGTGGGGTGTTGGAAGACGCCGTGGGGACTGGCGTGCCTTGCACAAGATTGCATTGGCCTGTGCCGTGTCTCCCAACACTGCAGGGACTGACATGGCCTGGTGGAAGGCTGCACCAGCCTGCATGATGTCAGGAGATGTGCATGATGTTACACGTCACATATGTGGGCCAGACACCTTCAATCTGAGGGGCAACCTGTGGGTTGGTTTGTTGTGGGAAGAATCCCGAGGCAATATACTGGCCAGGATGGAAAAAAACTCACCCAAGGCACTTTTGCTAGTTCGGTGAGATTTCCCTCTCCCAACTCATTGAATAGCCAACTCCTGTGCTGTATGTGCTTCTTTTGAACTCCTTTGTCTCAATAACAGCTTGCCACATGTCACGAGGGCCTGACAAATCAACAGAGTATGTTTAAATATTGGATAGCCTTGGTAATTATTCTAGGCGAACCTCAACCTCAGATCTTATCACTGGGCCCCTCTGCCATTCTTATTTGCTTGGACCAGAGCATACAATGCATTTGTCCTTCAGCGGTGTTGGTTTCTCTGTGAGCAGCCGACATCCTATCCTGCAGTGAGATGGATCCTTTGTTATCAAACATGCGGGATAAGAAAACAAGCCTCCTGTTTAGCTTTGCTCAGCTTTCTTTGAAGGCAACACCATCAGACACGATTAAAGGACCTAGTGGCTAAGCTGCCATATGGAGTTCTGTGACAAACGTCAGCAAGGCTTTCTGCATTTTGGCCACCTTACAATTGTATCATAGATAAAGGCTGAGTGATGGGCCATTACATTTGCAAAGAACAAAGCACTGATGAAGCAGAGGTGTCTTGCAATGTCCATATGGTGAAAAGGGCAAGACAAAACAGCAAATATGAGCCAAGTATATACAACTTCATATTGTCCCCTTGCACCAATTTTATTGAGAAATTAATGGCTCATCAATATCATTGATATTTCTGGTAGGTGGGTGGGAACTAACAGTGCTAAGAAGTATTTTTCTTTCCACGTAGCTTAAGAAGTACATTACAAGCATGAGCAACTACAGTAAATGCTTTGGGCTTCAAAAAAAAAAAGAGTAATGTTTCAGTGTTGCAATTATCCTGTTTTGAAAACCGACTGAGCACGAAGTTACAGTCACTGTCAAAATAGATAATTATAAATACGAGACGGGGAGCCAGGAAATCTGGTTCGTATTGCCACTTCTTCTACAGATTGGTCACATGAGAAGAAAATTGTCATCCCATCTTGGATCGTGCTTGGACATAGCAATAGAGACTCCAAGTTAAGCAATTGAGAATGAAAGGGATAAAATCCGAATGATGCTTGTTTTTAGGAGAGATTTTGAAGGCTATTCATTTGCTTATAGGAGTGGTGAAGACCTTGTGGCCTTCCATCAGCATCAGCCCCAGCTAGCATGGTCAATGGACAGGGATGATCTGAGCTGTAGTTCAGCAACATCTGGAAGGCTATAAGTTCTCCATCCCTCATCTAGAGTATTTTATTGTGCACTGCCCTGGGAGCTATTTAGCTGAAGGGAGTTTTTTACACACACACACACAAACACACACACACACACACACACACACACACACACACACACACTTATTTACTTATTTATTGCATTTGTTGTCCATCCTTCTTCCAAGGAGCTCAGGAAAGCAAACATGCTCCCTCTGCCATTATGTCCATACATCAACCACCTGGGATGTAGGTTAGACTGAGAGAGTGAATTACTGGCCTACAGTCATCCATGTGTGTTTCATGGCTGGATGGGGACAGTGTTAGCATTTACCATATTTTTTGCTCTATAAGACTCACTTTTTCCCTCCTAAAAAGTAAGGGGAAATGTGTGTGCGCCTTATGGAGCGAATGCAGGCTGCACAGCTATCCCAGAAGCCAGAACAGCAAGAGGGATTGCTGCTTTCACTGTATAGTGATCCCTCTTGCTGTTCTGGCTTCTGAGATTCAGAATTTTTTTCCCTCTTGTTTTCCTCCTCCAAAAACTAGGTGCATCTTGTGGTCTGGTGTGTCTTATAGAGCGACAAATACGGCAGTTATTTGATGCATATAAAGATCTATTACCTCTATGTCAGAAAAATAATTTCGCCCAAAGTATTTTCAAATGAATTTATGAGTAAGAGAGACATATTATCCTATCGCCAGAAAGTTCTGTAATCTTACTGTGATTCTTTGGGCTGTTCTCCCAAAATTGTTTCGTGGGTTTTTTTCTCCCCCCTGACAAGGAAGCTCCTAATTTGCCTTGAGTTTTCCTCTGGATAAAACCTGACGACAGCACGGGGATGTGTGCATGAAACCCCCGGAGTAATTTATCCAGACTCCTTGTTAATTCTTTTATATTTCCTTGAAAAGTCTTTGTGTGGAAAGTTGCTTTAGGAAAGGTGTCTGTGAGATTTCTGCTGATATGGCCTAGATCCCAATTCTGTGCCTGCTTGTGGGGCATCCTGTGAATGGAGTTTATGTTTATGTTACACTCTCACTGATGGAAGGGGGACAGGCAACTTTCACCTTTTTTCCTAATAAGGCTGCTCCACTTCCAGGTGGGGCGGTGTGCGGTCAGGCCACTTGGCCTCCGCACACAGCTGGGGCGGGGCTAAGCCCCCATGTCATCAGGGAGTCCCTGGCCATGTCATGGCCCCGACCAGCCAATCCGGTTGGTCGGGGGCGTGGCTTACCGCTTTTTAAACAGCTGCGCGGCTGGGGGGTGGGAATCTCCTTTATTGCTCCGGCTTCCGTGGATCTCCCGCCCTCTTTTTCATGCATTGTCATATTGGCTTTGCTATGGACCTCACCATTGAGGGGCCTGGTAGGAATTTTTCCACTTGGCAAATTGGCACTGGCCATTTGGTTTCCACCTACCTCGTAGCCATCATCACAACTTTTGTAAGGTTTGGTGGTTAGGCATTGGTAAAATCTGGTTTGGGCGAGGGGAGGTGTGGCTATCACCTGCCTCTCCATTTTAAAGGGTATTCTGTTAAAGGAATCCGGGGGTCGTGGTTCCTGTCTGAAGCCTGGGTGGTGGCTAGGGCCTTTGCACGACCTTCCGGTGACCCTGGGGGAGGTCCGAGTTGATGTACATCAGCAGGGCTCCCCCTACAGGTGGTTAACCCTTGTGAGACTTCCTGCAGGAGGGCGGGAGTCAGATATAGTCAGTTCAATTCCAGTGCCTAAGCCAATACCTCTCACATTCTGTAACCAATAAAGTTGTGACCTAAATTTTGCCCATTAACCTAATATTTGGTGTCCACGTGTGATTATTCAACATAAGGGGGAGGCCTCGGGGTCTTGACACGCAAGAAAGCTTATGCCGTGCCTCTTAAAAATGAGATGGAAAAGAACTTACGCTTAACTTGTCATCATCTACTTAATGGTTATTGCCTCTTTCTTTATTAAACAAAACAAAACAAAAAAACCTGACTGGTGAAAAATGCTTTATTAGTTGGAACTTATCTGCAGTTTATTTTGAGATGTTCGCTTTGTGAGATATATTCACAATCCTCATTTTGTGAGGAATGACAGCTTTGCGAATGCCAGAAATGCCTTGCCAAAAAAGAAGAAGTATTGATTGCTTTATTTTTAGATAGAGGACAAAAGTGAGTTTAAGCAGAGTTTCAGAGACCATATTATAGTCACAGTTGTTTTACATGAATGCTGGTTTTGCAAACTCCCCTTCAGGTGTGTGTGTAGGTTATGTGTCACAAAACATGTGTCACATGTGTTATGTGTCACAAAACATGCTTGTTCTCATGCTACATCAAGGCAAAGTTGCTGTCTGGAATACCTCTGAATAGTGTCAATAGTCCACTCATCCAGGGGTGGTGAAGCTGTGGTCCTCCAGGTACTACTGATCATGTTGTCTGGGGCTGATGGGAGTCCAACAACATCAGGAGGACCAGTTCCACCTGGTGCTGAAACCTACTTTAGTTTTTTTATTTAGTCCCCAATAGACTGTCGTACTGAACCAGGTTTGACTTAGTGGGCTACAAGTTGTGCTGGCTTGCACATTACAAAATAGGGGACAATTCATCAAAAGTCACAACCAGTTCCCATTGAAAGCTATGGTGACTAACTTAGGCACCATGCAAATCTATAAACCAGCCTTCCAAAAACCGGTGCCTTCCTGGATGACAGTCCCAGCCATCATGGGCATGTTGCAGATATTAATACTGCACAGTTAGGAGGAGGAAGAAGAAGAAGAAGAGTACTAGTAGTAGTAGTAGTTTGGATTTGATATCCCGCTTTATCACTACCCGATGGAGTCTTAAAGTGGCTAACATTCTCCTTTCCCTTCCTCCCCCACAACAAACACTCTGTGAGGTGAGTGGAGTTGAGAGATTTCAAAGAAGTGTGACTAGCCCAAGGTCACCCAGCAGCTGCATGTGGAGGAGCCGAGACGCGAACCTGGTTCCCCAGATTACGAGTCTACCGCTCTTAACCACTACACCACATTGGCTCTCTTGAAGTGACAGGAAGCATAGGAACTGACTGCTTTTGGAAGAAATCATTGTCCAGGCCCATTAAAATATTATTCAAACTTTTACTGGCGGAACTCTTTAAAATGAAACAGAAGCATTAAAGATACACCCAAAATATCCATACAAGGTCTTGTGCTGTCCAGCACAGGCTCAGTGAAAGAATCCAAACAGACCTAGAAGCAAAGGTCTGTCTCTCCCCACAGCCTGCTTTCCAGTCTTCATTGGCCTTAGGCTGTTGACTCACACTTCAGGAGAGCTTCATTTACATCATCACTCCATAGAGTTTGGGAGACAAAAGTCTAAAGGCAACTCCCTTTCAAAATGGAGATTTGCAACTCAATACCTTCACCACATGATCAAAGGTTCACTCTCAGCACAGAGAAGAAAACAATCAACAGTTAGAACCCATTAAGGAGATTAGAGTCCTTTAGAAAACAACATTGGAAAACCCCCGACAACATTGGAAAATCCCCAGTTTATCTATTTTTCCATTTTTAACCTTCATTAATATACAGACATTTTCATTTCAGGGTCAATTAGATGAATTATATGTTAAAGGATGATGGGGACTGTAGTCCAAAATGCCAGACAGGCAATAGTTTGGGTGATGCTGTTATGCACACTTACTTGGGAGTATGTCCCTGAACTCAATGGGACTTGCATAGCCTAACATAAGATGATGCTGTTGAATCCCTTTCATTTCAATGAGACCTAGTTGTGAGCAGGGTTTTGTTTTTTTCTGGACTGTAATTATTGCAATCCCACAAACTTGTGAAGACTCTTAATCTTTAAAGCAGAATGTTTCTTTCTGGATGTGCTGGCTATTTCTGTACACCAAAGAGTTTCACTAGATGGCAGTCTGGCTTAAATATCCTACCATACGATCTCCTGTATTTTACGAAGTCTCCTTAATTTTGGCCATTCCTTTTAATATTGCCAGTTCACTGCGTCTGTTGCCATAAAGTGAGGTGCAGAAATGGCATACGCTTTATTATTTTTACCACTTTTACATACACTGTGTATATGTACCCATAATTGTCTCCAATGATGAGAAGATTAAATAGAGAATCCCAGAAGCTGTCATCCTAACATGATTGTTGCTGCTAGTTAATGGGCCATGCAAATGCATCTAATTTGTCATTGCTCACATTTTGCTCTAATTGTCCTATAATATTTCTGCTTTAGTGGCTCATTGAGAGATAATTCATAAAGTCCATAAAATGCTGTTCTTAAAAATAAAAAAGTGATGGAATTATTGATTTACCCTAAGAGTGCATAAAAGGTGATCTGATGGGCTATAAAAATGTTGTGGCACTCAAATTCAAATTAAATTTCTGACGTAAGCGCCAGCATATAAAAACAAGCAAAGTTGTTCGGCGTTTGGCAGGCAGAATTCAGTGGGAAACTTCTAGAGTCTCTCAGAAAGGGAGGTAGGAAAGGGATTCCGGTAAAGTTGTTTGAATGACAAGTGAATTACATTGGTATCTCCCATGTCTCTGTTCAGAAGTACTGTATTATTCAAAATAAGTCTCATTTTGAGGTTGTTCAGAGTAGGTTCCATATTTAGTCTGCAGACATGAACACCAGCCTTCTCCAACCTGAATACCTTCACATGTTTTGGATGGCAGGTTCTATCATACATTTGTTCCCCATTTTTTAAAACGGGAAAAACTCAAATCACTCTTCAACAATATTTCCCTTTGTGTATTGTTGCTCTGCACTCTATCATTAAGTCACAATGATTTCCAATTGCTGTCCAGTTTTTAAAGGGAAGAGAGAGATTGCAAGAGAGGCGCTAGATCACGGAATCACAAAACATGCCTAAACACCAGAGGAATCACAGATTGAACAACAGCTGCTTATTTCCAAAGTGTAATTATGTGCAATTTGCTCTCCCTAACCACAAAACCCACGATGTGGGTTAGAGGCTGCTTTCGTGCAGACTGGTGGCAGAGTTCCCAAATGTCTTGGCGATGATATAAGGGAACAAATAATCTCAAGAGTTATCTGTACTGACAGGGCTTTTTCATAGGCTTTTGAGCTACGAAGGTCTTTAATGTGGAATTAAATACTGCAATGTACAGAAGGGAAAATCCACCAGATTCGGCACAGAGTACACACAGAAAGAGAAAAGGCGAGGCATGATAGCAGATGTTTAATTATATGTATTAAAATGAACTATAGTATGTCATGGTTCAAACGTGCCAGTATTAGCACCACCAATCTGCTTCACTAATACCTGCAGTTCCAGTGCTTATCCTCACACAAACCCATCTGAACTCTGCAATCATCATCTGAGGCCCCTTATCAATGTACCCGCTTTTATCTATTTTTAGGCAAATACTTTCCTCTTTGGCCAGGCTTTTGGGCCTTAAGTTGAAGGATTTCCAGCCTCTTTTGATGGCACGGGATCTGTAAGAGCCAACTTTGTATCTGTATAGATGTGGTTTTCGACTTTTATCGGTTGCGCTTATTTTAAATTGGCTGGAATGTAAGTTGCTTTGGGTCTCTTTTGCGAGGAAAACAGCTAACAAATCAAACTAATCATCACCACCATCTGGGGTCCAGATGAAGCCTATTAGACTTTGGTGCGCAATGATGACATCATAGCTCAGGGGCGTAACCTAGAGTCCTAAATCTCTGCTGTGGTCTTCTCCACTTTGCAGGTGGAGTAGGTAATAAAGAAATGAGGCACAGAAATATACACGGGCTAAATCTAACTGGACTGTCTCGGGCAAGCCACTCTGCTGGGAGTTGCAGGCTGAGCCACACCTTGAAGGTGAATAGAGAGGTTTCCCTGTCAATGCCCTCACTGCTATGTCATATAGTTCTAGGTTGGTGAGACCAGAGTGCCTTAAATACATTTCATATCCAGCCAGCCAGCAAAATAGCAGAGCCCTAGTTGCTGGCTTCTAGATGTGCCCATAATGCTCCAAAGAGACCTATGGATCTCACTGAATCAACACACCTCGATTCCATCCCTGCAGCTATCTGACACAGGAGAATGAACTTCTGTTTATTCTTCCCCTCACCTGCTGAGAATAAAACCCCACAGCACCTCTGCCTAACTGTGAAAAAAACAACAACATTAAATGAAAGAACTTATGATGATATATGCATTACTCTCTGGTTCATACTCTGAATATGTTGCCATGTGTTCCGGACTAATCCCTGTTCGCCACTGGTTGACTCCATACGCAGGATTAATCACTATTTCATATTAGCTTCATTACTTTCACCCTTCCCACCTTTATTTTCCATTCTGACAGGCCGCAGAGGGTATTTTTTGTCAATCTTCCTTGGCAGCGAGTGGTTAGAATGACAGGTGTAACTTTAATGGGCAAGACTCCTCTAGCAAACCATGTCGTTTTGACAAAAATAGAAATACACTTGAACATTTTGAGTATAATTACCTACAGCAAGAAGCGGAAACACCCTGGTTAGTCAAGCTTGAATTAAAAAAAGAGCACTTTAATAAATTTGAGGACTTGGCTTAGGAACCTAGTACATGCGGGACCTGCAAAAAAGAAAAAAGAAAAATGTTGCGGTATGGCATGTTCCTTTACATGATTCCTTTTCCAGCCTGCCACACCCTCATTTCACACACACAGCCTACCAACCAGAAGAGCATGCTCAGTCCTTGATGAACTGTTTTTTGGGGGGTCCCACCCTCCAGTATATGCCTGTCCATGGAGTTTTCTTGGCAGGGATACTGGAGTGGCTTGCCGGTTCCTGCTCCAGGTGGATCACGTTTACTCAAAACTCTCCACTATGACCTGTCCATTTGGGTGGCCCTGCATTGCATAGATCATAGCTTCTCTGAGTTGTTCAAGCCCCATCGCCATGACAAGGCAGTGATCCGTGAAGGATCTCAAAAAATCTAAGATCATGGCCACTGGTCCCATCACCTCCTGGCAAATAGAAGGGGAAGAAATGGAGGCAGTGAGAGATTTTACTTTCTTGGGTTCCATGAACACTGCAGATGGTGACAGCAGTCACGAAATTAAAAGACACCTGCTTTTTGGGAGAAAAGCAATGACAAACCTAGGCAGCATCTTAAAAAGCAGAGACATCACCTTGCCAACAAAGGTCAGTAGAGTTAAAGCTATGGTTTTCCCAGTAGTGATGTATGGAAGTGAGAGCTGGACCATAAAGAAGGCTGATCGCTGAAGAATTGATGCTTTTGAATGATGGTGCTGGAGGAGACTCTTGAGAGTCCCATGGACTGCAAGAAGATCAAACCTCTCCATTCTGAAGGAAATCAGCCCTGAGTGCTCACTGGAAGGACAGATCCTGAAGCTGAGGCTCCAATACTTTGGCCACCTCATGAGAAGAGAAGACTCCCTGGAAAAGACCCTGATGTTGGGAAAGATGGAGGGCACAAGGAGAAGGGGATGACAGAGGACGAGATGGTTGGACAGTGTTCTCGAAGCTACCAGCATGAGTTTGACCAAACTGCGGGAGGCAGTGGAAGACAGGAGTGCCTGGCGTGCTCTGGTCCATGGGGTCACAAAGAGTTGGACGTGACTAAACGACTAAACAACAACAACCCCCCAATATGAAAATTTGTAGTTTTGCAAATCTTGGGTAGAAATATACATATGTGATCCATCTGAAAAAATAGTGTTGAAGGCAATATGTGATTGTGATTTCAAGTGAGCAGCTAATGGCGGTTATTTTATCAATGTAGGGCAATAAATAAAGTGCATTAGGCTGGGATCCCTATACACCGGGGCTGGGGGACCTCCAGGGCTGAGGAACTACAACTCCCATCAGCCCTAACAAGCATAACTAATGGTCAGGGATGATGAGAGTACCTTATATCTTGCTTGGATGCAAATCCCACTGAAGTCAATGGATAATACCTAAGTCAGGCATGGCCAAACTTGGCCCTCCAGCTATTTTGGGACTACAATTCTCAGCATCCCTGACCACTGGTCCTGTTAGCAAGGGATGATGGAAGTTGTAGTCTCACAATAGCTGGAGGGCCAATTTTGGCCATGGCTGACAAGTGAAAACATGTATAGGACTGCACTGTTATATAACTATCTGAAGACCAGAATGAAGGACGTAAATTGGGGAGGGGTGTGTGTTTTGTGGTGCTGATTGTTTGATATGTTTGTTTGTGTAGTCATTTTTAAAGTCATTTTAATGTTGTTATTGCAAGTTTGGGTTTCTTATCACAGAAAAAGTGATATACAACATTCAACATTTCTAATAATAGATTTTTTTTTCCTTTTTAAAAAAAAATAGAGCCAGAATTGTTCTGAGGTTAATTAAAGTCCAAAAACGGTGTTTAGATATTACCTATTTAACTGTTATCTACCATCTTAAACTTCAAAATACTTTAATTTGTGTAACTCCAAAGGAAACTAGCTTTATTTTAGTAGAGTCCCAGGATCTCATTAAAGTTATTGGAGAATGCAGTAATTCAAATATATGTCATAGAACTTGAATGTTATTACTATGCATAAAAAGTGATGTCCGTTATGCGATGGAAAAGAGTTCTATCTGATTTTTTAAACAGGTCTAGTAATCACTTTGCTTTCATTTGAATACATATGCTTAGTTACATTCATTACATTTTTTTTTTGGGGGGGGGGAGGGCCGAATCTCTGCCTATCAAAACAAAATGTAAACACTAAAAAGAGGAACACATTTAAAGAATGTCAAACATGCTTATCTCAGATACACAGAACAAATTAATAATGATGAAATGATGTTATTGGATATGAAAGCTGACACTCTAATATGGATGAGCTAATGTAGCTGCTGCATAATTTAAAAAAGAGATTAGACCTTTTAAAGACTCATTTTGTTGGCTGGTTAATGCATACATGTTCATCACTTCCCAAGCTGAACTGGTAAGACTTTCTTATTGCTTCCATTTCTTCAGGGTGTTTGTAGTTTCTTTGATCGTATGTGTTACTTTATGCTCTTGCATCTTTTGTATTCTATATATTTTCAATTAGCAAGATTTATATACTGTTTCATTTCTAAAAAAAACAAACAAACCACTAAGTAGTTTACATAAACAAGTATACAATAAAATTCAAGGAAACAACCCTGGCTAAGAGCTAGGTCCCCCGGGATCTCACACCAGTAAGAAATTATGGGGGTGTGCAATATGGATAAAATCAACAGTTTCTGGAACAAAATTAGGATAACACTTAACTCTCTATTCTGTTACATCTATAAATAGGCGTTGGACTTTTAAAAAAAATATTACTGGATTCAATTGCATGTTTGTGTAGGTTTATCAAAGCCAAAATAAAATAAAAAAGGAGGTGTCACAGGGTTTTTTGTTTGTTTTAATCAAGTGTTATACAATTATCTTACTGTAGTGTCTCTGGCCCCTGAAATTTCTTCCCAGGCCATGCCTCTTCTCCCAGTGTGCATGGGTCACTGGCCCTGCACCGCACATTCCTCAAGGGTTTTTTGCTCTGCTGGGGTATGTCAGGTAATAATTCTCTTTACCTGTCCTGATGGAAGAGATAGGTAAAGGTAAAGGGACCCCTGACCATTAGGTCCAGTCGTGACCGACTCTGGGGTTGCGGTGCTCATCTCGCTTTATTGGCCGAGGGAGCTGGTGTACAGCTTCCGGGTCATGTGGCCAGCATTACTAAGCCGCTTCTGGCAAACCAGAGCAGCACATAGAAATGCCATTTACCTTCCCGCTGGAGCAGTACCTATTTATCTACTTGCACTTTGATGTGCTTTCAAACTGCTAGGTGGGCAGGAGCAGGGACAGAGCAACGGGAGCTCATCCCGTTGCGGGGATTCAAACCGCCAACCTTCTGATCAGCAAGTCCTAGGCTCTGTGGTTTAACCCACAGCGCCACCCGCGTCCCTATGATGGAAGACATACATATGCACATAAAAATCTCTGACCTTTTGTGTGGCTAGAATGTAGTCTATTGTATGAAAGTAAGAGTTGCATCTCAGCACTCTGCACTCACCAATTCTCCCCTGATGTCAGGGACTGGGCAGAGGAAGAATGGTGGAGACCACCTCGCCAGCCTGACCCTTCCAGAGAAGAAGAAGACAGTTCAGAATTACAACAGGGGTTTGAGGGAGGTCACAGCTCAGAGGAAGATGAGGGGGAAAGTTGGGAAATAAAGGGAGAGGAGGAGCAGGCAGAGCCAGAGCAGCTGGCTGACATGTTATCACTAGAAAGCATTCCAGACCCACCATCTCCCAGAACCTGGTGAGCCTTAAAAGCAGGAGAGCAAAGGACTCAGAGACAGATGGTCCTAAGCAGCAACCGTAAGGTGAGTGGTGCTGTTGACGAATAGGGAAGTGGGAGAAAAGGGGGGGGTGGAGATTTACTCGGAACAATGCCATTATTCCAAGAGACTGCATTTCTAAGCCTGCCTCTGTGAATATTGAATAATAATAATAATAATAATAATAATAATAATAATAATAATAATAATTTTATTTTACCCCACCTATCTGGCTGGGTTTCCCCAGCTACTCTGGGCAGCTCCCATCAGAATATTAAAAACACGATAAAACATCAAACATTAAAAGCTTCCATAAACATAAATAACTGTTGGTAAGAACTTCCCTTGTCTTACCCATTCCTGGCAACCTACCGTGGGATTTGGATCATCTGATGCCTGACACCTACAAATGCTCCTTCTGTTCCTTTATTTATGCTAAGTTAGTAAGGTTGGACATAAGAAGAGCCCTGTTGGATAAACCCAAAGGCCCATTTAGTTCAGCATCCTGTTCTCTGATGCCTATGTCAGATGCCTATGGGGAGACAAGAAGGATTTGAGTGCAACCAGCACTACCTCCATTTGTGATTCCCAATAACTGGAATTCCTCTGAACAGTGGAAGTAGAAACCAATCGTGACTACACTTTGTGGGAGTGAATTCCATAGTTTAGGTATGAGCTGTGCAAAGAATTACTTTCTTTTGTCTGTTGTTGAGTTTCAGAACACATATTTTTCAAAGTAATACATAGTTCCACCTTCGCCAAGAATAGCTTTTGGCAATATTCCTCCAGAATAATCTATCCTAATGGAAAAATACCATTCTAGGAAGGAAGGAAGGAAGGAAGGAAGGAAGGAAGGAAGGAAGGAAGGAAGGAAGGAAGAAAGAAAGAAAGAAAGAAAGAAAGAAAGAAAGAAAGAAAGAAAGAAAGAAAGAAAGAACGGTTGCCAGAAAAAGTACCTGGTAAGTATAAATATAATATTTTACTATCTAAGAATTTTTCTGCAGAGGCTTCCTGTAAGTCGGCTATCATAAGTTAGGGTTAAGCATCGTGCAGTGTAATTAAACTGTCGGAACTCATAAAAATGAATATCCATTTGTTAAAGTTAAGTATGGCGAGTTTTGTAATCAGTTTTCATCAAAGTGATAAATTTAGACCTGATAAGGAAGGGATTTGGGGAGACCTACTGCCTTAAACCTTTAATCCTGTAATCCTCACTCCTAAATAAAAAGGTCAGGAGCTACCTATGCTATAACACAATGAAATTGTTTTGTTTTGTCTTTTCCTTTATCAGCAGGCTTACGGTAAGCTCTTTGTGCTTATTACTGAAACCAGCATTTGACCTCAGAAGCACCAAGCTTAACTACCCAAATGGCATCAATATAGCCTCATTGATAGACACTTATTTGAAGAACACAAGGGAATACTTAGATCCCCTTCAAAATGGCAGGCTTTGGATGGGCACGGTGAATCCTTATCCAACCTGAGTTTATGCTTCCCAGTTCATTGTGTTGGGTGGGGAGAAGGTAGGTAAAGGTTAAGGACCCCTGGACTGCAGACTCCAATCGAATACGACTATGGGGTATGACACTCATTTCCTCTTTCAGGCCAAGGGAGCCAGTGTTTTGTCTGCAGACAGCTTTCCAGGTCATGTGGCGAGCATGACTAAACCACTTCTGGCACAATGGAACACCATGACAGAAGCCAGAGCACACGAAAATGCTGTTTACCTTACCACTACAGCGGTACCTATTTATCTACTCGCGCTGGTATACTTTCAAACTGCTAGGTTGGCAGAAGCTGGGACAGAGCAACAGGAGCTCACCCCGTCATGGGGATTTGAACCGCTGACCTTCCAATCAGCAAGCCCAAGAGGCTCAGTGGTTTAGACCACAGTACCACCCACGTCCTGGGGAAAAGGACAACCTGTTTCTCTGGATCCTAATATTCTATTTGAATTATTGTATTTTTTCCGTCTATACACGCCCGTGTATAAGATGTATATGGTTTTGCGGCAAAACCAATTGCCAGTCCACCCTCGGCACTATCCATGTATAAAATGCCCCCTACTTTTTGACATTATTTTTAAGGGGGGGAAACCCTAGTCTCATACACAGAAAAATATGGTAATTGTTTTAAAAATACTGGCCTGAGTGAGAGTGAACCTTGGGGTTCAAAATAGATTCTACCCCCAGCAGAATTATGCGGTGGCAGCTGTAATAGTGGAAACTTGATTTGTTCACATGCCTGCTGAATAATCAACTGTTTAGTATGGAAAACCATAAACCCTAAAGCAATTTCAGGCCCTGCCTCTTTTTCCTTAATTGAGACCACATCCCATCCTTTATTCCTGATTGGCTCTCTAACACAAAGGTCGGAACCGAAGGCAAAGCGTGTTTTCCTTCATGGAGAGCACGTGTTGCGGTGGGGGCCGCCAGGACACTCCAAAGTTGGGGGCGGGCTAATTGGGGGTTGGCCACTGATGCAATTGGGGCTTCCCTTGTTGTTGGGAAGAAGTTAATGTTGCCATTTGTTGATTGACAGCCAGAAATGCTAAAACTCCTTGCACGAGGCTAGGGCTTCCTCTTTTAGCCCGTGCATCGGATTGCCTGTCTCCCCCCCCCCCCCCAGAATTAGGGTTTTTCGCTTTGACGTTGCTATGCCTGTCATGGGGTCATCTGCTCTTGGGGCAGGGGCCCGGTAGGAATTTTGTCCTTCTGGCTGATTGGCTGGGGCCATTTGGTTTTTGCCTACTGCGTAGCAAATCGTCACAACTTGTAAGGTTGCAGTTAGGCATTGGTTTGTGGTTTGGTTGGTTGAGGGGCATGGATTGGCTGTGCCTGCCCCTCTAATGCTGCTGCTGCAAGGGATTCCGTTAAAGGAATTGGGGGCTAACTATTGCTTGTCCACTCTGTCAAGGGGGCTTGGGCCATAGCAATGAGCTCCTGGTTGCATTTGGGGAGGGCTGAGGGCACGTTCCCTGCTCCGTCACTCCCCCCAAGTGTATTCCCCTTTTCTGACTTTCGCATCGTGCGGAATGTCAGTCTGTCCCCCATGGTGAGGGCAGATAGTCGCAACCAATGACTAAGCAACCACTCACATTTTTGTATTTTAATAAATTTTTGGCCAAAATTATGCCAAAAACCTTAAACAAAAAATTCTGTGTGATGTGTGAGTTATTGGGGTGGCCCTGGGGACCTCGACACACAATTCTACACTGAGGGTGCATTCAAACATGGGGATTGTTGCATTAGTTTTCCTAGTTATAATGCTAGAACTTCTGTCCTGGTTTCTAATCTTCATTTTACTTTGCATTATGGAACAGTGGCTTTTTGATCAACATACCACCATATCATGTTTAATTTCATTCACACCAGTGGGCATGACATGACACAGCAGCGAACTCAATTGGACATGTCACCACTCATGTGTGCTTCTTTCCCCCCAAGAAAACAGTGGGAAAGAACGGTATGCTGGAATGCCACCCCAAATTTCATCACATGGTGTCTTCCATGAAAACTACAGGGAAATTAACTGCACAAAACTGCTGCAATTTTTGGAATTAAATGTGTTGCAACCAGATATTCTTCTGGAAGCAATGAGCACTGAGCTTCTGCTAGATTCTGCTAAATCTCCAGAAGTAACTTTCACATAGTGTGAAAGATTGCATAAAATGTGTAAAGAAATGTCCATAAAACAAAACAAAGTGTTGTCGGAACATAGCAATTGTGAGCTACTTTGAATGCATTGCTACAGTGGTACCTCGGGTTAAGTACTTAATTTGTTCTGGAGGTCCATACTTAACCTGAAACTGTTCTTAACCTGAAGCACCACTTTAGCTAATGGGGCCTCCTGCTGCTGCCGCGCTGCCAGAACACGATTTCTGTTCTTATCCTGAAGCAAAGTTCTTAACCTGAGGCACTATTTCTGGGTTAGCAGAGTGTGTAACCTGAAGCGTATGTAACCTGAAGTGTACGTAACCCGAGGTACCACTGTACATAGCTCCATTTCTCCTCCATGGCTCAATATTTCTTGTTCAAGCATAACACCTGAAAGTTTTAAGAAACTTCAGGCAAGTAAAAATTACCTGAAGAAACACCTCCTTCCTTCTGTTGCTTTCCTTCCTGCATTCCAAGGAACCTCTGCTCAAACCATGCCATGTTTTGTGCACTTCAATGGATTTCTATGATTTGAAGTCCCCACCTCTTCCATTCCACCTGCATTTTGGGGAGCTGTGTAGAAACAGCTCGTTTCCGAAGGTTTTTGCCTTCAGAATGTTACATATTTGCTCCTCGTGTCTGTCAGTTATGACTAGTTTATACACGTCATTTTGAAATGTTTGCTTGTGATTTTATTGCATTTAAGCCGTGTCATTATTAAACCCCTTGGCAGCATTTTGCTGAGAGACATTTATAACCTTCAGAAATAAATGAATGCTCTCATTTCTTTGAATTTGGATTTTTAATACATTATTAAGCCTCAGAGACATAGTTCACACACACGCAGCACAGAGAAAGAGAATCCATTTTTCCTCAAGTGAACTGACTCCCTCCCATACCCCCCAATCCATTGAAAACTGCAGTTCAAGGCCTTTTTCTTATTATTCTGCTTTTAATCAGGCAAACCTCTTGTTCTTTTCGGTAGAAGCTTTGATGGATTAAGAGCTTCATGATGAAGGACATCCTGATTTTTCCTCGTTTTGTTGTTTTGTTGTTACTTGTATTGGTCAAACTCTAACAAAGTGAGCAATGTTGCTATACAGTAGTATTTTTTTTCTTTCTAAACCAGCACTAATGAATTTGAACTAAGCCTAGTGTGTGAAGGACTGGTTGGAATGCAAGTATACTCCTAATTATTAGTTCTAGCCAACTGGAAATGGTTAACAATGAAGTCATATGTTTGGCTTTTACACATATGTGTACAGTCAAACAGATAATTTATTAACTGTTGCAGCCATAGTCCATAATGGCATTAGAATCATAACACTTAAATATTCCAAAGTCATAATAATAATAGCACGATACTTACTTGGCAGTTTGCTGCGTTAATCTCTTTACAATTGTGTTTGACTTCATTTTCCATTAAAGCAAACATGACGGCTTTAAAGAATAACAACGCTCTCCCTGTAACAGTTATTCCTATACTGGCATGCCAACCAATGGGAAATATTTGCTTGTGCAAAAGTCACATCACCACATTTCAAGTATAAAGTGGATTCAGTGGCCAAGACTTTCCATTGTGACTACTCCAGGCATATAGATTCTGATTTCTAAATCTATTTCCAAAAGAAGACTGTATTCCTCCTTTTTTTGTCTGTGTACAGCTGCTCATCCTCAGAATTCTCTATCTGCACTGAACCACAAATTGCCTCTTCAGAACATCTATATTCTGATGTAGTACCACCTAAAGCACCTGAGATCTCTTGCCCCTCTGGCATTAACCTCCAGCAGACAACAATCCACTCTATTGTCTCCAAATACACACTCTCCAGTTAAGCCTTTCTGGGAAATGGCTTGACAGGTCTGAACCACCCAGGCCTTTTGCTATGTAAGTTCAGAGTCATTAGTGAGGTGAAACTAGCTTCTTCTTCATTTTCTGTTTGAACAGAATGACCACTGGCATCAGAGATGGAGTAGATTAATTGATTTGGCAAAACAACAATCCGTTTTAGTAAGAGGGCTGGCTGTTATTGGTCTCGGATGCACATAATACATGGCGTTTTGCCCTCAGGTTTTGATTTCTTGGGAACATATAATTAGGATTGCTAAGATTCTCTCTCTCTGAAGGGAACTCTACACATGCTCCGAAAACCAAGACTTTGCTGAAGCAGGTAAAATGCAACTAGCTAAGTTGGGCTGACTTTCTTGATTTTATCTGCAAGTCTCTGTGTGCAATTGTTAACTTCCCTCTTCTTTCATTTTCCCAAATAAAATTCTTTATATTTTTACACTTGGCTTCATGGTTTAAAAGGCAAGTCTCTTGAATTTCCCCACATGCAAGACCACATGGTTGTTAAATTCTATTCCTTGTATTGGAAGCATGTCACACAAGGTGTTGTTAAGTTCTTCACCCACTGGACTTTGTAAATCTTATTCCAAAGTTCCTCTGTTTTTTCCTCTTGCTAGGCTAATGAGAGGATTACTGGCCAACAAGGCAAAGAAACTCAGAGCAGCTGGACAGATCTGGGTGTGGCAAGAGGCAGTAGTGGCTGCTGGTGAGGGATATAGCTTCACAGTGGCAGGGCTGCTGCCATATTCCATGACAGTAATGGGGCAGAAGTGGTGGCAAGGCCAATCCACCACTCACACTGTGGTGTCCAAACCTCTCTGGCGGGAGCAAGCCAGCAGTAAATCACACTGTGCAAGTTGGAGGTAACTCTTTATTAGCAAAAACACGTTCTGCACAAGAGCGTCAGGCCTAATGAGCACAGCAACTCATTTCCGGTAGGTCTCATCCCCATGAAGCATTCTCTGCCTCTTGGTCTCTCTCTTCCCACCCTCCTGCTCCAGCTTCTGCCTCTGATTCTGGACTTCTCTCTTCCACAGGCTCCCTAAGCCCTGTTACCTCCTAAGCTTCTGACACCTCCTTTTCCCAGTCTTTTCCCTCTGACCACTCATTGTTGTCCCACCACCACTTGCCAGACCCTGAGCCTTCTTCCCTTGGTGGTTCACCAGCTGGTTCCTCCCACCATTTCCTCTGTGTCCAACCAGTCCATGACACTGACCTCACTACTGCCCTGCCTCTCTCCCTTACCATTCCAGGATCCTGCAGGCACACCAAAGCAGGGGGATCAGTTCCACAGCACTGTTTCTTCCCATCAGTCACTCCTGGCAACAGGTTCATCCTAACTAGTGGCATCCTATTGTGTTGTTGTTGTTGTTGTTGTTGTTGTTGTTGTTGTTGTTGTTGTCATTGTCGTTAGAACCCTTCTACAAAAAGCTCTCTGCAATCCACCACATGTATTGTCAGGCTGCTACCAGCGACTCCTGGCTGGTTGCCCAGGAACGTACAAAACCAAGGAAATGTTGATTACCATACACTTTTCATTCAGTACAGTGGCACCTCGGGTTGCATACGCTTCAGGTTACATTCGCTTCAGGTTACAGACTCCGCTAACCCAGAAATAGTACCTTGGGTTAAGAACTTTGCTTCAGGATGAGAACAGAAATCATGCAGTGGCGGCGTGGCAGCAGTGGGAGACCCCATTAGCTAAAGTGGTGCTTCAGGTTAAGAACAGTTTCACGTTAAGAACGGACCTCCAGAACGAATTAAGTACTTAACCCAAGGTACCACTGTATTTACAGAGAGAGGCTATAGAACCCAGCCTCTTGGATAATGGCGTTGTTCCAAGTGAATCTCCACCCCCCTTCTCTCCCACTTCCTCATTTGCCATCATCATCAATTCCTCTACTGGTGCTGCTAAGTACCCTCTGTCTTTGAGCTCTTTGCTCTCCTACTTTCAAGGCTCGCTGGGTTCTGGGAGATGGTGGGTCTAGAATGCTTTCTAAGGAGGCTGTGTCCATCAGCTGTCACCCTTCTGGTTCTTCCTCTTCCTCCTCCTCCTCTCCCATTATTTCCCAACTTTCCCCCTCATTTGCCTCTGAGCTGTGACCTCCTTCAAACCCCTGTTGTAAATCTATACTGTCTTCCGCTTCCACCATTCCTCCTCTGCCCGGTCCCTGACAGGTATGTGATAGGAGGGCCATGTCATCAGCAAAGCAAGGCTGAGAGTGACATTTCAGTTCATTTGACTAGGATATATAAGATACATGCCAAGCTGTGGCAAATTTCTTATCATGACTGAAATATATGAATACAGAGTTCACAGACTTAGAAAATGTAGCAGCAGGTTCAAAACAACTACCTATTGTTAGTGTACTCTATAGTATAGTATCCAGATCAAGGGAAGTAATTTGTTGTTGTTTAGTCGTTTAGTCGTGTCCGACTCTTCGTGACCCCATGGACCAGAGCACGCCAGGCACCTCTGTCCTCCACCACTTCCAGCAGTTAGGTCAAACTCATGCTGGTAACCTCGAAAACACTATCCAACCATCTCGTCCTCTGTCGCCCCCTTCTCCTTGTGCCCTCCATCTTTCCCAGCATCAGTGTCTTCTCCAGGGAGTCTTCTCTTCTCATGAGGTGGCCAAAGTACTGGAGCCTCAGCTTCACGATCTGTCCTTCCAGTGAGCACTCAGGGCTGATTTCCTTAAGAATGGATGCGTTTGATCTTCTTGCAGTCCATGGGACTCTCAAGAGTCTCCTCCAGCACCATAATTCAAAAGCATCAATTCTTCGGCGATTAGTCTTCTTTATGGTCCAGCTCTCACTTCCATACATCACTACTGGGAAAACCATGGCTTTTTCTTTACAGCATTGGACTTTCCTTTCGCTTCCAGGCATATCCGCAACTGAGTGTCCTTTCGGCTTTGGCCCAGCCGCTTCATCAGCTCTGGATCTACTTGTACTTGCCCTCCGCTCTTCCCCAGTAGCATATAATAGTTCCACTCTATTCTGCCTTGGTTAGACCACATCTGAAATACTGTGTAGAATTCTGGGCACCACAATTTACGAAGGATGTTGACAAGCTTGAATGTGTGCAGAGGAGAGCAACTAAGATAATCAAGGGTCTAGAAGCCAAGCATTATGAGGAGCTGGGTATGTTTAGCCTGAAAAAGAGGAGACTGAGAGGAGATATGATAGCCATCTTCAACTATCTCAAGGACTGTCACATGGAAGATGGAGCAAGCTTGTTTTCTCCTGTTCTGGAGGGTAGGACTCAAACAATGGCTTCAAGTTACAAGAAAGGAGATTCTGACTAAACATGAGAATCTGACAGTAAGAGCTGTTCAACAGGGGAACGGTCTCCCTCATGAGGCTGTGGACTCTTCTTCCTTGGAGATTTTTAAGCAGAGCTTGGATGGCCATCTGTCATGGATGCTATAGCTGAGTTTTCTGCATTGCAGGGGGTTGGACTAGATGACCCTTGGGGTACCTTTCAACTCTACAATTCCATGATTCTATAATCATTCGACCCCCAGGAAAGTGTGAAATATATGGCAGTATTCCTGAATCTTGGTTAGGACTTACCACTTCATCTAAAAAGGATCAGTTCTAAATCCTAAAAAGCTGTCTGTCAGAAGCTGCTGGCACCTATCAAATCTTATGCAGGCCCTTTGGAGAGCTTCAGGTCAAAGAGATGTATAAATCAAATTTCCTAGGAGTAAGAGGTTCTGTCGGGAACTATATTTCCTGGGTAATATGGATTGCTATTCCAAAGCTATTCCAAAAGGGCAGAGTATCTGTGCCAACTGAAATGAAGGCTAGAGTGGCCCACTAATTATTTACAATGGCTCTCCTACACAAACTATGATTTGCACTAATTTCAACTCATTTAAGTACTGTATATCTATAGTTAAATGCCTAGGCTCCAATCTAAAGTAGGAATAGAATTGGGGGGGGGGGGGGAACACCTCAACATATACTATTATACTATTATATTGTGTGTAAATAGGAATGATGAAATCATTATTTTAACCATCACCACTGCCGTCTATTTTAACCTCAAGCATAACAGAAGATCAATATTTTCTTTGAGAGTATGCAGCAGTCAAGCCTAATGATGTATAAGTGAAATCAAATTTATTCAGCATTGGTATTTGAAAAAGGAAGCTTCTGAAGGCAGATGAGAAAAATCACTAAACATTGGATCGAAGATTTAAACACAGTCAGCAGTTCCGGAACTACATTGCCTGTGAATTTACAGTACAATCTTACATATGTTTAACAATGAATCTTAAGCATGCTTAGGATTTGAGCCTAAAGCTGCAATTCTTTCCGAGGGCTAATCCCATGGAGTTTCGCAGGTTTTGCTTCTGAGGGGATGACATATCCGACAAACATTCTAGCTCAGTAAATAACCCTTCAAAAATCCAGTACAGTCGTACATCGAAAGTCGAATGGAATCCATTCTGGAAGTCCGCTCGACTTCCAAAACTAAGATGTGGCTTCTGATTGGCTGAAGGAGCTCCTGCAGCCAATCGGAAGCCGTGGAAGCCATGTCAGATGTTCAGGTTCCAAAGAATGTTTGCAAACCAGAACACTCACTTCCAGATGTTCAGGTTCCAAAGAACGTTTGCAAACCAGAACACTCACTTCCAGATGTTCAGGTTCCAAAGAACGTTTGCAAACCAGAACACTCACTTCCGGGTTTGTGGTGTTCGGGAGCCAAAGCATTCAAGTAGTAATGGCACCCACCCTGTGGAACGCCCTCCCACCAGATGTCAAAGAGAAGAACAACTACCAAGACTTTTAGAAGACATCTGAAGGCAGCCCTGTTTAGGGAAGCTTTTGATGTTTAACAGACCACTGTATTTTAATACTTTGTTGAAAGCTGCCCAGGGTGGCTGGGGAGACCCAGCCAGATGGGTGGGGTAATAATAAATAAATTATTATTATTATTATTATTATTATTATTATTATTATTATTATTATTATTATTTTGCAAGGCATTTGACTTCCAACTGTATACCTGAGAGGTTATTTGCTTTTCCTGATCGCAGTGGCTCTGTCTTGTCTATATTGAACACACCCCTTTAAACATGACCATATTCCATGGGAGTCTGGGATTGGATGCCCGAGCATCCATCTGTTCTAAACCCAAGAGTGGTGCAAATAGTTTTCTCTGCTAGCAAATGTGGTGGTGTCTGCTATATGCACCTTGACAGAGTGGCTTTTAGGGACATGACTGCACAATTTTAACCCTGCCTGCTGTTTCAAATATGACAGCCATTTTGCCACACAACACGGCAACCACTGTATGCTGCGCCATGCTCCCTGTGGCAGCCATTTTGTGACTAGCACCCGTGGCATTTCCTAAAATTTCCAAATGTTGCCCATTGGGTCCAAAATGCTTGCAACTTTTGCTTCGCTGTAATTAAAATTACCCGGATCAAAGAATGTTGAACGCCTGCAGGGCTTCAGCACACACACTGAATAATGTTATAAACACATTGAATAATGTTTGAATAATGTGTCATGCCTGTGGTCACATGAGCAGAACATTCCTTGAAATAGAGAAGCCCCCCCCCCCACTTTTGTACAGATCTCCTTATGAGCACCAGAGCATTTTGCAGACCCCGAATCTATGAGATTAGGGTTAGAATTGCTAGCTAAAGTGTTCTTCAAAAGTAATTTTGGGATTCTTTACCAGGTAAAACATTTGGGTAATTTTAAAAGAAACCAAAAAGAGTGCAAGGAATCTAACAGTATTTCATAGGAAGGTTCCACAATTCCTCCCAAAATTCTCCAAGTTATTTGTGGGAAGTAAAATGGAGGCAGTGTTTTTTGTTTTGTTTTTCCTATACCAACATTTTGGGGGGATAAAGGTAAAGGTAAAGGTACCCCTGCCCGTACGGGCCAGTCTTGACAGACTCTAGGGTTGTGCGCTCATCTCACTCTAGAGGCCGGGAGCCAGCGCTGTCCACAGACACTTCCGGGTCACGTGGCCAGCGTGACATCGCTGCTCTGGCGAGCCAGAGCCACATACGGAAACACCGTTTACCTTCCCGCTGGTAAGCGGTCCCTATTTATCTACTTGCACCCAGGGGTGCTTTCGAACTGCTAGGTTGGCAGGCGCTGGGACCGAGCAGCGGGAGCGCACCCCGCCACGGGGATTCGAACCGCCGACCATGCAATCAGCAAGTCCTAGGCGCTGAGGTTTAACCCACAGCGCCACCCGCGTCCTTTTGGGGGGATGGTGGGGAGTAAATTCTCCAATAGTTTTTGCTCAAAAATAAACCCTCAATGGCTAAATTGGCTACTATCTCCAAGTCTTCAACAGCTGGAAATGGAAAGGGATTTGCAAGCGTAAAATAAATTTGTGAGTTTGAACCTCACACTACCTGAGACACAGGTGGATCAGAAGACTTTCCATTTCCCTCATTGACTGCTGGCTACAGCCAATGATGGGGACCATGACTGGGAGACAGACCATCATGATGTTGTTACACAAGGTGCTAAATGTTATGGGGTGGGGGGAAGGAAAATGGCGAGACACACATTTGCCATTTCCGGAGGCTGCCCTATGACACAAGGAACCGCCTATGTCTTATTTTGCCATGTTGAAGCCACGAGGCACAAAATTCCATCTGAAAGCCACGAGGGCCTAAGTCAGCTCAAGTGGTTTATAGATCAGATTAGGGGTCAGAAAATTGTCCTGAAATAATGTGATATGCTCAATGAAAAGAGAGGCATGTCTATTGTCTTCTTACCCCCACAGACGCATGCGGGAAGCACATTTTCCCACACACTATTTCTATCTCCTGTCTCTCATGTGAACTGCAGGCTTGATTTGGGCAGCAAAGCTGCGTCAGTCTGACAGCTCGTAAATTTTGCCTTTCCACATGGCAACGTGATGGAGCACAGTGCTGTCTACAGGCTTATAAACAGTGACATCCTATTACATTCTCCTCTCCTCGACAAGGCTTTGTTCCCAGGGCTTTAGCGCATCCTGCAATGTTGGCTACTTTGTAAAAAATCAGAAGAGCAACATCTACTTTTGTGCAGCTATTATTACACTTCAGCCCCGCAATGCATGCTGATTACTATTTTGAGGCGGAGGAGAGACGATTGGCTTTTGTTCCGAAGAGCCTCCTTGACAAACTAATGGAGAGGCTGTTGGTGATTTGGGGCTGCGCTCTTCAATTATTTGCCTTCTAAGCTGCTTGCATGAACCTAAAATTCAGCTAGAGTTGGAAGCCAAGGTAAATGAAACATGTTAAAAATGAGGTTAGCTGATGGGCTGTAATGGCGGGGCCCACAAAGAGTAACAAAAGCTTTTAGTGCTTAATCTGACAAGCTTCAGAGATACTGTATTCTCAAGTACTTATTATGCAGATAACTGTAATTTGTGTGAAATTTAGTTTAAGGAAATTGAAAACCAATGACATTTAGTTTATTTATTCCCCCACCCACCCATGAGCATTTTACAGTTTTTCAAATCCTCTTCCACATTATAATAAAACAACCTATTTTCCATATATATATATATATATATATATAAAAGTAAAAGTCAGAAAACTGAATAAAACACAGGAATTGTGTGCAATCCTGAGTGGTTTTTAACACTTATTTCCAGGGATTGCCATATCAAAATTAAGCATATCAAAATTAAGAAATGAAAATGTTCTGAGGTTCAATACTGTTACACACCTCCCCAGTCTCCACAACCTTTGCAAAATTACAGGGGTTTTAGGCACTTACCTGTGGTTGTGGTTTTGTTTCTGTTGGGGGAATCAAAGCACAGTGGAGGCCAGAGTCTTTAAGAAATATGGTTTACAGTGGTACCTTGGTTTTCAAACTTCATCCGTTCCGGAAGTCCGTTCCATAACCAAAGCATTCCAAAACCAAGGCTTGCTTTCCCATAGAAAGTAATGCAAAACGGATTAATCTGTTCCAGACAATTAAAAACAATCCCTAAAACAGCAATTTAAAATGAATTTTACTCCCTAATGAGGCCATTGATCCATAAAATGAAAGCAATGATCAATGTACTGTACTATAAAATAAATCAGACAGTATTGTAGATGATAAAAATTAAAATTAAAAAAAAATTCTTACCCCCACTGATGATAGTCATTGTTTGGCTGAGGAGAGGGGCTTTTATCCATTTCTGCAGTCACACAATCAATAGCTGAACCCAGTAGCTGAACTGGGTTCCACACAGTCACAAAAACAAATTAACCAAAAAAGCCTTAAAAACAAAAATGCAAAATAAGTGGCAAAAACAAAAGCGCCAAACTTAATCCATTCTGGAAGTCTGTTTGACTTCTGAAATGTTCGAAAACCAAGACACAGCTTCTGATTGGTGCAGGAGCCCCAGAAACAATAGCCGACAGCCACATCAGACTTTTGGCCTCCAAAAAACGTTTGGAAACACCTACTTTTGGGTTTCTGGCATTTGGGAACCAAGGCGTTTGGGAACCAAGGTACCAATGTATTTTCTTTCCTATATCTAGGATTGAACTTTGGCATACAAAAAAAGTAATGTCATGTCAGCCAATGTGGAGACACAAAAGAAGTGAGATGGATGAAGACCGGTATTGATGCTCAGAGGGAGAACAAGAGCTTTTGCGATGTTGACCTCAGTGTGTGTGTGAATGCAGGTTCATGCACCCACACTTAGAGTGGGTATTATTCAGGCAGCAAAATTGATTCTGTGGATCCTGATGTCAAGGCGGAGCTTCAATGAGGCATTGCATAAATTAAGCCTTGTTGTAGTGTCTTTCGTACCAATTCCAGTTTTGTAGAATGTCCGAAACATTTCCTCAGATTATCAACAAAGATATTCTTGTGGTTGTGATTGTCGTAATGACCACTGATTCTAGCTGTTCACTTTGTTCAGCTGAAAGTTACAGATTTTGCTGTTAACCATTTTACAAGTTGGATCCTTGGCTTCAATAGGCCAATGGCTAAAATGAAAAATACAACTGAGCTGAGCTGAAATATCTCCAGCAGTAGCTAGAGTTACAGATCTCCGAAGTTTATACTCTTAAAAGATATATGCAATCGGTGGGAAAAACAACACCACTGGTGCCATTCCTATATGGCTTGCAGCATTTAATCATCCATATTGTGTATATGGCTGGCAAGGCCCACGATACCAAGGGATGGGGAGAAATAGTCTAGACTAGAGGCAAACTCACAGAGATGTCACATTTCAATGCAGTGTTAAAGAAAACTTTTACAAGCTCTGAGCATGCAATTTATGAAATGACGTAAATCCCACTACAGTTCATAGTTCACATGGCTTTGCAAAACTGGCCAGGAACTTTACAGTCTTTCAAGCTTACTGTTAAGTTTTGATTAAGAGGACAATAAATGTAGTTTCTCTGTGATGTTGACAGTCGTAATCAATAGCTCAAGCTATCCTAGAATGCCCTCAAAGTACTGTTTTTCACCAAGTTGGTAACTATACAACGAGAAAGAGAACAATCAGCACTGTATGAGAATGCTATAGAAACCATTGTGCGCTGTTATCGGTCTCCTTCAAATTAGACTCTCATGTACAAAAATGGCTTTGTGTGTGTTTTTCTCCTGTTGCACAGCCTTACCTTTGGGGATGTTTTGTTGCTTTTTGGTAAACCAACCAAAAACTTTTTGTGCCCCCTCACTATAGTAGAATATAGACCTTTAAAGAATTATAAGGAAGAATTCTGAGTCATATCATATTTTATTCTTTCAAAAAGCAAGTGGGTAGCAAGGTTTGGGTCAACCAGTGTGGTGTTTTATATATATATATATATATATATATATATATATATATATATATATATTCAGAAGAATGTTCTGAAACTCACAAAGAAGCTCACTGTGTGCTGATCTAGGAATCCAAAAAAAGAAACCAGCTGCTTTGAAAATTGGCACAGCCTGAAGAGATAAGCTATTCTCTCCCTTTTGCTATAAATCCTATATTTTCCTCCATTGTATCATAGTCAGCTAACATCATTCAACTCTGTGGATACCCCCCCCCTTTTTATAGGTCTGTCATTGAAGTTATTGAACTAGAAGATGGGCACATTTTGGTTGATGTTACACAAAAAAAGAACCACATCAGCTTTAGAAACGTTCAAGTGGAAAAATAAATAAATAGCAAAAACTCAAAAGAAAGACGTGATCCCACCCAGAGAGTCTTTGGATGCATGGGAGCACCGATGAAGGATTGAAGGATCACAGCTCCCAGGGAGAGCATTGGATTTTCATGCAAAGGTCCCAGGTTCAGACTGAAATAATGCAGAGCCATTGCTGGTCTGCATAGTCTAGAAGTTGCCATCCTTTTTTGTTTTGTCTTGTTTGAACCAGTGGGCAAAAATATGACACGGGTGCCAGTCACAAATGGTGGGGAGAAATGGCATGAAACAAAATGGCTGCCACATCTAAAAGAGCAGAAAAAGACATTGTGGCAAAATGGTGCAGGGCTTCTCCCCATCCCATCTGCCCCCATCAATGAAAAGAAAGGTTGTTACCGGAAAAATAAGAAATCAAGATAACACATACACACACACGAATGGAAATGGTTTATCAAATATTTACAGAAAAAAATATAAACAGATAAAAGCATTGGCAGGATTATTGTAACAACCTGCAGTTTCATAAGATAATATATTTAAAGAAGATGAATAAATGAGCAAATGAAGTTAATTTAGATAGGCAGAAAATATTAAAAACAAATTTAATTTGCAGACGTCTGATCTCCCTGGAGACCTAGAGATGTAATGTTAGACTGCTTTGCCTCTGTCATTTGACAAATGTTTTGTGTCACTGGGAAGGCGGGAATTCTGTATTGATTTGCTATGGATGTTTGTATGTGATGCCAGTAAAAGGTTTGATGATGATGATGACAAGACCTTATGAAGGATCCTTGGAACATCAAAGTTTGTTAGCTGTGGTATTGGGATACAAATGTGTGATGTTGATGACAGGGAGGTCTTGCATCACCAAGAGGTCTGATGATCAAAGTGTAAAGGCATAGCCATGAGTATGCAGAGAATGTGTAGGGAATAGAGGAAGTTCCCATCTTGTATGTCTGTTACAAGAAGATTTTCATTTTTTAAAGATGTCCTTTTTGATTTTCTCTTTAATAGTTATACATGCTGGCATCAGTTTGGATGTCGTGGATACAATTTGTTTGAGCCTCTCTGATAGTTCCAATCAATCTCACTGAAGGGATCCATCCGTCCTTAGTTGTAACCTTCACACTCTCTCTATAAAAAAATAAATAAATGTTTATCTGCTTTAACTTTTGACAACTTTCTCCTTTTGAAATTAAGCACAACTGCACTGGACATCCTAGGTCCTTTTTTGTTTTCACTTGCTTGCTACTAAAATAGCATGTGATTGCCAATCTTGCACGACCTTTAGTTTAAGCTATCATTAAGATTTACTGTTTGCATCCATCATGCCCTAAGATGTCCAGTAGGCATGCCTCCAGTATTTATATTTAAATGGATTTTCATGTGCCAAGCATAAACAGATCTTAAAAATACTTGTGCTGGTGAATCCTACGGCGATATATTTTAAATAGGGTATGCTGAGATAATGCCAATACACAACACAAACACTTAAAATATTAGCCTTTTACACTGTCAAGCCATCTCTTGTTGCCCGAAGATGCAGAGTCACTCAACTGATTTTCTGTTCTGCCTCTTTGTTGGGTCACAAATCAAGGAATACTGAAATGTATGTTTGTATTCATGCTCCAGTCAAACTAAAGGCACATATACTTAAAGGTGGGTAGAGATGCTGGGCCCCACCCGCAAGCCTCCCAAGTAACGCCTCCTCCCTGGCTGCAACCCCTTCTCCCCTGTCCACTGAAATATACTTAAGAGTCGAGAGTGGATTTCATGCTCTTTATTCAGCTCATAGTGGTGAGGAGGGAATGAAAGTCCCCTCAAAGTATCTGCTTTATATACATTATTTACACAATGGGCTGCACGTGATTGGCTAATTCCGGAACTCTCCTGTAGGCCAATCAAGTTGTGGATTCACTTCTATCTGGAGCTGGATTGGGTGGCTCCTGCTGACCAATCATACTGCTGCATTGTTCTAGGACCAATCAGGCTGCTGCATTCTGAATCCTATTGTTCTAGGACCAATCAGGCTGCTGCATTCTGAATCCTATTGTTCTAGGACCAATCAGGCTGCTGCATTCTGAATCCTATTGTTCTAGGACCAATCAGGCTGCTGCATTCTGAATCCTATTGTTCTAGGACCAATCAGGCTGCTGCATTCTGAATCCTATTGTTCTAGGACCAATCAGACTGCTGCATTCTGAATCCTATTGTTCTAGGACCAATCAGACTGCTACAATTTGGATCCTATTCAACTCAGTACATAACACCACATTCCTTCCTACCCTTGCTTTGCATCCTCCATGAGTGCATTTTGCCTGGCTGGAATGTGATCCTTGAATTTGGATCGTGCTTCTCGCTTGCCTCAATAGAGGATAGAGAGGGTGTGTGTAGTGTGTTTGGACACTAGCCTACTATATATTAATTGATCCACACATTTTTGTTCTGCTGCTGCCTTCCACTGCTGTTATTTCATGTTTCAAGTCATTATATCATGAGGAGGAGGAGGGTGCCAAGGAAATAGTTGGGCCAAAGCGAGTGTTTATTTCTTATGAACCTTATGCCCCCCCTTCACAAAGGTTTATTCCACAGCCATTTAGAATGCAAATTGGAAGAAGAAGAAGAAGAAGAAGAAGAAGAAGAAGAAGAAGAAGAAGAAGAAGAAGAAGAAAGCAATTTGATGCAATTAACACCCTTCCTCCAACATAAGGAAGATTCTGAAATTTGCCTCATCCTTGGAATTGGGTCACTCCAGCAACAGTCAAATGTCTGGGACAAACTTTGAAAGGCATCAGAATTTCACGGGTGTCTGTGTATGGTCATTCTTTTTTTTTAAGCTAGATTCCTTATTTGCCACCCCCTATTGCTTCATATGGGACGCGGGTGGCACTGTGGGTAAAAGCCTCAGCGCCTAGGGCTTGCCGATCGAAAGGTCGGCGGTTCGAATCCCCGCGGCGGGGTGCGCTCCCGTTGTTCGGTCCCAGTGCCTGCCAACCTAGCAGTTCGAAAGCACCCCTAAGTGCAAGTAGATAAATAGGGACCGCTTACCAGCAGGAAGGTAAACGGCGTTCCGTGTGCTGCGCTGGCTCGCCAGAGCAGCAATGTCACGCTGGCCACGTGACCCGAAAGTGTCTCCGGACAGCGCTGGCCCCTGGCCTCTTGAGTGAGATGGGCGCACAACCCTAGAGTCTGTCAAGACTGGCCCGTATGGGCAGGGGTACCTTTACCTTATTGCTTCATATTCCTCTCCTACACTTAATAGCAATATGCAAAAACCGAGAAGTTTCACTCATCTAATTGAAATGCTCCCCACCTAACTTTCTCAAAAAGTTCAGCTATGAAGATGCATCCAGGTTCATTACACATTTCATGGTATATTAAATACTGAAGACAGAACCTTCTTGTTGTGGTGCCCTGATTGTGGAACACTGTGTTGTTTACTTTGGTGGGGGCAGTGGTTGACACACCTTCTTTGTCCAGATTATTACTGTGCTTGGATTAGTTTGGCCCACTGCAGAATAATGGATCATGTCTACTCTGTAAATATGTTTTGTATTCTTTGTATTGTATTGTGTTTTTAGTTTCACAGATGGTTAAGCTGCTTGCTTTGTTAGTAGTTAAGTTTTTATAGATGCCATATTTTTGATGTCTTATTTTAATGTTGCCTGAATTGATGAAGGGTTGGGTGCAAATAGAAAGAGTAAATAAAAAATAACAATTGTATCTTTCCCTTGTTTTGAGCATTTGACTGGGGAAAACAGCTGGTTATCTGGGTTTATGGGTGCCACAGACCTCCTATCTCTTTCTCAATATGCACTGGAAATGCCATGAGCCTCAAGGATACTTAAATAACTAAGATGAATAAGCTCCTTGAGTTTTGCAACCAAGTGTTGGTGCTTTCCTGTACCAAGAACTGTCTTCCTTCAGCAAGATAAGACCCCCATATTCAGTACTTCACAAACACATTAAACAATGCTTCTCAAAAAAGGCAGTTCTGCAGCATAGACAAAACAGATAAACAAGAAGCGACTAACTCACACCAGGCAAACAAAGGAGACTGAAGAATTGTTCCAGATAAGGGAGAGGGGTTTAGGAGACCCTCTAACATGAAACCAAGCCAATGCACCAGATGGTATAAATATCTGGGGATCTCATTGCAAGACACTAATGATTTATTACATTCTCTCTCTTTCTGTTTTCTCTCTTGCTGTCAAAAAAGAAGGGAAAGCAAAAGGTCCCCGTTGGAATTAATTGATAATACACTTTTATCTGTTTCCAGTCCCTGACGGAAGAGTCAACAGACAAACAGTCGATAGACAATTCACCCAACCCAAAGTGACTGACATTTCCTGAGAGGTACGGTATATTAGAAGCAAGTGGTGCATCTGTTAGTATCTTACCTAACGGGACTGCATCTTCAGAGTGTGGGGAACATCACATGGTTACACCTGTAAGTATAGCCGGAGAAGACCACAGCTGGTGATCACAAACATGGTCCAGACATTGATACATGTCCTTATTATGGGGCTTCGGTGTCAACATTTTTAATTCAAAGCAGGGGCAGGTGTGTCCTTTTAAAATGGCTCAGAAAATAGTTTTTAAATGACCCTAACAGCGATGCTCATTGACCTTTGATACCATGGACCTGATGAAAGGAGATCATAGCTCCAAAACCTTTCAAAGATCACATCCACACCATATGTTTAAAGTGCTATTATATCACTTTTAACAGTTACTGCTGCCCCTAAAGAATCCTTGCAGTTCATTATGGGTGCTGAAAGTTGTTAGAAGACCCCTGTTTACACCACAGAACTACAGTTCCTGAGTGGTTTAACAATCAATCCTTCTTCCCAGGGAACTCTGGGAACTGTAGCTTTGTGTGGGGAACAGAGGTCTCCTGACAACTCCCAGCTCCCTTAACCAACTACATTTTCCCAGCCTGACTGTTGAAGTGGCATGAGGGCTTTAAATGCTTTGGCTGTAGCAGATGTGGCAGATCGGTTCATCACACAAGGAAAAGTAAATGCAGTGGTACAAATGCCTCAGGTTACAAATGCTTCAGGTTACAAACTCCACTAACCTGGAAAAGTTACCTCGAGTTGAGAACTTTGCCCCAGGATGAGAACGGAAATCGTGTGCCAGCAGTGCAGCGGCAGCAAGAGGCCCCATTAGCGAAAGCACGCCACTAGTTAAGAACAGTTTCAGGTTAAGAATGGACCTCCAGAATGAATTAAGTTCATAACTAGAGGTACCACTTTATATGGAAGCCTTGACATATCTACACTTAAAACTTAAACACTGAATGCCACAGTGAGACTACTTACAGGGTCTTCGCCGTGGGACCATATCCATCTAGTGCTACATCAGCTGCACTGGCTCCCGGTAGAGTACAGGATCAGGTTTAAAGTGCTGGTTCTAACTTTTTAAAGCCCTATATGACCTGGGACCCTTGTACCTACCGACCGTCTCTCCTGGTATGCCCTGCGGAAGACCCTACAGTCTGCAAATAATAACATCCTGGAGGTTCCGAGCCTCAAGGAGGTTAGACTGGCCTCAACCAGAGCCAGGACCTTTTCAGCCCTGGCCCCAGCCTGGTGGAATGTCATGCAGCAAGAAACCAGGGCCCTGAAGGACTTGACATCTTTCCTCAGGACCTACAAGATGGAGCTGTTCCATCAGGCCTTTGGTTGGGGCCCAGTCTGACTCCTCTCCTCCTACAAGACCCTATATATAAGAAATCTCTCTAACTCCTCTAATATAAATAGCTGAGCCTGGTGAGTACCTAAGGTTTCCAACCCCTATTATCATAATTTGCCAGTTGCCTTCTGATCTTACTTGATTTTAATCTGATTTTATACTGTATTTCAGTCGACTGCTGAATTTTATGTTTTAATGTATTTAGATTTTGATGTTAGCGGCCCTGATCCCGGTTATGGCTGGGGTGGGCGGGACACTGCCCGGACACTGAGGTCCAGTTCCGAGGGCCTTCTGGTGGTTCCCTCACTGTGAGAGGCCAAGTTACAGGGAACCAGGCAGAGGGCCTTCTCGATAGTGGCGCCCGCCCTGTGGAACGCCCTCCCATCAGATGTCAAAGCGATAAACAACTACCTGACATTCAGAAGACATCTGAAGGCAGCCCTGTTCAGGGAAGTTTTTAATATGTGACATTTTAGTTTATTTTTCATCTTTGCTGGAAGCCGCCCAGAGTGGCTGGGGAAACCCAGCCAGATGGGCGGGGTACAAATAAAAATTATTATTATTATTATTATTATTATTATTATTATTATTATTATTATTATTAAATATTATTATTATTATTATTATTAGTAGTAGTAGTAGTAGTAGTAGTAGTAGTATTTAGATAGCAGGAGTTGGAGAGGTATATTTAGCTTATAAATCCACTTAACCTTCACAACAATAGGATTAAAATGCTCTGAACAGAATAAACAGCTTTATACTTTATGAATACTAATGGCTCATGCTATTTACACACACCCTTTCAAAGCTGCACTCTGACCTCGTGCATCAGTATGGATAAGTAGAGCTTCTCTTCAGCTCCGTAAATCAGAAAATACCTACTATGGTGAGCAGGATATGTTTGAGGGGAGTCCTATATATCACAAGGATTTCTAGTGTGTCCAATGTGCCCCTGTACACTGCACATTTTTTTCACCATCCTGTGAGATCTCTCTCAGGAACTGCTAGGCCAACCTGTGATGGCGGAGGGGAGTTTTACCCACATTTCAGTGGTTCTCCTGAGTGCAGAATGTGATTTTATCTCTAGGATTGAATGGCAGTATTCACATGTATGGAAGAAACAGAGGAATAAACTCAAGGACAGAATGAGCAGGACATCCCTATCCCTGCTCCCTATCCCTGGTCCTGTACCTACCTACATAGCACCAATACTTTTTCTGCACAACTCAGTATTGAATTGCGTCTTGGCCACTGCACAACAGAGATGGGAAACTTCAGGCCAGAGGGTGGACTGCAGCCTCCAGGACTCCCTGTTGAGTTCTTGAGACTCACCCCAGGCACTCACACAACACACTCAAGCACTTTCGTGTGAATCCACATCCTACTCATGTGCTTTTTCCTGGTTGGGATGTGTCCTTGAACTGTGATAATGCCTCCTGCTTCATCAGATGTAGAATGCAGAGATATATGTGTGTAAAAACCTCTGGCTTTTGTGTGGCTGAAGTATATCCTACCAAACAAAGGTAAGACTTGCATCTACTACCTGTAGGATATTATTGCAGTCAAATCAACAAGTCAAGTTTTGCTAGATAGGCACAGAGCTTTCCTGTAAAATTTGCTAGAGGGAACTTTGTGAGATCACTTCCTTTGTCTGCCTTGGGAGGAAGCTGTAATGCTATGTACTTCCTGCCTGGGCAGTCTCCTCTTCCTTCATCATGCTTCCAAGCTGACCACAAGTGTGTGTGTAGCTCAGACCCCATTTTTTAACTTACATTTTGCACTTTTGTAACTTAGTTATAAACCTACCTTCATTTTGCTGCTGTTACTGCTATTTCAAGACCTAGATTATGCGAGTAAATACCACTTTTATTTCTTCACAAAGCAATGTATGTGTGATTGTTGTTTTTAAGTGAGAGAAAGGAGGTGTGCCTTAAAGCATCTTGGATTACTCTTTCTAGAACAGGCACCCCCAACCTTCAGCCCTACAGATGTTTTGGACTACAATTCCCATCATCCCTGACCACTGGCCCTGTTAGCTAGAGATCATGGGAGTTGTAGCCCAAAACATCTGGAGGGCCGCAGGTTGGTGATGCCTGTTCTAGAAGGTTAAATCAACCTTGTCTTAGCTTCCAAGTTTAAGCTGCAAAGAATGATACTCTACTGATATCACGTGAGCAAGGAAGAATAACAACTAAATAATATTTCATCTCCTAGTGTCTAAATCCGCTCCTATACTACCTTGCCCACTTTTGCATTTATCCCTATGGAGACTGACATGCACATCTCAGCAGGTTACTCATAAGGGAATGCAGCCCTCGGGCTGAAAAAGTTTTCCCATAGTACACCATCGAGCCAGTTCCTGAAGCTATGTGAAGCCTGCAAGACTTGCCAGTGTGTATAAGGCTTCTGTTGGCTTTAGCTCCCCGCTGAGACATCATCTTCCTATAACCAAATGCCATTGGAGCAGAATGCTCCAGTCTTCAAGGTTGTTGGAGCTGTCCATGGTCCTGGTCCTATCTGCCCTCTGCTTTGACCTGCCTTTGCCAGCTTCCCCTGCAAGCCTCAAGCTCTCACAGTACAGGACTTAATGGGGCTTTCAGTTTTTCTCTACTAAAATCTCTTCCCTGCCCTGCAAATTCTGACATAGCACTTCTGGTTCGAGGTCTCCACACACAGGAGCAAAACAAAATTAGACAGAGTAACAAACAGAATTATGAACTTTGGGAAGAATGATATATATAAAGAGGTGATAAGGATATTGTAGAGAAAGTTTTTAAAGCAAAAGTTGGAATTTGGCTGATTTGCAATATTCAGCTGATTATTTTCCCTTCTGAATAGTTTTCTAACATACTGGAAAATTATATTCTTATTTTTATAACTTTTATAACTTTTCAGTATGCATGTATGTGTGTGTGTGTGTGTGTGTAGTGAGCAAGCATGAATCCAAATTTAATGCTTATTTGTAAACACACACACACACACAAAGACCCTGGCTGCCTTGACACATTTCTGTGCAGGTACGTAATGCAGTAATAAAGACCAATGCAAAATAGGACCAGAATAGGTCACACCTGCATTTCTTAGTTCAGCCCAGAAGTGAAAGTATTTTCCTACTCCCAAGCTCCTTTCAACATAATCAGAATACAGTGGTACCTCGGGTTAAGAACTTAATTTGTTCTGGAGGTCCGTTCTTAACCTGAAACTGTTCTTAACCTGAAGCACCACTTTAGCTAATGTGGCCTCCCACTGCCGCCACGCTGCCGGAGCACGATTTCTGTTCTCATCTTGAAGCAAAGTTCTTAACCCAAGGTACTATTTCTGGGTTAGCAGAGCCTGTAACCTGAAGCGTCTGTAACCTGAAGTGTCTGTAACCCACTGTAAATTTTAAGTAACCTTACTGTAAATTTAAGTATTTGCACTCTTAAATGTGGTGAAGTTTGGTTCAGGGACAGACATTCCCCTGAACAAAACTAAAGAGAAAGACAACGAAGCATTCTTTTGTCCTTTGAGATAGCTGCTTGATGAACACACTGAGCTTCACAATGGGTTTTGTTTAATTGAATTAGGAAGTGATAACTAGAATGCCATGACATGAACACTTTGTTCAGGGAATAGAAAGAATCAGGAGAAGGGCTGCCAGTCAGAGCAGTAAGAATAGACAATTGTCTAGCTGGATTAATACTACAAAGCAGCTAGGAATCTTGAAGTCCTGGCTTATTTCTCTGCTGGACATTGCATCCTCCCAGGTTAGCTTTGAAAACAGTGTGAAAACATGTACAGTAGTCCAGCTCTCAGAAGATAGCCCAGAAGAGATTCCTGACATCTGATGTTGAATGTGGGCATTTGGGAAAGAAAACAATGTCTTCTGAGAAAGGAACTCTGCCTGTGGCAGAGAGTTTTTGTTTCCCCAAAAATGTACGAAGGCATCATTTCCCATTGCACAACACATTGAACACTGTTTCTGTTCTGCTGCTGTTCATCTTCCAACAACAAAAAGTGCTGAAAGGCCCAGGACTCGGCAACAATAAATTGATAGGAAGTAGTTTACAATAAGGGAAGCGGGTGGCGCTGTGGGTTAAACCATAGAGCCTAGGGCTTGCCGATCAGAAGGTCGGTGGTTCGAATCCCTGCGACGGGGTGAGCTCCCGTTGCTCGGTCCCTGCTCCTGCCAACCTAGCAGTTCGAAAGCATGTCAAAATGCAAGTAGATAAATAGGTACCGCTCTGGCAGGAAGGTAAATGGCGTCTCCGTGCGCTGCTCTGGTTCACCAGAAGCGGCTTTGTCATGCTGGCCACATGACCCAGAAGCTGTACGCCGGCTCCCTCGGCCAATAAAGAGAGATGAGCACCGCAACCCCAGAGTCAGTCACGACTGGACCTAATGGTCAGGGGTCCCTTTACCTTTACCTTTTTTAGTTTACAATAAAGTAGGCAACATTTCATTACAACTGCAAAGTATACATTTCAGTGCGGCTTACCAAGAATCATGTGGCATAAATATTATTTTATTTAAGAATGTTCTAAGCAGCTGATGACAGACATAAGGTCCTGTTTCAAAGATCTTCCTAAGATGATAACGCATCTAAAACATTTTAAGGTCCCAGTGGCAATTTTCACAGATGGGAGGGTTGTTTATCTTGCCAAAGAAGTTGCTCGATTCCAAGAAGATAATACCACTGAAAGGGCCGAGAATTATAGGCAGGCAGTTTATCTTCCATTAAAAAACTGTCATTCATCTCATTATCTGCTGGGACAAAAATAGGTAACTTATGTAATTAATTACATAAATTGCATAAGTTACATTGTCATTGTCATTCCACCCCATTCATTTCAATGCAAAAGAAACACAGAAAAAAGTGGGGGTGGGGCCATAATCAATTATGCATTGTTTGTGAACCGAAAGCAACAACAACAGTGCCTACCAATCATTTTCCCTGTACTGATTTCTGTTCTGGATAGGAGGAATAGGCAGACACCAGCAATTTCCACTCTTTTCTGTTTTCATCAGAATTCGCCAGCATTGCTGCCTCCACTTCTAATTTCACTAACTGCCCTCTTACATATTTCACCTCCTATTTCCCTGTGAATGAGGCACAAAAAGTGTGTGTGGGGGGGTATTTGTTTGGCCTGAGATGTTCCATTGTATATATTACCAGTCCGCTAGTCTTCAAGGTGACTAACAAGCTTTAGATGAAACAATGAAGTCAATGATGATACAGGGAAAACAGCTGTGTAGTGATTTTGTGGTGATTCTAAAGCGAGTTTTTTTTAAAAAAACAACCAAAAGACTATACCAAAATGTATATACATGGCTTTTGACATTTTGGAAGACTTCTTTCGAAAACCAACATTCATAATTCAGTGACATATGATGGAGGACTGCACAAACATATGTGGGGAAAATATGACTCAGTCCAGCCAGAATATACTGAAAGAATATACTGTCCAGCCAGAATATACTCATTTCCTGAAAGCCAACACAGTAAGGAACACATCTAAACACACTCGAGAATCCGGGGGAAAAGAGGAAAGAAAAATGCCTCATTTTCAGGATATGAGAGATCAAGAATCTGCATATGGCTATACTACCAGAGAGAGAAGTGTTTACTGTGAAGATGGACCAGAAGTGAGTTGAAAACCTGACCTACTCCTGTGCCTTTGAAAGAAGCTGACATGCAGGAACTGACAGATTTTCAGAGGGTAAAGACAAGTATTGTCCCATGCTATTGTCTGCAGATCGACCCAATATCAGGAGTGCAGGATCAGTGGGAGTAAGAATGTTGGCAAATCTACTCACTATTTCGATTTTTAAAAACTATAAGAATTGCTCCCATGTCTCCATAATAAAGTTGCACCGTGAATGGTGCTTATTCATCAGTAGTAATTGCTTAGGTAATACTACACTGGGGGACATAATAAAAGCTATATGATCTGATCCAGCATGAGAGACATGGGTGCAGTGCTTGCACATCACCTACTCTGTTCCACTGAACTTGAATCCCATTATCACATGCCCCTATGGCTTCATACAGTGGTACCTCGGGTTACAGACGCTTCAGGTTACAGATGCTTCAGGTTACAGACTCCGCTAACCCAGAAATAGTACCTCGGGTTAAGAACTTTGCTTCAGGATAAGAACAGAAATCATGCTCCGGTGGCGCAGCTGCAGCAGGAGGCCCCATTAGCTAAAGTGGTGCTTCAGGTTAAGAACAGTTTCAGGTTAAGAATGGACCTCCAGAACGAATTAAGTTCTTAACCCGAGGTACCACTGTACTCTCAATTCAGGTGGAGTCTGTAAAGGGGCGCCTTCCTAAATTCAGGTGAAAGTGATTAAGACTGCCAATTTCTGTTGTGTTGTGTTGCATGGGCATAACTGGGATTTTTGTTAGGGGGCAGGCCTTTTGTTGGAGTGGCAGAAGCTCAGTTAGCTATGTGTTTTTATTGTGTTTTTTTTTTATTTAGGAGGGCAGCTGCCCCTTCCTGCCCCCCCCCCCCGGCTACGCCCATGTTGTGTTGTGTTTTCAGCCTGGATGTGGCGCTAAGCTTGTATATCCAGGGAAATGCACAATAAAATACAGATGAATTTCCGTAAGGGTGCAAACTTGATTTGGAAATGTGGCGATTTGAATTTGAAATGGGAAAAACGAGAAGCTAAAATGGACAGATTATCCCACCCTGAGCTGCACACATCGCTGGGAATTTCCATGCAGTTTCCTTGCTTTTATTTTCTACATCTGTTCTGGCAAGCTGCTGTTCAGGTTTAGAAGCAGGTAGCCGTGTCATGGTGAGAGATGCAGTGCTGAAAACTACAAAGAGAATCCAGCTATGCATGTAAAGAGCTGCTCTGGATTGCACAATTTTCCATTGAGGCTGTAGAACTAGAGTAATAAATGCTATCTTCTGGACATTTATGGGGAGGGGGTGGGAGACTTCATTTTCCAGATCCTTTTGAATGTTGCCCTGATGTGGAGATGCTCTTGTGTTGCAGACATTTGCATATGTATTTGTCAAACATGATTTAAAAAACCAGGTACAATTTCCCCAATTTTCAAGTGCCCTTTGTGCCCTTTTTGCTATGAGCTATGAGGATAAAGGCGCAAAATATGTTTTGAAGCTCAACATAAAAAACCCCCAAAGATCATGGCCACTGGTCCCATCACCTCCTGGCAAATAGAAGGGGAAGAAATGGAGGCAGTGAGAGATTTTACTTTCTTGGGCTCCATGATCACTGCAGATGGTGACAGCAGCCACGAAATGAAAAGACACCTGTTTCTTGGGAGAAAAGCAATGACAAACCTAGACAGCATCTTAAAAAGTAGAGACATCACCTTGCCAACAAAGGTCCGTATAGTAAAAGCTATGGTTTTCCCAGTAGTGATGTATGGAAGTGAGAGCTGGACCATAAAGAAGGCTGATTGCTGAAGAATTGATGCTTTTGAATTATGGTGCTGGAGGAGACTCTTGAGAGTCCCATGGACTGCAAGAAGATCAAACCTATCCATTCTGAAGAAAATCAGCCCTGAGTGCTCACTGGAAGGACAGATCGTGAAGCTTAGGCTCCAATACTTTAGCCACCTCATGAGAAGAGAAAGACTCCCTGGAAAAGACCCTGATGTTGGGAAAGATGGAGGGCACAAGGAGAAGGGGACGACAGAGGACGAGATGGTTGGACAGTGTTCTCAAAACTACCAACATGAGTTTGACCAAACTGCGGGAGGCAGTGGAAGACAGGAGGGCCTGGCGTGCTCTGGTCCATGGGGTCATGAAGAGTCGGACACGACTAAACGACTAAACAACAACAACAACAACATAAAGACTTATTCTGGATCATGCAACATCAGTGCTCCCCATGTCGTGCATGCACTGTGCACACATATCCCAGGGCGTGCTGATGTCTCTTGTGCATTCTGCAAATGTGTCATGCAGACACCCTTTGGTTTGCTTGCGTTGCGCAAGCACACCCTGCATGGTGTGCATATAGAATCATAGAATCATAGAGTTGGAAGAGACCACAAGGGCCATCGAGTCCAACCCCCTGCCAAGCAGGAAACACCATCAGAGCACTCCTGACATATGGTTGTCAAGCCTCTGCTTAAAGACCTCCAAAGGAGACTCCACCACACTCCTTGGCAGCAAATTCCACTGTCAAACAGCTCTTACTGTCAGGAAGTTCTTCCTAATATGCCGCAGAACTCTGAGGGGACCCAACCCTTTCACTATTTTTTGGGGGGGGGACTGCCCCCTTGGGCCCCCTACTTGGCATCACTGCATGCAAGGATCTTCTCAGTAGCAGTTCCTTAATTATGGAATGCCCTCCCTGTTGAGGTATGCCAATCCACCTCATAATTAGCAATGTAGGCAAAGCTTTAAAATATTCATGTTCCCCCAGGTACTTGATGGCTAAAATATATTGTTCGTGGCAAACTTGAGATTATTTAGCTGCGAGGGTAAAATTTCCCAAAGTAGCCTGCCAATGTTTGATTTGTTATAACTTACCACTCTAATCACGCCCATCTATTATCTCTGAGTAGTGAATCTGCAGCCCAGACATCCCCTTCAAAGGCAACTTTCTCTGTAATTCTATGTAAATGCAGTGCTTAACTATATATTCCCTGATTTGAATTTATTCCTACTACTGGGAAAAGAAGGTGTTGCCAACTTCATAACTTACATTATTGACAATTCATGAATTGACTTTTGTTTCCTATCTTCCTATTTATGCTTTATTAGGTTCTATTTATAACCTTCTTCATTGATGCTGCGCAGAACAGACCATCCCTACTGACTATTTTATTTCCCTGCAGGTTTTCTGCTTGAAGACATGGATTTTTAAAAGGATAGAGAGAGGGGGAAAAACACCATTAGTTTGAGGTTTTCTTTTGTCTGATGCTCATAAATTTTCATATATTTACTTCCTAAATAATGAGTCTACAGTTATGCTTCTAGATCTGAGCTCTCCCCAAAGTAAGGTTGCTCATTCCAAGTTTACATTTTGAGCACATTTCCCCCTCATTATTAAGTGAACTATTTCATTTGAATTGACTTGTGTTCAATAAGCTCCTCCCTGATATAATTTCCATAATTAATGTAACAACAAGGTACAGTGGTACCTTGGGTTACAGACGCTTCAGGTTACAGATGCTTTAGGTTACAGACTCCGCTAACCCAGAAATAGTACCTCGGGTTAAGAACTTTGCTTCAGGATGAGAACAGAAATCATGCAGCGGCGGGAGGCCCCATTAGCTAAAGTGGTACCTCAGGTTAAGAACAGTTTCAGGTTAAGAATGGACCTCCAGAACTAATTAAGTTCTTAACCCAAAATACCACTGTATCAGATTTTCTATAACATCTTATCAATCATGTGCACCTTTACATGATAATGTATAAAACACTGGGGGTATTTTTCTTTATACCAGTAGGAATAGCTGTGAGCAAAGTGTACGAAAAAAGGCTAAATAAAAAAATAAATTAGATACACCATCTCACAAACATAAACTGCAGAATTTGAAAGTACTATGGAAGCTGTAATTATAATACCTACATTTTGAAGACTGAACACAGAGCTATATAAATGGGTGAGAGTTAGTATAACAAATAACACAAACACATACACATAATACACATAATGTTGTTATCCTAACTCTTCACCTTGCAGGAGAAGAATATGCCATGCTCTTTCCATGTCTCCTTATGATACTTGGCTTCACACCTAGGAAGAAACTGTTCTCTTGCTACTGAGTTTATTACATCTGGAGTCAGATCAGACACTATTTTCCATCGGTATAGAAAGTGACATTCAGACTTAGATAATGCTAGGCTGAGTTTCATGGATGCAAGCCGAGTTGAAGTACCAGTCTCAGCAAAAGAACCAACCAATGAATGGTCCAATATATATATGAAATATTTGGCACCACTAGAGCTCCAACAAGAGGGTTACTGAAGTCAACAGGGGCCTCAGGAATCCATCAGCCTTAAAGGAACAACCATCCTAATCAGGCACGAAGGCATGATGATGCTAATAATAATAATAATAATAATAATAATAATAATAATAATAATAATAATAATTTATTTATACCCCGCCCATCTGGCTGGGCTTCCCCAGCCACTCTGGGTGGCTTCCAAAAAAATATTAAAATATTGTAATACATCAAACATTAAAAGCTTCCCTAAACAGGGCTGCCTTCAGATGTCTTCTCAAATTCTGGTAGTTGTTGTTCTCTTTGACATCTGGTGGGAGGACTTTCCACAGGGAGGGCACCACTACCAAGAAGGCCCTCTGCCTGGTTCCCTGTAACTTGGCTTCTCGCAGTGAGGGAACCGCCGGAAAGCCCTTGGTGCTGGATCTCAGTGTCCAGGTAGAACGATGGGGGTGGAGACGCTCCTTCAGGTATACTGGGCCAAGGCCATTTAGGGCTTTAAAGGTACTATGACCTTAATGCTTACCAGTAAATGGTGCGACAATGACAAAGGAATTAGCATTTCTAGATCACCACCATCCCATTGGGACCAAAACCAGATGAAGAATTGTTCTGTTGATCTGATAAAAAGGTAGGATAGATATGGTAGTCATGAAATCCTGAGCAACAGCAGACGAGGAAGCTTGAAATTTCTAATTTCTTCTCCTTAGATAGATATTCTGCCAATGCTGAATGGTAAATTGCTTCACTTCTGCAAGGGAATGATTGATTTTCCACCTCAATCCTCTGGCATTATATATACATCCATATACATCCATATTGCATGACACTTCTGGGGTGTTTTGCTTCTGGATCTGCTTTGCACTAAATATATTATGTCAAAACCCATCTCTCTTTTCGGTGAAGAAAGGAGTGGTGTTGACTCACTTGCTTCCTTGCTGTCTTTGTTTCTCTTTTCAAAACACAAGGTTCGTAAAAAACTCTTTCCCCAAATCAATAGAACTTAAATGTGCTGTTTAGCTCTAGAGTGCATCACCAGAAACACACAATCTATTCACCCCCCATATGTGTTGTGTGGTGAGTTCCCGCCTCCCCCCTCAGAAATAAAGACACGAGACACAAGAATTCGAGTTATTGGGTCAAATTAGACCACAACTTTATTGATTACAGGAATTCAGCGGTATTGGCTTAGGCATTGGTCCTAACAACTAACCGCCTTCAGCCTGCATGCTTGAAAGCCGGTAAGGGTTAACCACCAGTAGGGGGAGTCCTGCTGATGCACGTCAACTAGGACCTCCCCCGGGGTCACCGCTCAGGGGCGTGCCGTAGGCCCACACCTCCATAGGCTTAGGACAAGGCCACGCCCCCCGGAATCCTTTACCAGACTACCCTTTGATTTGGGGGAAGGTGATGGCGCTCCTTCCCCCCCTTCATCTGCATAACAATACAACTGTACCCCCACCAATGCCTAACCGCCAATACTGTGGAGTTGTGACAGTTTGCTACGAGGCAGGTGAAAACCAAGTGGCTGGTGCCAATCTGCCAGTTGGGAAAATTCCTACCAAGCCCCTTGACGGCGACCAACCGAAGTCCATAGCAACGTCAGAGAGCCTAGCCTAACGTGTGGGAGGGGAGGGAAAACCAGGTCAGCTGCGGCGTGGGAAAGAGGGAGAGCCTCGGCCGCGCCAGACCTAGGTAGGCAAGGCCACGCCCCCCGAGCCAGCCGATTGGCTGGCTCGGGGTATGACACGTCCAAGGATTCCCTGGTATCGCGGGGGCTGAAGCCAGCCCCTGCGAGTGTGGGGAGGGGCGTGAAGCCTGTAACCCCACCTCCTCCCTAGCTCAGAAGTGGCTTTGTGTGGCGAGTTCCCGCCTCCCCCCTCAGAAATAAAGACACGAGACACAAGAATTCGAGTTAATGGGTCAAATTAGGCCACAACTTTATAGATTACAGGAATTGAGCCCCCGCTCCCATATGTGTTCCCTCCACACCATGCCAACAATGTTTTGGAAATGCTTTGTGGATGTTACACAGGTGGATAAGAGGTATCCTATCAAGAGCACAGTACATAAAATTTTGTATGGCTGTCATATACAATGTAGTGAAATGGGAGGGGGGAGGAAATTCCTTGGGGTTACAGAATTCAAAAACAGTGGTTGTGGAGACTAGTACAGTGTCAGAACTCAGGGGAATACAAAAGAGAGGAAAAGAAGAGAACAATGTTAGTTCAGATCATGGGTATGAAAACTAAGGCCCAGGGGCCAGTTCCGGCCCAATCGCCTTCTAAATCCGGCCCACAGACGGTCCGGGAATCAGCGTGTTTTTACATGAGTAGAATGTATCCTTTTATTTAAAATGCATGTCTGAGTTATTTGTGGGGCCTGCCTGGTGTTTTTACATGAGTAGAATGTGTGCTTTTATTTAAAATGCATCTCTGGGTTATTTGTGGGGCATAGGAATTCGTTCTTTTTCTCTCTCTTCAAAATATAGTCCGCAAGGTCTGAGGGACAGCGGACCAGCCCCCTGCTGAAAAAGTTTGCTGACCCCTGGTTCAGATGGTAAGCAGATGGTGATTGATCTTAACAAGTGATGGCCTAGTGACGTTCGGGACGAGAAACAAGAAGACTAAAGTTTTGTGGGAAAACTCTGTGACCCAGTGATTAGCTGATAAATGGGATCTGCCTCCTCTTTTAAACAATGGGGAACCTGTTTTGGGTGATGATTAGATGGCTTTCTGAAGATTCTAGTAAGTTCTTTGGAACTAGGGATTTCTATAGTAGTATGACCCAAAGAAAATATCAAAGGGCTTAGCGAGGGTCAACAGGAAAGAAAGGACCATAGCTCAGTTATAGACTCTCTGATTTGCATCTAGAAAGCCTAGATGCAACTGCCACTTCCCTTACCTACTGTAGGTTGTACAGTGGCAAGGACAGCAGCAGGCTTTGGTGAGATCTCACTAGAAATTTGTGCTTCTGCCACCCAAGACAGCTGCTTCACCCCCTAAGAAGGCCCTGGTACCTGAAACCCTGGAAAGCCATTGCCAGTCAGCATAGATGATTGTGAGCTGGATGGAGCAGTGGTTTATGTCGACATTAGGCAGCTTTCTATGTTCTTAATACCTTTTTGAGGGTTTGCTGCAGCTGCTTAAGAGAAATACTACTTAAGCTACAATGAAAATGGGAGGTGGGTTGAATGGAAGCAATTCTTTGCTTGCTTCTGCCATCTCAGTCAGCCTCCCACTGGCAATGATAGTAACCAACCAACCAACCAACCAACCAACCAACCAACTGAGCTAGTAATAATGATAATATTGAAGACTGCTGTAAGCAACTGACAACAAGCAGGCTTCCGGAAAAGGGTCCTGTTTCAAAGGTCTTCCTCAGATCAAAACTGCAATAAATATTCCCCAAGAGGAACTGATAAACATTCATACGACCAATGCAATTAGTAGCTAAGGGAGGCATCAACATGCTGACTGAAATCTCACCAGCTCAATTTTTCCCCCAAGGCCTGATAGCAGTTTTCACAACTGGGAGGACTTTATGAATGTCCATCTTTCCAAAGAATAAATTACTGAACATGAAACAAATGAGATTATAATTAACATGTTCTGCAATAGAAATGGGACATACTGAGGTCAGCCAACTCAGAATCTGCTGGATCCTAAGCTATTCTCAAAATTGGTGCCGGCCAGCATCAGGTCTGATCTGGGCTGAATCACTTTGGTAGCCTGAATCTGGTACAGGGATCAGATCTGATCTACCTGCTCACTCTTCTGATGCTGTCAGTATCTGGGCTATGGTTATGGTAGCAGCTCTTCCACTCTGCAGAGTCTCAGTGGAGGCAGCAAGCAATTTGAACTGCTCTCTTCTTTTCTTTCTGCTGACTTGTACCACTGAGAAATAATGCAATAGAAATAATGATGATTTAAGTGCAATAAGAATGTGTTCCCAACAGCCAAATATTTTACAGAAGGGCCCTTCACATAATGTGAGTTGTTGGCATAAACTATATTCACCTAATGTGAAAGTGACAAAAAAGGCAGTAGTCCTTTGTTAATGTCTGTCAAATGACTGCCTTCACCTGGAATAATTCATCTGCTAATAACCCCTTGCTCTAGATGCACATACTTTAGCAGGATCCAGTTTTATGGCAACACCACAGGCTGACTAGCAGTTATTTTAATTTATACAAGCCCCATCACACCCATTTATACAGCTGCAGGCATGTGCAGCCTTTATGCTCCAAAAATCTCTGTGTCATACAGAAAAACCAGATATTTACATTCAATGAAGCCTGTCAGCCGAGTTAGGATTTTATATTTACTTATTGATCGAACACAAGAATAGCCCATACGAAACTGATTTGTAATGATAATAAAAAAGTGTATAGTCTGTGTTTTGTAATAACAAAAATGAAACTGAATTTTGTATCAAATGCATAACATTTTGAACATTTTAAAATAATACAGTACTTGGATTTCTAACTATAAATTTCTAAAGCTCAGATAATATCACCATATAACTAATTTAACATGCCCAGAATTCAGTATAAACATGCCCATGCAGCATAGCATGTATTATATACTCTTTGAAAAGCAGGAACCATGCTAATACCGTATTTTTCACTCCATAGGGTGCACTGGACTATAGGGTGCACCTAGTTTTTAGGGGGGGGGGAATAAAGGAAAAAAATTCACACACACCCAGCCCCAAAGAGCACGCAACCTCTCCAGCCGGGAAGAAGCCAAGACAGCGGGATGGATCCCACTTCGTCTTGGCTTCGTTTTTAGCTGCGCACCGACCCCTCTCACTCTCCAGGCTTCAGCGAAAGCAACGCAAAGCCTCCGGAGCGCAGAGGGAGCACTTCCTCTGCATTTCGGAGGCTTCCTGTTGCTATCGCTGAAGCCAAGTAGCCTGCATTCACTCCATAGGATGCACACACATTTCCCCTTCATTTTTGGAGGGGGAAAAGTGTGTCCTATAGAGCGAAAAATACAGTAATCGGCTGTTTGGTGGAAAGTGGAGAGCAAGGAGAACTGAATCCAGCCTCTCCTTCTCCCTTTTAAACAGCCAGTTACTGCTGTTTGAAGAAGGTCCATCTCCAAAGGCTGGAAGTTGGATCAGAGAGAGGAATGGCACACAGAGAATTTTTAATCCACTTCAGACTGTGAATGTTTGACTCTTGCGAATGTATGACTCCTGGCTGGCTCAGAGGGATAGATTTTGGAACACCCTCAAAACTCATAATCCCAATCGGAAATCCTATAATCGTGGTCCCAAATAATTCCTTCCAACAATGAACTCAAGTGGCTGAGTGCCTGTCAGTTGGAAGTAAATGGAGCCACGCAAAAATAAAATAGCATCTTCTACTCAGGCATTGCCCTAGGTAGACACAAGTATGCACGTTTGTCATTTCAGTGTTTCAGGGTGCTGAAGTTCAGTGATTTATATAGCTTATCCTTGTTTTAAATTTGCTTTACTTGCAGGTAGTTGTTTTATGTTAGATTATTAGAAAGTGAACCTTGTGTGCCTGCCAGCCAAAATATGATGTATAAATAAGAAAATAAGCACATTGTTTAAACATGGAAGCTCAACATTTAACTTCTATCTGCCGTACATCAGGTTCACCTTAACGGTGGAAATATAAGCATGCTGTTAATATGAATGGCAATTTCAGAAAACACGGTAATGAAGGACATGATAATTATGTCAAATATATAATTTTGCCTCGAAGACAAGGCGCTGACCAAGCTATAATTGGGCATAATAAGCTGTTCCACATGACTACTGGCTCAGAACTGTGGATTGGAGTGCATGTTCCCATTTGCATTGCAACAAATTCTGCATTATGAATGGGTACCACGTTCATTACATTACATTGCAATGCACATTCTAATGTGAAGCTTCTAGGACTGGTACTGCTTTTAAGTGAAAGTGAAAATACTATGTCTGTATGCTTACATATTATACAAGTAGATAGGCTATAGGAAAATGCAGAGAACAGGATCTCCTGTGTGTTGTTATTGTTTTAATTGAATAGCAGTCATGGGAAGGGGCCAAAATTAATGTAAGATAAGAGTTGGGGTGGGGAGTGTTGAGCACTTTTCCCTTGTGTCATTTTTTCCTGTTTCCCAAAGCACATAGGTACCATACAGATGTCTATACTAAGTCCTGGGAGCTCCTGGGAGCCAGTGTGGTGTAGTGATTAAGAGCGGTAGACTCGTAATCTGGGGAACTGGGTTCGCTTCCCTGCTCCTCCACATGCAGCTGCTGGGTGACCTTGGGCTAGTCACACTTCTTTGAAGTCTCTCAGCCCCACTCACCTCACAGAGTGTTTGTTGTGGGGGAGGAAGGGAAAGGAGAATGTTAGCCGCTTTGAGACTCCTTAAAGGGAGTGAAAGGCAGGATATCAAATCCAAACTTTTCTTCTTCTTCTTCTTCTTCTTCTTCCTGGAAACATAAAAAGTGCAGCTCCTAATGTTTGTCAGCTCTATTCATTGAGTTTGGAAGCAATTGACTGACACAACTGACATTCCTGAATTTTCTTGCAGATAAGAACACAGCTCCTAGTTGGATCACACACTTCTCTGGATTTCGCAGTGCATTTTTGTGTGTTCCACAGTGTGTGTCAAAACTTGTATTTTACAGAAAGGTGCTTACGTTACAGGTAAATGTATTGAAAAGCACAGAAAAGTGTGTGTTTTGCACACATATATTAAAAATGCACACAAAATGCACAAAATGCAATGAAGTGGGATAGAAACAAATAGAACAGACCTATGGCTGAATTTAGACATATATAAAAAGCGCTGTGAAAATGCTTTAATATATATATATATATGCAGGTTTTGGTGTCCTCGGGTGTCTTCCCGTGTAAAGTTGGGGTGTCTAGGCGACGTTTCGACGAGGTCTCACTCGTCATCTTCAGGCTGGTGCTTTCGGCTTCTTGTTACTGGAACGTCGCCTGGTTCCAGTAACAAGAAGCCGAAAGCACCAGCCTGAAGATGACGAGTGAGACCTCGTCGAAACGTCGCCTAGACACCCCAACAGTTCCAGTAACAAGAAGCCGAAAGCACCAGCCTGAAGATGACGAGTGAGACCTCGTCGAAACGTCGCCTAGACACCCCAACTTTTACACGGGAAGACACCCGAGGACACCAAAACCTGCATTCCTGTACCCGTGAAAATCTACGAAAGCAGAAATATATATATATATATATATATATATATATATATATATATATATATATATTTCCCATTAGCTCACCATTGCCATCTAGTGTCATATTTGTACAATGTACTTAAAACACACGGAAAATGTTATATTTGTGGCTGTATAGCTGAGTCCAAAGATTGAGTGCCAGTGAGTTTGAAACAGGATAGAATATAAAATTTACAGCCATTGAAATTGAAGAAGAAGAAGAAGAGTTTGGATTTGATATCCCGCCTTTCACTCCCTTTAAGGAGTCTCAAAGCGGCTAACATTCTCCTTTCCCTTCCTCCCCCACAACAAACACTCTATGAGGTGAGTGGGGCTGAAAGACTTCAGAGAAGTGTGACTGGCCCAAGGTCACCCAGCAGCTGCATGTGGAGGAGCGGAGACGCAAACCCGGTTCCCCAGATTACGAGTCTACCGCTCTTAACCACTACACCACACACACACGTGCTGCTTTCAAAATTCTCATCCATTAAATGTAGAGAAAACTCCTTAAAATAAGGATATAAAATTTACAGCATGTTATGATCTAAGAGAAAATTATATGAAAATGATATATCGACGGTACCTAACACTGAGTAAATTGGTAAAAATGTATAAATCCAAATCAAATAAGTGCTGGGAATGTAAAGAGAAAGAAGGTTATTTTTATCATATGTGGTGGTCTTGTAGTAATGTTAAAGCTTACTGGGAAATGATATATAATGAACTGAAAAATATGTTTAAAACAACGTTTGTAAAAAAACAACAACACAACTCAGCATCTTTCCTTTTGGGAATTATAGGGACAAAACTACACAAAATGTATAGAAATTTATTCATGTATGCGACTACAGAGGCAAAAAAATGGAAATAAGAAGAAGTCCCAGAGAAAGAAGAATGGATACAAAAACTTGTGGAATATGCAGAAATGATGAAACTTACAGGAAAAATAAGAAATCAAGATAAAAAAACTTTTTATAAAAGAATGGAAATGGTTTATTGAATATTTACAAACAAACTGTAAACAGATAAGAACAATGGCAGGATTATTCTAATAGCCTACCAATTTGTAAGAGTATATATTTAAAGTAGATGAACAAATGAGCAAATTAAGTTAAGTTGAATATGCAGAAACTATTAAAAATAAATTTAAGGAACCATAGAAAAAGGGGGAAGGAAGTTGAGCTTTGAAATGTTAAAATGATTGTAAAATGATTGAAATGCATGAAACTGAAAATCATAAATAAATTACACATACACACACACACACACACACACATACAGTGGTACCTCGGGTTACATACTCTTCAGGTTACAGACGCTTCAGGTTACAGACTTTGCTAACCCAGAAATAGTGCTTCAGGTTAAGAACTTTGCTTCAGGATGAGAACAGAAATCGTGCTCCGGCGGCGCGGCAGCAGTAGGAGGCCCCATTAGCTAAAGTGGTACCTCGTTTCAGGTTAAGTACGGACCTCCAGAAAGAATTAAGTACTTAACCCGAGGTACCCGAAGAGCCACCATCTTATGTGATCTCTTGTTCCTACGCAACTGCCGAGACAACAACTTAATTCCCACATGCTTCCAACTTAAATTCCACTCTAAAACCCCAGCTACCGAAAGGATCCTGAAACGAACTGAACTATCCCTAATCAGAAACGAACTACACAAGAAAAGATACCTACTAAACCAAACCAACAAAGATCTGCTCACTCTTCACCTCAAACTCTGTAACAAAATCCACCCTGCACTCTGGGACAAATGCAAACAACTAGCCGTCTGGAGGTCAAGACACAAAGGCTTTAGCAACTAATCCACACCTAATGACCCACCTAAGTGGTACTCAGGATATCACTCAAGAAATCACTCAAGATATCCCTCAAGCAATTAAGGAACAAAAGAAGAAAAGGCACACTAGCCTGGGAACTTCCTCTCTGCCCAGAACATTGGAGGCTATACACCACACCTCCTCAACAGTATTTATAGGAACTCAAACACTGAGATCCTGCTCTGTTCCAGTAACAAGAAGCCGAAAGCACCAGCCTGAAGATGACGAGTGAGACCTCGCCGAAACGTCGCCTAGACACCCCAACTTTTACACGGGAAGACACCCGAGGACACCAAAACCTGCATTCCTGTACCCGTGAAAATCTACGAAAGCAAATATATATATATGTATATATATAAGAGTTTGAAACAGGATGGAGTTCACTGCTCAGCCCATCCCTGCCAAGAAAAACACATCACAACTTGTCAAGCATTCTAACCTGGTGTGCAGGCTAACTTGATGTATGTGGCTTTGAGAAGAACACACTGCACATATTAGGAATGTGATAACCAGGAGGTCCATTGTTGTCATTAGCCACAACCATGTGTCGAAGGAGGCTGCTCCCCACCTTTCAAGTTTACCATGACTTATGAGAGCATTCTTTCCCCTCTTGCAACTCCTCTGTTTTGTTGCAACTCACCACATTTTCATCTCCTCCAGCCTTAATTGTATTGAATGCAGAGGTGTCACTAAAAGACTAAGCGTATCCTCTGTGAATGTCAATAGCAGCATCTCACTTCATGAATTTAATCCATGCTTTAATTCTATTAACCTTGGCGCATTTCACTGTCCAAGGGATGCTATACAAATAATTATTTCTCGTCTCCTTTTATCCCATCCATTTGGATATGTATCTGGAAATAACAGAGGAGGACACCACTCCTGTTAAACACAATCAGTTAAATGGGGTAGCACTCTGTATCCATGGAAATTGTAGCATGACCAATGCTTTTTTCTTTTTAAAAGATGTTTAGGGGTACTATCATTTTGACTCAAGAAAATCACCATTTTATAGTTCAAATCAGGGAAAATAAATACAGTAAATGGACAAACGCACAAAGATTCACAAAATGTTTAGGGGTACGCGTACTCCTGCGTACCCCCAGAAAAAAGCCCTAAGCATGACATCCAGGTCCCTAGGTCATTTCTTTGCTATGTCAAGCACCCTTAAAAACAAGTATTGGTTTTTTCCTTCCCTTCCCTCACACAGCACAGGCTACAGCCTTTTTTGTCACCATTCCAATCCATCCATTTCCTCTGTTTAGGATTTATCCCATCTGGCATTTGGTCTTTAGTGCTGCCCTCCAATGTTTTTTGTTCATTTGTTAAACAAAACAAAAAGAACACCACCTCTGCCATATTTACGTTTTATCCTTTCACCTAGCATGGTGGTCTAATCAGGAACAAAACAGATTCTTCATAATTAGTGGCAGTGGGAGACACAGTTGGCAGAGACAAACTGTATGATTGAGGAAAAGTAAGTACCATTCAATCATTTGATGACAAATGTACTTCCTGTATTTTATTTCCACTAAGGAAACATGAATTGTGCATCAGTTTAAGAGTACAACTAGAGAAGAAGGCAGATCATTGATCAGATGCCACACGAACTCTTTCCTAGGGATGGACTGATCAGTCTTATTTTTGGTGCGTGCCGATTTCACATGTGTTCAGAGATCTTTTCAAAAGTTGCTTGCCCGGTGGTGCAGAATTGCACTGCTAGTTTCTCAGCAGGTTGAGACACACACAGAGATGATCTGTTCTGTCTCTTTCCATATTAATCTGCGGCGTTCAGGTTTTTAAAAACTGAACTGCACATATTTGGGGCAGAGGCAAGTATACAGCAATTGTGCCCTGAGGTGAAATCCTGTTTTCATGATGTGGAGTCCAGCGTATCAAATGTATCAAAGGTTCTGTCATGCTGGTCTTGTTGCAGTATGCCAAACCTTGTAATAGACTAGCAGTTTGAAATCCCTTAGTCCCTCCATTAGGGTGTGAAGCATCTCAAAAGCCTTTCTGCATATTTGCCAAGGGCAAGGATAACTCTATCTTCCTCCCTCCCCTGTTTCTTATGGATGGGGTGCAGGATAGTGTCTTTTATCACTAACATCCAAACTTGCTTTGTTTCCCCCCTCTAATTCAGAGGTTTGATACTCAAATCAATCTGCTGGTATGTGATACGGGATGCCATAGTGAGCAAGAAGAAAATAGATACGATTTTCTCTTCTAGGTGGACTAAATTTGTCCTTATTGTGGAACCCAGATTAATAAACTCACCAACAAGAAAACATGATGTTTGCATAAATCCCTAGGCAGCATTAGAAACAACCTCAAGGCCACAATATGTCCATTCCATTTTTATTATGTTTTTATATATGCTGGAAGTCGCCCAGAGCGGCTGGGGCAACCCAGTCAGATGGGCAGGGTACAAATAAATTGTTGTTGTTGTTGTTGTTGTTGTTGTTGTTGTTGTTGTTGTTGTTGTTGTTGTTGTTCTTCTTCTTCTTCTTCTTCTTCTTCTTCTTCTTCTTCTTCTTCTTCTTCTTCCTCTTCTTCTTCTTCTTCTTCTTCTTCTTCTTCTTCTTCTTCTTCTCCTTCCTTCCTTCCTTCCTTCCTTCCTTCCTTCCTTCCTTCCTTCCCAGTACCACAGCCTTGTCCAAAACTGGATCCTTTTACAGCTGCTTTAAACTTCTAAACAATCTGATTAAGAATCTCCTACACCTCAAAGCCTTCGACCCCAAGCAACACATTTATGGTTTCCCATTCATTCTGTGGCAGAAACAGGATTTGAACCAGAAGTTTAAGTGTGTTCAGGACTTGGCTAGCCGCAAATTTGCCCACAAGGCCAATCATCGGAGGCAGACGGCATGCCTTAATTGCATCTTAAAATATATATTTCATATACTGTATCACTGATAATATGTTGCAAGAGAGAGGGTAGTCTGGGAAAGGAGTTGCTGCAATCTCCTTGAAAGGATTACAATGACTGTACACTTAACTCGCAGTTCTTGAAAACAATGGAGCAGCTTAGCCATCTCCTTGAGCGCTGTAAGCAAGGACTGGTTTCAAAGACATCCATTGTTGAAGAAGCTAAAATTTCTTTCTGTAAAACAATTTGATTCCCCAATCCCTATTCATTTGATAAATAATACTTCTTTATGCTCAGTCCTTTAGAACAACCTATGCAGTGTACACACCCACACCCACACCCACTGAAAGAGACAGGGAGAGAGGGAATCTGAATACCAACCTTCTCCAGGTAAAGAGGGAGCAGGTTTTCCATATCTTCCCTTCTGATTCTAGCCGAACAATTGAAACCCTCTGACTGGGCTGAGGAGGGGAGTGGGCTGGACTAGCTGGAGGTATTGCTCTGCCCAGTTTTCCTGGCTAAGGCAATCTCCCACCAGCCACCAGTGATGGAGTCTGGATTTTCACTTTTTGAAATATGGCAACCCTACCCAAACAGGGTGAAGAGAGCCTGAGCCTTCCTGAGATGCACTGAATGCTGAGCAGAAACATGGCAACATCTTTTGTAGACATTGAGATTGAGAGATTGCCCATAAATGTGAGGAAAACAATGTAAGGACACATGGCTCATAGATGGAGTGCAATTCTTTTGAGGAGATGCTCCCATATTCAGTTCCTGGCATCTCTAACTAAAAGTATCTCAGGTAGATGGGCCAGGAACCGAACTTGTACCTAAGATCTTGGAAAACCACTACTGGATAGAGTGAAAAGGTAATGGACCCCTAGATGGATAAGTCCAGTCAAAGGTGACTACGGGGTTGTGGTGCTCATCTTGCTTTCAGGCCAAGGGAGCCGGCATTTGTTCACAGACAGCTTTCCGGGTTATGTAGCTAGCATGACTAAACTGCTTCTGGCACAACGAAACACTGTGGCAGAAACCAGAGCATAAAGAAATGCTGTTTACCTTCCCGTCACTGCAGTACCTATTTATCTACTTGCACTGGTGTGCTTTTGAACTGCTAGGTTGGCAAGAGCTGGGGCAGAGCAACAGGAGCTCACTCTGTTGCAGGGATTCAAACCACCGACCTTCTGATCAGCAAGCCCAAGAGGCTCCGTGGTTTAGAACACAGCGCCACCCGCGTGATAGAGTAGAGCATACTGGTTTGGATGAACCAATGACCTGATTCATTAAAGAGCCACTTCATGCATCCAAATAGTTATCTGTTATCGCTAAAACCTTTGCATGTGCGTAATACTCAGGTTCGTTCCTACTGTTATCATGAATATCTGTTTGGCTCTATGAAATGTCACGAGTACTAGGTGCTTTTATTCTTCTGCGGCATTTGGTGCTGCAAATAACATACATTATTTCCTGTAGTTCGCTGAGAACAATTCCAGCAACAATTGGGCCTTTCAGAAATAATTTTGTAATCAGCTCCCATTGTTACCATGCAGCTGGAGGAGGCACAACTCTTTCTCCCTCACGCACGTACTAGAAAGAACAAGAGCAACACAGATGATGTCCTTTTTTGTTTTGTAAGAAAGCAAAATCTTCCCATCTCTCCGTGTACCTTTCAGCTTTTAGAAATCTTTGGAGCATAGATGGAGAATGTTAAAAAGACAAGAGAGAGCCCACAGTTGCCTAACTTCAGTAATCCTAGCTTTGCTTAGCTAAAATAAGAAGGCAAATGGAGATCATGGTTGATTCTCTTATCAGTTACTGCTGAGCATTTTGCAACTTAAAAAAAATAAATAAAAAGTATCTCACCATGTGACCACTGTTGCTTACAGGGCGGGTGGTGCTGTAGTCTAAACCACTGTCTTGGACTTGCCGATCAAAAGGTTAGTGGTTCAAATCCCCACAACGGGGTGAGCTCCCATTGCTCTGTCCCAGCTCCTGCCAACCTAGACGTTCGAAAGCACACCAGTGCAAGTAGATAAATAGGTATTGCTGTGACGGGAAGGTAAACGGTGTTTCCGTGTGCTCTGGTTTCTGTCATGGTGTCCCATTGTGCCAGAAGCAATTTAGTCATGCTGGCCACATGACCCGGAAAGCTGTCTGTGGCCTAAAAGCGAGTTGAGCGCCGCAACCCCCATTAGTCGCCTTTGACTGGACTTAACCATCCAGGGGACATTTACCTTTACAGGACAATCAATGCAGCAGGCAAGTCAACACACCGTGAGTGCATCAGTAGACGATCCAGATTTGTTCTGCCATTGTGCCCCCCCCCCGCCGTTTTGTCCCATCCTCTCTCAATAAGTGGCAGTACCTCCATTACCGGGACACTAGTGTTGCTGCTGCACTCCACAGGGTGAGCCACTTCTGCATTGGCTGTAGGGCAGCCTTCCCCAAGCTGGTGCCATTCAGATGTTTTTGCACTGCAACACGCATCAGCCCCAGGTAATATGGTTGATGCTCGGGGACAACAGGAGTTGTAGTCTAAAATGTTTGGGCAGCATCAGGTTGGGAAAGGAACTTATGCAGACATTCCTGTGAGAACTGAGCTCTGATGGGCTCCTGTCCTTCGCTACCATGCAAGAGCCTATGCCACGCATAGGCAAACTCGGCCCTCCAGATATATTGGGACTACAACTCCCATCATCCCTAGCTAACAGGACCAGTGGTCAGGGATGATAGCAATTGTAGTCCCAAAACATCTGGAGGGCCGAGTTTGCCCATGCCTGGCCTATGCCAAGGATGGGGAAACTGTGGCCTTCCAGATGTTGTGATATTACAATGTCTGCCATCCTTTACCATTGGCAATGCTTAGCTGGGGTTGATGGAAGTTAGAATCCCACAGCATCTGGAGTGCCACAAGGTCTCCATTCCTTGTCTAAGCCCTTTCCAGTGACTATTTTTTTAGTGTTATGAGTTGCAGTTGCTGAGTTTATGAAAATGACAGTTGTTTTTTAAAGCGATGGCCATGAAATGCCAAAGCTAGGCATTCTTATACATGTATGCAAATTAGGCCATAATATTATAGTTATTTCAGTTGTGTCATCATAAATTATGTTCCCGCACACCAGATCATTCATTAATAAGTCATTCAGTGTCTGCAGAAATTGGGCTGGAGTGTCCATAAAAAACATACTTACTTTAGGTGGCATATGTCAGAATGCATTGACATTCAAGTTATCAAAGGAACCAGAGTGGAATTTCTTCATCTAAGAGAAGCAGCTATGGCCATCTCAGCCAGCAAAGGATTCTAAATTGCTGATTCAGAGCTATTGCTGCACAAAATTTATCCTGTTCAGGTCTTGTCTGACACAGTGAAAAGCCCCCATATGTGGGATATGACTTTGGCAAGAGTGGAGTAGTAGTGGAGCACATGCATTGCATGCAGAAATTTCCACTTTCCATTCCCAGCATCTTCAGGTTGAGCTTGGAAAGACCTTCTCCTTAGACAGCTGCTGTCAGTCAATGTGAACACAAATGGGCCAATTCTCAGCAAGGCAATTCATAAAATCCTGATGATCTAGTCCAAGCCCTTGCGATGCAGGAATATGCAGCTCTCCCAAAGGAGGATCAAAACCGCAACCTTGGCATCATCGGCACCATTCTCTAACCAACTGAGCTATCTCATAACATTTGCTGCAGCAGACCTTATAGATACTGAGAACAGAAGTCTAGCATATGCAGCAATGGAACATGACACTTAGCAATAAACGGGTTACCAGTTCTGTAACTTTTTTGTTTGGGGTTACCAGAGCTACATTTAACTGCAACCCCTTGTGGAAGACTTTTGTTTCCTAACGTGTATCACAATCACCACAGTTCTTAGTACGAATGGGTCAATCTGTCAATTCTGGTCTCTCTCGGGTTCCATTTTTATGCACATTTCGCTCTGGTATATGCAAATTGCATGCACATATTCCTTGGCTGGAGAATTTTGCATTGCAAAATTCAGAGAAGTGGGAATTTCGAAGGATGGGTTCATCTTGGTTCACACTTTGTTTCAAAAAGTGCAATTCACCTGTAAAGGCAAACTTAAATGAATTTCACCACATCCCAAGTTCTTATGAACAGTGCAGGAAGATGAAAACCCTTAGATATAGGTTGCATTTTGCACTTTCTATTTCTCTTCTTTTTAATTGCTAGTTGCTAAGAACAGACTCATGCATTTATTTCTTTTACTTTAATAGACTTCTGAGAAGTTTGCAATAAGCATCCAAAATGTTAAAATTACTATGAGCATGTACAAAATCACATTGCAGTACATCATAAAAATCTATTAATACAAGCCACAAGAGCAGTTACTAAAACAAGAGCAAACAGACAATTAATTTGTGTACGATTTCTGCTGGTGGTGGCACAGTAAAGCAGAAGAAACACATTTCCGAAACATCTGTTTGTTGCAAATGTAAATTAACAGGAAATAATGCAAATGAGCTTAAATGGGGGGGGGGGAGAGATAATAAGCACAATCTTTGAAAGAATGCAAGAGTTTGGGATGGGGCAGATTAATCAGAACTAGCATTGTTTTGTAAAATTACATTCAGAAAAAAATGATCTGCCTACATTGCAATTATTGTTTTGCAAACAAACTTGGACAAATAATACTCCTTCTTCACTGTCGTCTTACGCAGCCTATTCCAAATGTCCCCCCAAAAAGAGAGAGAGAGGAGTAAATTAGGGTTTGCATTCAGGAAATGGGACTTCCACAAGAATGAGCGAGAAAGGGCACTTCCAGATAACCTGTTTATTGAGTGGCAGCTGAAAGGACTCAGCAATTCTAAAAATCTCACAAATATTGTGATATCCTCAGAGGTATTCACACTGGCACAAGTTAGACCTGTGCTGCTAAATTTGGTGATGTCCCACCAAACTGGTTGACAATATATTCAGAGGTGTCCAAATTGCTGAAGTCATATTTTGGTCTGCCATCTAGATTCAAAATGGCACCCGACTGAGACTGAAAGTCTTGAGGGACCAAAGCAAAAGGGATGACCTGTCTGGTCTGATTTTACTTCTTTTGTAAGGAAGGAGGAACGTGGCTGAGGAACAACCTCACTCTACAAATGAATATGGCCGATGCAAAGGCTAAGAGCATGTGAATACTTTAATTACTTTCCCTTTGAATAATCGGTTTATGTTTTGTAACTCTCTGTTGTTTAACCATTGTGTCTGTGCCATTATGTCTAATAGTTCTAAACACTACTCTCCATGCATTCCCATACCTTTGGTTTATTTACTTTAGTTTTATTTTATGTATGCCTTTTTCAACTGTGATCTATAATTGTATGTGGACTATATTGCCATCAGATCTCGTTTGATAACACTGTATCTTGCAAAACCTTGTATAAGCTTATTTTTGAAAATTAATTTTAAAACATAAAAAAATATGCAAACAGTGTTGCTGCATTTTGCAAATACAGGCATGCATATTTTTGAGACGCAATTGCATTTTGAACTTTGAGGCTTTGAAGACAGGGCTTTCGATTCAGCTGTGTATTAACCTTATTTGCATTCTTCACTTGTGATTACAGAGTTCTATTTTTTTGCCTTTTCCACAGTCGGGACAGAGTAAAGGGTGTTGGAGGGTTTGTTTTACATATTTAGCAGAGGGGGAATCTGTGGAGAGAATGACAGGTGAGAAATGTAACTGGAATTACTAAGAATTAAAAATGAAGTGAGATTGCATCTGTTTCCATGGGAAATTGATGTGTGTGTTTGTGTGTGAGAGATTTAAGGCTGAGTGAGTGAGTCTCGCCCCATACACTTTTCTGTCTGGCCACAGCCACTATTAGAATGTGAAAAATCCCAGAAAAATCCCCCACCCTGGGTTAAACTGACTTAGTGAAAGGCATACCATTTTAGGTTGCCTATGGATTCCAGAACGAGTTCATCTAGTTTCAGATGTATTAGTTGGTACAAATTCCCTGCAGTTTCAAACATGGTTATACATTAATTCTTTCTGTAGAATATATATATATCTGAAATGGGAACACCATTCCTCTGGGCCCATAGTGAAGGTCTTCAACTCATCTCATATACGTTCCTTTCTTCTTTCTTCCTACTCTGGATGACCTATCAGCCATTAAAATTCCATGGTGTTTCTTCCCCATTACTTTTTAATGGCACTTTAAACTCTGGTATAATAAGTGTTCTCAAGTTGGTGCATAAATTGCATCAAGAGAATATTTCATCAAAGAAGAGAATTCTTATAACACTGCTTAAGGTACCTGTATGAGATACCAAACTCAATTTTTTTTTTTTTAATGATGGGGAAACCGTATCGGTTGTAATTATGGTGAAGCAGGGATTTGCCTCTCCAGAGCTGGAGATGACACATTTATCATGGGCATAATCACCATTTCCTGAACATTAGGAAATATTCAGAAGACTGTGGCTAAAGGGAACGGAGGGGGAAAGAGATGAGGAGGATCTGGAGTTATAGTGGAAAGACTAATAACGATCGAGTACCCCACAGGAGATAGCTATTTAAATTAGAAAGATGTTCATTAACTTTCAGGTTGGGGAAGAGTAACCCCTGCATTTCCTCAAACACCAGTCTTAAGCCTCTTTTTGCTAGTGACCTTGCAGATGAACGGAAGAGCATTTCAATTAAACCTGCTGATGATGACAAAGTTAAGAAGGCTGATACATCGCTAAACTCATGCATTTACCAGAGTTCCCAGCATTCCAAAATGCACCACACATACATACACCAAGGCTGTGTACTGGCATTAGCTGATGCCCAAATCCCAAGCCCAATTGGAACTATTTGGAGAGATCTGGGCCTTTGGTGAGGAACTGATTTATGGCCTGGAGGCCACAGTAAGACTGCAGACTTCTAAATCCCAGCACAGAGTAATGGGACCGTTATCATTGCACCAAGCACCAGAAGCTTCCAGAGAAGGAATAAGTGGCCAATGTGCCCATTTCAGACTGCAGCAGACCCTGATTGTGGCAAAGTCCAATCTGAAATTGAATGAATCCATAAACTACAAACTCTCTAAATCTGTCCATGACTAGGTCTTGGAGAGTTCCCAATAACTCTAACAACAAGAATTTCAACAAACCAGTCCAAACTAACAATCCAATAATTTTGTTGATGCTTCACATTTTTAACAACAACAACAACAACAACAACAACAACAACAACAACAACAACAACAACAATTTATTTATACCCCACCCTTCTGGCTGGGTTTCCTCAGCCACTCTGGGCGGCTTCCAACAGAATATTAAAATATAATAGTCTATTAAACATTAAAAGCTTCCCTAAACAGGGCTGCCTTCAGATGTCTTCTAAAAGTCTGGTAGTTGTTTGTCTCTTTGACATCTGGTGGGAGGGTGTTCCACAGGGCAGGTGCCACTACTGAGAAGGCCCTCTGCCTGGTTCCCTGTAACTTGGCTTCTCACAGCGAGGCAACCGCCAGAAGGCCCTTAGCACTGGACCTCAGTGTCCGGGCAGAACGATGGGGGTGGAGACGCTCCTTCAGGTATACTGGACCGAGGCCATTTAGGGCTTTAAAGGTCAGCACCAACACTTTGAATTGTGTTCAGAAACGTACTGGGAGCCAATGTAGGTCTTTCAAGACTTGTATTATGTGGTCTCGCTCCCAGTCACCAGTCTAGCTGCTGCATTCTGGATTAGTTGTAGTTTCTGGGTCACCTTCAAAGGTAGCCCCACATAGAGCGCATTGCAGTAGTCCAAGTGAGAGATAACTAGAGCATGCACCACTCTAGCGAGACAGTCTGGGGGCAGGTAGGGTCTCAGCCTGTGTACCAGATGGCGCTGATAAACAGCTGCCATGGACACAGAGTTGACCTGTGCCTCCATGGACAGCTGTGAGTCCAAAATGACTCCCAGACTGCACACCTGGTCCTTCAGGGGCACAGTTACCCCATTCAGGACCAGGGAGACCTCCACACCTGCCTGCTTCCTGTCCCCCAAAAACAGTACTTCTGCCTTGTCAGGATTCAACCTTATTATGTTTTTATGTGTTGGAAGACACCCAGAGTGGCTGGGGAATAGTAGTAGTAGTAGTAGTAGTAGTAGTAGTAGTAGTAGTAGTTATTGTTATTCTGGTCCTAGGGCCAACTATGAACTTGGGCTCAAAGGACTTTGGGGTTAGGGTTAGGATCCATCTCTATTCTAAGGGAAAACACAGAACTTCCTTGGTAGCAAACAGGAATCCAGAGAAAGATGGCAGTCCTTATGTTACCAAAGTTGGAAATTAATTTTAGGGGTTATACAGACATTGCCCTGTTATGGATTTTTTTTTATTTTTCTTATGGACCAATGCATCTCTCTTACCTTTTTAAACAAGGCAAAATACTGCAAATCAATAGATAATGCACCCCGTTCCAAGGCAACTCCCCCGCCCCCATTTCAGTGTGCCTATTCTGTATCTCTGGAGTTTAGTATGAACATTCTTGAAGGGCATTGCAACCAGCTATCCCAGCAACACTAACAACAGAAAACCACTTGTGCTAAAACTACACTAGAATGCTCCAACAAAAGCCATATGAGGTTCATCTACTTTGTAGGACTAGCAAAGTCCTTTACTACGGTGTTCTTGCTATGCACTTGTCAGGTTAAATTTTGTAAGCCATCACCAGGTTTTTTCTCTCTTTTTAACAGGAGCCAAGAAACACTCCACAATGCAACTAGTCCTTCTCTAAATTCAGAATATCGTGCTGAGGCAACATATGGTGCATTCTGGTGACCTAATACATTCATACCATGAGAGTGGCAACACCTTGGCATAATAATATATCCACAGAAGATCTGTTTACTTTCATACTGCTTTGCTCAAGAAACAAAACTTTCTCTTCAGTCATTTGAGACAATATTTAACATTATCATTTATTGATACATATACTGCTTATATGCCAACATGGCTTCTCAGTGGTATTGAGTAGGCTATTGGATTGCCCTTTCAGTGGATATGTGTAAAATTCATTATGGTATTCTGCTTAATTCTATTTCAAGGGACACATAAATGTTATCTTAGTTATCAGTTATTCCAAGATGGAGTCATATTTATGGGCAATAGATTATCTATATAACTGCCCTAGAATAAAATATGATGGAGTGTATAACATAAGAAAAAAAGAAAGAAAGAAAGAAAGAAAGAAAGAAAGAAAGAAAGAAAGAAAGAAAGAAAGGAAGAAAGGAAGGAAGGAAGGAAGGAAGGAAGGAAGGAAGGGTCATAAACCTTTTGGGACAGTGGACACATCTGGAGTTCTGAGGAAGCGCTATGGGTACCAGTCACAAAATGGCTGTCACAGGAATGTGGTACAGGCACCTCCCCACTTGCAAACAATCAGCATGCGTGTGACCACTGACACACGTGTCGTTTCTGATGCTGAAAAGGTGTGGAACAGAATTGCCCACATAAGCAGGGATCTGCCTGTAGCACAAAAAGGCTACCATATCTAAAACAACAGAAAAAACAAGACCAAATGGTGCAGGTGTTTGCCCATCTGGGATGCAGGCCTATTCAGCCTCTTTAGATGGAGCTCCAACGATGCTACCACCTCGTTGGGTCCTTGGAGGAACCTCTGCCGTCCCGCAACGCTGCCGCACCTAAAAGGATGAGCAGACTTCTTTAACTGTGTATCATCAGTCAGAGCCAGTCTACATCTTACTGTATATCCACATCCGATGGAGGCCAATGGCATCCGGTTACTGGTTCCTCATTATGTGGGATGTTCCCACACCAGTGAGGCCATACTGGAAAGAGGCCACTTGACGTGGAACAACAAAGTGCTTTGGACCATCATGATGTGTGCATGCAACAATGTGGCTGTCAAAGTTCTTAAACCAATTGCTTCTAACCTTTGCGGTCTTATGCATTTAAAAGCCTATGATAAATCCAGGGACAAGTTTAAGCCTGCATAAAGTTATGCCAACTTCAGCAGTGCAGTTATTGCTGGCTGAGCCTGGCAGAGGGGGCAGGGAGCCTTTCAAAGAATGTCTAATTTACACCACTCTTTGTGCTGGCTTAATTTATACTAGATTGCCAGTCACAAGGCTGAGCTGAAAGGACCAGGAACCAGGGTAAGTTGCCCCTCTCTGATCTTTGCCATGTCCCCAGAATGCCCGTTTTTCAGGGTTTGCCCTACCTTAAGATCCATCACACTTAGCTCAGCCAGCTTGGTTCCTGCTGAGCAAAGATGTGGGATATATGTCTGTGTATCTCTGGGTGATGGGACGCGGGTGGCGCTGTGGGTTAAACCACTGAGCCTAGGACTTGCCAATCAGAAGGTCAGAGGTTCGAATCCCTGCGACGGGGTGAGCTCCCGTTGCTCGGTTTCTGCTCCTGCCAACCTAGCAGTTTAAAAGCACCTCAAAGTGCAAGTAGATAAATAGGTACTGCTCCAGCGGGAAGGTAAACGGTGTTTCCGTGCTCTGCTCTGGTTCGCCAGAAGTGGCTTAGTCATGCTGGCCACATGACCCGGAAGCTGTACGCCAGCTCCCTTGGCTAATAAAGCGAGATGAGCGCCACAACCCCAGAGTCGGCCACGACTGGACCTAATGGTCAGGGGTCCCTTTACCTTTTATCTCTGGGTGAGCTGAGGATGAGGGAGTTAAGTTGGCATAGCTCAGTGCACCAGGGGTCTCCCACTGCAGTCACGTCACTGATACCAGTGGTTCTTGCTACAGGATTACTTCTTAAACGTCCTGCACCAGAAAAGATAATTAGTAAAATGGGTTTCTTAAATGGCGACTGCAAATCACACAGTAGCCTGGTCATTTGAAGTTTCCATCACTTTACTTTCTCAGTGCTTGCCTACTCTCGTATCCATTTTTCTGCACTCTGTCAACTGGAAAGTTTGAGTGCAATACAAATCCCCAAAACTACAAAGGAATCCTACTGCTGGCTATGGTACATTTAGTTGCTTCCTGAGTCATAGCTTGCAGCATCCCTTCCGCTTGTGAACTTCTCTTGCTGGGACATGCCTCCAATCTCTTCTACTTCTCATAGGATAAATTCTTAAGTTTCAGTTCACTACATCACGCCTAAAGCCGAACACACATTACATAGGATTGAGTGGCCACATATATCCTTCCAACGTCAAGTATTATGCAAGAGATCTTTAAAACATTGCCTAGCATCTCTCCAGTAATCTATTGATTTGTCTCTTAAAAATACAAACTTTGTTTTGAGCTGTACTGTGGGCATAGAGTAAAACCAGACAGGTCACTTTCAAGCCTGAGAGCTCTATATACTCAGTGTATACTCTCAGGAAAAAACAACATCTTTGTACAATGAGATAGGGCCTGCCTACCCCTGAGGCAAGGTGAGGAGACCACCTGAGGTAGCAGAATCAACAGATCTTTCTCCCTCCCACCCTTTTTCCTGATTTAAGATCTTCATTCACTCCTTCCCTGGTGGGTTGTGTGTGCCGTTTTGTGGTTCACCTCAGGCATCAAAATGTATTGGAGAAAAATATATAATTTATCTTTTAAAAAATGTTGTATGGAATTAAAAATATTAGGAGGATTGGAATGATACATGGAGTATGGTTGTAATGGAGATTTAATAGAATTGGATTAATAGAGAAGATGCAGGAGGGAAAAAAGTTAACACAAGGACCCACAAAGGGGAGGAGGGAAGTCCAGGGGGGGATTTATGGAATTCTCTTTTGGTTTTGGTTGTTTGACGATTGTGTATAAATTTCAAAATCTGAAAATTAAGTAAATATATAGTCGGGCCAGTAAAAAAATAAAATAAAATGCCTTGGGCTGTCCCTGCAATGAGGATAGGGTTGCTGTACATCTGGATTTTCCTGGACAAGTCCGGGATTCAAATGGCAAAAATAGTGTCGGGGAAGGGGAGGGGATTTTTTTAAAAAAATGCCAAAATGTCTGGAGGTTTGGGAGCGCAAAAAGCTGTGCCCTGGAAGTCAAAGCAAGCTGGATTGGTTCTGGGAATTGTGTAAAAACACACATAAGTATCTCTTTCCTGTTCTAGGGCTCCCGTTGCATTTTTTGGCTTTTTCGTTTAAAAAAAGTAATCAACAATTTTGGTGGTTTCGTAAAACAGAACAAAAAAGCTCAAAAAAAGGGAAAATTCCTCTTTGAGCTGATGGCAAGTCTGAGTTTTTTTTTTTATTACAGTGGTACCTCGGGTTAAATACTTAATTTGTTTCGGATGTTCGTTCTTAACCTGAAACTGTTCTTAACCTGAAGCACCACTTTAGCTAATGGGGCCTCCCGCTGCCGCCGCGCCGCTGGAGCACGGTTTCTGTTCTCATCCTGAAGCAAAGTTCTTAACCCGAGGTACTATTTCTGGGTTAGCGGAGTCTGTAACCCAAAGTGTATGTAACCTGAAGTGTATGTAACCCGAGGTACCATTGTATTATCATTTTCTGACACTTACCAGGAAGCAACACAAGGTAGTTAAGAGGGGATCACTTACAATGCTTCACATTTTCCCATTATGCACCATCTCTGTAGGACTATGGGCCCAGTTCAGTGTGAACATGCATGTATGAAAGTACACACAGTAAAAACATCGGCGCTTCACTCCTCCCCTGGTCACCCTGCTGCCAAACCACCCAAAGCTAAGCTCTGGTTTGGCTTGATATTACCATCTACTGTATCCTCCCAATGAACTACAAGCAGAGAGCCAAGAACAAACACTGGCCTCAGCTCCTGATTTGTCTGGAGTGAGACATTCCACAGGCCCAGGTTTAGATGTAATGCTAAAGCTAATAATAAATGCATGAATATCTTTTATGACACATAGGCTCCCCTTTGTGCAACAAGATGTTCCATTTTTTTGGGGGGGGGGAAATCAGTTGAGAAACACCTTCTGCCACAAGTATCCTCCTGGAAGAGGAACCTTCTTGGCTGAGAACTGGCATAGATTTTGCAATATTTCCAAAAAGTATAAAGGCTGTTTTACATACTTTCACAGCTTTCCTTCTGCTCAACTTTCATTTTTTATGGATCCCCCTTTTTTTTGCTTCAACTTGTGCACTGATGAATTGAAAATGTTCGGGTAGCATTTGTGTCAGCAGGATCCTCCTGTTCCCTCCTGAGAGATGCTAAATGCTGGCTTATTTATCCTCAACTCACTGAAGAGCAGGGAAGAATTAGATGCTCAGGCTCATATCCCACGCGATCCAAACTGGCTTTCTTTTCAAATTTAGGCAAATGAGCGCTCCCAGAAGGATTAGGATCAGAATATTGCTTTCGTCTTAAAGATAAATTAAGAAAACAGAGCTTTTGTGCCAGAAAGAATACATTTGCTATGCTCTGCAATCACAACACCTTAATGGTCCAGTATTTGTCCTCCCCAGGGAAATAATTAAAGTTGGTTTAAAACCCACACACACAAAAGAGATTACTGTGAAACTATAGCCTTTCAGTCAATGTAGAATTTCCTTAGTTCATGCCACATTCCACATGTCCTACCCATTTCCTTCAGATATGTAGGCTTGTTTTCATAATGATTACAAACCTGCCACAACATGCAGTGGATGTCTAAGCAAGGCGACTAACTTCTGTATTCCGAGGGGTCACTATCTCTCCCAGACAGAGAAGCAGGGCTGGAAACATTTTTGATATAGTTGTCTTCTTCCTGCTCCTCTCACACTCAACCACATCTTATTTTCTTGGCTGGGATGCAATAGGGGATGAGAATCATTTGTGCAGCTTGGTTGCTTGAGGCAATTCTTTTGCTCCACACAACACCCTGTTTGGACATGGACAATGGGGCCATTGCTTTCCCAGGCATGGGAAATCTCAGGTCCAGGATTCAAATGCAGCTCTCCAAGTTGCTATTGTCTAGCCCCAGAGACTCTCTGCAGGCCACACTCCCATCCCAGGCCAAAAGCCTTAAGCAACACACTCCACTACTAAGGCAAGCAAAAGAAACATTGCATGGTGAGTTCCCGACCCCCCCCCCAGGTGGAAATAATGCCACATGACACAATTATTAAGGTTAATGGACTAAAAAATGGCCACAACTTTATTGGTTATAGGTGAAGAGCGGTATTGGCTTAGGCATTGGTCCTAACTTACTATATCCGGCTCCATCCTGTCTGCTTGAAGTCCAGGAAGGGTTAACCACCAGTAGGGGGAGTCCTGCTGATGCACATCAACTAGGAGCTCCCATGGGGTCACTGCTGGGGGCGTGCCTTGGACCCTAACCCCCTTAGGCTTTGGACAGGGCCATGCCCCCGGAATCCATTAACAGACTACCCTTCAATATGTGGGGCAGGTGATGGCGCTACCTCCCCTCTCCCATCTACAGAACAATACCAATGTCTAACCGCCAATACCCAGAAAGTTCTGACGATTTGCTACGAGGTAGGTGAAAACCAAGGGACGCGGGTGGCACTGTAGGGATGCAGGTGGCGCTGTGGGTTAAACCACAGAGCCTAGGGCTTGCCGATCAGAAGGTCGGTGGTTCGACTCCCTGCAACGGGGTGAGCTCCCGTTGCTCGGTCCCAGCTCCTGCCAACCTAGTAGTTCGAAAGCACCTCAAAGTGCAAGTAGATAAATAGGTACCGCTCCGGCGGGAAGGTAAACGGTGTTTCCGTGTGCTGCTCTGGTTTGCCAGAAGAGGCCAGAAGAGGCTTAGTCATGCTGGCCACATGACCCGGAAGCTGTACGCTGGCTTCCTCGGCCAATAAAGCGAGATGAGCGCCGCAACCCCAGAGTCGGTCACGACTGGACCTAATTGGTCAGGGATCCCTTTACCTTTACCTTTAGGTGAAAACCAAGTGGCTGGTGCCAATTTGCCAAGTGGAAAAATTCCTACCAGGCCCCTCAATGGCAACCAACCAAGGTCCATAGCAAGGTCAAGGAACAGAAACCTAATATGGCGGGAGGGTGGGAAAAAACAGGAACAGCTGGTGGGCAGCAAAGAGGGACATCCCCAGCCACGTCATGCCTTAAATAGGGCAGACCACGCCCCTCGAGCTAGCCGATTGGCTGGCCAGGGACTGACGTGGCCGGGAATCCCCCCCAATTGTGTGGGGCAGGCTCCACCCGCCACACACGTGGAGGGGCCGTGAACCCCGCAACCCCACCTCCTCCTTTGGCGGAAGTAGCCCTGTGGAAATCGAGAGGTATAGAGAAGCTGGCAGACTGCCATTTGCCCACAGGTTGTCTTTTAGGACTAGCGTTCTTACTATTCAAAGGGGAACCTCCCCAAAATATGATTTTAAATTCTGGAATGTAGGAAACCAGAGGGCAGGGGAGGGGAATATGACAAATGCACAGCAGAATAAATCTTTTTTTTATATATAAAAAAAACCCCCAAAAACCCCACAACCTTAAAAGTGAAATTGTATAAGTAAAAGTCAGAGGTCCTAATTAAACCCAAGGTCAAGTCATTGGAAAAATATAAGTGCCCATTAGATGAGATCTCTGGCGCAACCATGAAAAATACTGTGACACTTACTGAGGCAAAATGCAAAACTAGGACACTGCAAATTGAGCCAAAAGCTGCTCTTGCAATAAAATGTTAGCAGAATAACTGTTTTTCCATTTGCTGTCCTACAGTTCTATTCCTCTTCACTCCTTTGCCATGTCACTCAGCTAAATACATTTGTGTGTGTGTGTGCGCGTGCACGCCCCACTCCTCTGTCTCTCATCTTTGCAATAATAATAATAATTGTCCATTTGGACACTTGACCACTAAATCAATTCGGAAATGTTATTTGCAGCTGACAATGTTGAGGTTGCATCCGTAGGTTAGAAAGTGGGTGGGGTTGCTTTTAAGTTATGCAGGGAGCAAAATGGAAATTCTATAATTTCTCAGTCTTGTAAACACTGTATAACACTGACTGTGTACAATACAGCTGTTTCACTTATATGTCTCAAACCTCCATTGTTTTCTTGGAGAACTGAACCACTCAATTTGGAGGAGTGTGAATTTCAACAGTCAGCTATGTCTTTCATTCCATATATTGGTTCAAGAAGTGAAAATTAGGTATAATTAAAATACAAGTAAAGCTGAATGTCTCCCTTGGCCCTGTTGTATGATCTAACTAATGTTGTTGGGAGTGGGACATGGGCAGCAGTAGAACAGGATATAAACTCTATATAAACTTACAATATATGTGTGCTGTATGGAATCATCATTTGTATGTACTTTGCCTTGTTAGCATTTTATGTTATTGCTTATTGGAAAACAATAAAAATCAGCTACGGAGTAGGTGTTTAATTTTTTTCCAAGGAAGAGTTGCAGTCAATATTATAGCATTATTTTCTTTTTATAAAACTTAACAGCAAAGCAGGGCTGGGAGACCTATGGTCCTCCAGATGTTGTTGAACATCAGGCAAGACCTCCTTCCACCTGCCTTGCCTCATCCTCCGACCCTAGGAGTCCTCATAAGGGAGCTGTTCCTGAAGGAAGAACTGTGAGGGGAGAGACTTTGTCAGGCAAGGCCTCCTTCCACCTGCCTTGCTCTACCCTCTAGTCTCTGCTTCTCAATGTGTATTGTATTATTTTATGTACTGTAGCTATTGTATTGCCATTGTGTGTGTGTGAGGGACCGTGCTGAGGAGACCTGCACTGAGGAGGAACGGTGGGAGCTTCCCACTCCCCCTGCTCCTGATCTGGATCCTGAATCTGCCCAGAAGCAGGAGGACAGTATAGATTTGGAACATTGGTTTGCAGAGGGACATAGTTCAGAAGGCAGAAGCTGGGAAATACTGGATGGGGAACAGCTAGGAGAAGAAACTCTGGGAGAGTGAGGGTTAACAGATCGACAGTCTCTGGACAGCATTCACTCCCCTTCTCCAAAGTCATGGAGAGCTCAGAAAGTGGTGGAACAGAACGCACAGAAGGTACAAGCTCTGATTACAAGACGTAGGAGTGACGTAGATTAATAGGGGGTGTTATCCTTAATTGGGACCACCGCCATTTCTAGGAGATGTGTTCTTTGTTCTCTTACTGTGATTATTAAAGTTTTTAAATGGTAAGAAGACTCTTTTTCCTTTGTTCTGCTTATCTACTGCTTCGGGGGAGGAAACCGATTCCCTGAAGCCTGACTGTGAGTGTGTTGTGTGTGTGTGTGTGTGTGATTCACTGTGATCATGCAACTGAATCTCAAACTGATACAGGTCATTTCCAGACTGAGCATTCATCCTGATTTATCTGTGGGGAGATTCTACAATATCAGCTATATATTAGCATACATGCAGGTTTTTTTTTTTTTTTTTGCAAAGATGTTATATGATGTGATCCTACACTTTCCACTGCATTTTCCCTTTACTTTTCTTATTGCCAAAAAGTTCATTGGGGGCGGGGCTGGGCAAGTGCTCCATATCAATTTTAACCACACAACCTGAACTTGTCAGGATGTGATTAAATCCCATAAGGAGTGACAATCTGAAATGGCAAGAATTAAAATTAAATCATTAAAATACACTACAATTTTAAGTTGAGACACCTTTTTTTGACATCCACTATGTCTCTTTTAAATAGACCAATACGCTGGAATAAATGTATTTTCTAAGTTGCAAAAGAAAAAAAAAAAACCCTTTCAAAGTCAACATTAGAACTATAATCTTGTTTGCATTTTGAAGTCTGCCAAATTGGAGGTCATGCCAGCTATTCCATGTCGGCAGAAGCAAAGGGCATAGCTTCTCATCTCAGTGAAAGCTCCTTAATTTGCTTCTCGCTTCACACACAGGAAAGCCCAATGATTTCTAATTTTACATGGGATATATATTCAGTTGAATTATCTACGAAGAATGAGTATTTATGTCTTCTGCCTTCCAAAGATATTGTGACAAATACGCTGGCTTTGAAGAGATGGAGAACTCATAAGCGTCTGCGTTTGTTTTCTTTCTAGCAGGCCAATGCTGGCTCTTCATTTAAGACAACGTTTAACAAATGTTGTTGGCTTTTGAAAAAGTTGGCTTATTGCTCCAGAATCTGAAATAATGAAAGGCTATCCCTGAAGCCAATGCATTCTTATCTGTAGTGTTCTTTCATGCCCTTTATGGCTGTGCAGGAAAGAATATTTTTTTCCATGCAGTTCTCCAAAGATATAATAATGTATACAAAAATATTAGTGCAAATTGTTTGCAGAAATTATATTTATTTTGGCTATTTGTACCCTGCCATACATCATATGAACAAGCTAGAATGTTGACCAGATTTCAGTGATTTCGATCAATCAATCACAAACTGATGCAGAAATATGGAGAACTGAACTTAAGACCCAGAAAAGGTGAAACTCAGAGAAAGTGAAATTGACAGACTTGTACAGTGGTACCTCGGGTTACATACGCTTCAGGTTACAGACTCCACTAACCCAGAAACAGTACCTCGGGTTAAGAACTTTGCTTCAGGATGAGAACAGAAATCGTGCTCCAGCGGCGTGGCAGCAGCAGGAGGCCCCATTAGCTAAATTGGTGCTTCAGGTTAAGAACAGTTTCAGGTTAAGAACGGACCTCCAGAATGAATTAAGTACTTAACCTGAGGTACCACTGTATATGGTTACTTCCAGCTGGGCATTGACCAAAAACAAAGCTGCTTAGCTTCAGCACCATTGCTAATTCAGATCTTGCATTGCATTTAGAACTGAATCAATGAATTTTATTCTTGTGCTTCTGGCTGATGCAATCAATGTTATTTATTTATTACTTAATCAATATTACAATGCCTCTCTAAAAATTCAGAATCTGTCTCGGATATTCACCGTATGAGCAGGTTCCTTTTCTTTTCTTCTTAAAATCTGTTTTCTTCTTATCGCTTAATTCCAATCAGTCGTCTTTTCTCCCAGGTGTGCCTTTATGTAATCTGCTTATAAGCATTATGCATTTTAATGAATTTAATTTCCCTATGAATGTGATTGCGGTAACAATGATGTTGAATGAGCAGAATGGCAGAGGCATTTCTTTGTCATGGCATATACAAATTGTTTGATGGGACTAAATTGAACACTTTATCAAATTGCTTCCTTCCTGGAACTGCGCTGTGGTGGCTTATGAAATCCCCCATTTGTAGTGTGTTATTAAGAAGATGGGCTTAACCATGGATGTCTTCAGCTACAGTGGAAAATTGGAGATCACCTTCTTCCACCCCAGGAGGCAAACACATTTCCCTTCCCTGGAAAAGGTGACAGGGAGGACCAGCCAGCTGTTTAGCTAGGGAGAGGTTGGCTCTGTAACACAGCTTGGTCCCAACTGGAGAGATTGAGTATAGAAATATATTCATGTATGCAGCTACAGTGGCAAGACTGTTACTTGCCCAAAAATAGAAAGAGGACAAAGTCCCAGCAAAAGAAGAATGGATACAAAAACTTATGGAATATGCAGAAATGGCTAAACTTACCAGAACAATAAGAAATCGAGATAACTATATATATATATATATATATATATATATATATATATATATATATGGAAATGGTTTATGGAATATTTACAAATTAATTGTAAGCAGATAAGAACATTGGCAGGATTATCGTAATAACCTGCATTCTTATAAGAGTATACAGTGGTGCCTCGCAAGACGAAAAGAATCCGTTCCGCGATTCTCTTCGTCTAGCGGTTTTTTCGTCTTGCGAAGCAACCCTATTAGCGGATTAGCGGATTAGCGCTATTAGCGGTTTAGCGGCTTAGCGGCTATTAAAGGCTTAGCAGCTTAGCTGCTAAAAGGCTATTAGCGGTTTAGCAGCTTAGAAAAAGGGGGGAGGGAAAGTGGAAAAAAAATCGCAAGACTAGCAAGACGTTTCATGTTGCGAAGCAAGCCCATAGGGAAATTTGTTTTGCGAAGCAACTCAAAAACGGAAAACCCTTTCGTCTAGCAGGTTTTCCGTCTTGTGAGGCATTCGTCTTGCGGGGCACCACTGTATAGTTAAAGTAGATTAATAAATGAATAAGTTAAGTTAATTTGGAATACGCAGAAAATATATATATATAAAAATTAAGGAACCGCAGAAAGAGGGGGAAGGAAGTCAAGTTTCGAAATGTTAGTAAAATTATTGAAATGTATAAAATTGAAAATCATAAACATTATTATTAATAAGATTTCGCTTTATTAAGGCAAGGGGGACAGGGAGGATCAGCCAGCTGGTTGTTCAGGGACAGGTTGGCTCTGTAAAACTGCTTGGTCCCAACTGGAGAGATTGAGTTGATCAGGCTATAGAGCAGAAATCTGGTCATGTGATTTATAGGGTGCAATGTATCATGCCATTGATTCACTGGGTCACCCAACATACTTACAGGCTCAGCAGACCTGAGACAGTTTTCCCTTCTATCAGCCAGAGCAGAGGCAGTTTAGGGTGGTGTGATAAGTTTCACCACACTGGCCACCAGGCCTAGGGGGGTGCCGCAATTGTGGTGTAGTGAGTTGAGCAGAACGGAAAGTGAGAAGTGGACACGGGTGCTGAATTTTGGCCTCGCACAGGGTACTGCTGAAATTTGAAAGACCAAGGCCCATCCCTGCCCAGAGATGATGTGACCGTTGGGCAATTAGAGATGATGCAAAATGCCCCCCTCAGCTTCAACACCCTTTTAACATGCTGCATAGTTGGTGAGGCCGTATTTCAGTAACTTGGGGGAGGGAGAGCAAAAGGGGCAGGCCCAACTAGTGGCTTCCTCAAAAAAGAAGTCCTCAAATGTGAGAGCAATAAGCATTTGTGGGACTGGCTTCAAGACAGTGGTGCAGTGTGTGTGGGTGCTCCAGGGGTGGTTGCCCCAGGTGCAAAATTGTTAGGGGTGCAAAATTTCAACACCAAGTGCTGCCTCAATTTCGCTGCACACTTCTGTTGATGGGCTGTGTTGAAACGGCTTCTCCGTGCAAACCTGAGAGTTACCTCTCCAGACAAAAGAATGACTCTTCTTATCTCTGTGCGAGTAATCTCCTGAGTGTCATGGACGCTGTTAGGCAGTTGAATATGCATGCATAGTTTCCCTCCCTCCACACAGTTTCCCTCCCTCCACACAGTCCCGGGCACTGGCACCCCACGTTATGCCACTGCCTCATGGTGCTGTTTGATTACACAATGCCATGCCAGGATTCAAAGTGAGGGTTCTGAGATTCTTTTGCCCATCCTGCTCTACTTTGAGGGGAAGGTTGCAGTAGAGAAGAAAGGTAGGACATGGAGTAACTGAAACAACTCTTCAGCCCCCAGGCTCATATTTCTCTAGACTGTGTTTGCAGTGAAAGCGTCTGTACTCAAAACTCTGCACAAATGCCTGACAGCACGGAGTTCATGCAATCACCCTCCCCCATACACACACCTTTGTTAAGATGGAGAACATGTCCAGGCCTCCAATCACACAGAAGCTCTGGGTGGAGATAGGCGGACCTTCTTAGTGCAATGGAAAAGCTTTCAGCACACTTTGTCTGCCCTGAAAACAAATGCCTCCAAATACAGCAGGCCTCATTCTTCAGATTGCTTGTTGTGCCACACTTAAAAGACATGCCTGCTTTTGCCCTCAGTTCACATTAAATGTTATCTGAATGATGGAGGCCCTCACGCCAGCCTTCTACCATGCAGTCTGAGCATTGGCCTTCAGGAATGGAGGAACTGGCACTTTCACCCAGAGCTTTGAATTGTACAGGCATGACCTCTAAGCTGACAGCTAGCACCCTAACGCTTCTCTAGCTAGGCCTTTGTATGTTCTCATAACCCCTGTCCCAAAGAAATCCCAAATAATTGCTGCTTGATCCTGTGAACCTGAGTGTCAACATCCCTTCTCCTAGTTTGCGCGGGCTTGTGCATTACACACTTCTGTCCAAGCACATTGACCCAAGTACCACCCGAGGCTAATTCAGCTTGACAGGTAGAGCCTGAGACATCAAGTGACAAAGTAAAAATGACAAGCAATGGCAGCATCTTCCTAACAGTTGAAAGGGCAGAGAATGGAAACAGCTGTTGTCACAGTCACCTCTCTTGGGAGAAAAGGCTTCATATGGTGAAGGACAGCCAATGGCAAAAGCCCTTGTTGTTTGCTTAGAACTTTCCCCCTTCTAAATGTAGCTGATGTTCATATTTTTTTTTATTTTTTTTACCATCAGCAAGAAGCTGAGATGCAGCCTTGCTTTAAACAGGGGTGCCAAATTCTGATATGAACAGACCTCATCTGCACCTCCCAAACTAGTGTGCCACAATGCAAAGTAGCTACTTGGTGGATTTCACACTTCCTGAATTTTCTAATACAATTTTCAGGTGTTAAAGAAAGTATCAAAATGCACTTTCTCTTGAGAGAAAATATGTTTAGATTGGTGTATTTTGGAAGGAAGTAAATTTGGAAATGGGTTTGGGGAGAAAATGCCTATCTGAATGCAAGTTTATGTGCAGATTTATTTATTTTTTTAAATCACAAATGAATGCAGAGAAAGGACAATGGATTTACAGACAACTATGTGAGCAATATTTTAGCAAGAGGCACTGGGATGCTCAGGATTAGTATCCAGTCGGTCTCCAGCTGAGTCAGGAGGTTCAGGATCCTGGCTCGGTTGGGACACAGAAAGCTGAGCTGAATCCATTGAATTTTAAGCCAGTGAAGAGTGGCATTCTGGGGGAAGGACCAGAGAGGGGAGACTTAGGCTGCAACCTAGGCTTGTTCAGTTTGGTCACATGACCTGGCAACATGGTATAAATTAAACCAACTAAAAGGGTGGTGTAACAAAAACACTCTTTAAAGGCTTGTTTTCCCTCTGCTAGCCTTAGAATAGCTCAGCCAGCACCTGCCCCACTCCTGAGCAGAGATGGATCTGGTGTACAGTGGTACCTCAGTTTACGAACTTAATCCGTTCCTGAAGTCTGTTCTTAAAGTGAATCCATTCTTAAACCGAGGCATGCTTTCCCTAATGAGGCCTACCACTGCCTTCCACTGTTCGGTTTCCATTTGTAGACCGAGGTAAAGTTCACAAACCAGAACACTACTTCCGGTATTGCATAGCTAGTAAACTGAATCGTTCGTAAACAGGACTGTTCTTAAACCGAGGTAACACTGTACTTTACATCTTATGCTGGGCTTATTTATGCCATATTCTTGTGTATAGGATTGTTCCCTATGTGTGCGAGTGAAGTGGACCAAAGCAGACTGATTTGCCCATCTGTGCTGCAAAAGCAGCTTGGAATGGACTAGATAACAGATTGCAGAAAGGGCCTGTTCAGAAAAATCAACCCTGGGTTGCAGTTAAAACTGGCAGATATCATTCAACTGCCCTGCACAGTGGACAGAATGTTCGTGACAAAAGCCTACCTATTCTTCAAGTATCATATAGGTGCAATTTTATACTGATAGTGCAGGGAGGCAGGTCAGTTTTTGCTTTTTTAAGTTGCCACCAAAATTTTTGTAAAGCAAAATTTGAGCTGAATTTGGAGATTTGAATTCAAATGGAGCATCCATCTATCTGAGGAAACATGATTAAAAATCATGGTAGATGATTGGTAGATCATTTGAAGAGGATAATTTTTAGTGGGCTCTGTGTGAATTATTTTTATTTCTTCTTTATAAAAAAGATGTACAGACCATTAGTTATTTGAGTTATGCACTCCATCCAACCTATTGATTTCCTGCAGACCTACACCCATGCATTTCCATCATGAGGTAAATGTGTGACAGGGAAGCCAATGTTTCCCTCAGAAAAAAAAATGCATTTCTATTCTAAGAGTAACAATACACATAAAATGTGAAGCTCTTGGACCACTGAAAGCTGCTGTAATGCTAAGTGCTCTGTAGCAATTATCAGAAGCGGCTGTGTGTTGCCTCTGTAAATTTCTAGGGCGATTGGCTCCATCTCCTTAATGAACTTTTCATTGGCAACCTGGAAAGAAAGAGAGCATGATGCCATGTTTTTAAAAAGCCTTGTTGACAAGAGCATAAATAAAATCTTGGCAGTTTATTTTGGCAGAAGATCACAAAGTGAACCGATATATTCTTGTGCTGTCCGACGTCAAAAGAAAAGACCTCACATTTCTAATACTGTAGCCTGAAACACATAATGCTAATGTTTGCGTGTCAGGTTAAGTCTTAGAACAATGTGGAAATTTCTTCAGGACTTGAATCGACTCTGTATCATTTTGCAGGTATTGTTAGAAAGCTCACAGCCAGAATAAGAATGACTACCCCCACCATTAAAAATATTCAGAGAGACCGGGAAGGGGGTGTAGTTTAGTGGTAGAACATCTACTTCGCATTCAGAGGAAGGTCCTAGATTCAATTTCTGTGCTAGGCATTTTCACTCAAAATATGCCTTTCTAAATGGATTTTCTCTTAGAATATATATTTCAGATGGATTTTGAGGCTTATTTTCCACTGTTACAACATTCAGAGTAATATGGACTTCAGTGCATAGTTATGTTTATAAATGGCTTTGCGGCTTCTCTTCACAGCAAAGTGGCATATAGATTTTTACGAAATAAATAAATTTACCCCATTTGCCCTGTAGATTCGTATCACTTGCTTTAGGAGACCAGAAATAAGAAGGCAAGATAAAAGGTATGGGATATAAATAGGGGACGTTTATTAAACAACAATATAAAGAACCTCTAAACTAGGGTTGGGTGATATCTGGTTTTCAGCATCATGATATATCACCAGCTAAACATTGTGATACATTGATATATCACGATGACTGAAATAAGGATGGAACTATGTAGCACACACATGCACACACGCACACACATCATGATTCACAATATATAGCCAGGCCAAAAATTATGAAACCAATATCATGATATGGACTTCTAACCAGTTTGGGATTATATATCAATATATCACCCTGCTCAACTACATGGTGGGAGTACTATCTGTGGGAAATATTCAGTCCTCTGCTGGCCATGATCAGGTGAGCCTACTCTACAGAGGTGAAAAGGTGGTGTTAAACTCTACCACTTCCCCCCTGCTACACCCTTACAGGTGAGGAGGATGGTTTTCCAGATTTACACCTCCTTTGGGGCACACAATTCCTAGTATGTCACACAGGTAAACTTCAACAGTGATCCACATGTGGCCCTATGGATTGCAGAGCCCTTTGCGCACGTCTCTGGAATTACTAATCACTGGGCATCATCTGCCTCAAAGAAAATCGGTACAAGGAGCAAGACGTACTGACATCTTCCCAATATTTTCAAGAAAGCGATTAAGGAAGTACCATACTGGCAAATTGCAGAGCACTGGACATTAGAGTGACTATGAGTGACGAGTGGCATACTCACCAATTGTTCAGCCCTTTTCCCTTTCCCTCCACCCACACCTGCCACAGAAGAGGGCAAGTCTCAACTAAGGAGTTATGTGGGGTTTGCAAATGTCCTCTCCCCAGACCTCTTTTAAGGTTGGGCCTGGGAGCAGTAGTCAGTTCAGAACGGAATTAAGAAGGTTAAATTCCGCCAGCACCTCAAAATTCAGTTCCTTTTTCTTAGGCTATGTTGGGGTTTTTTTTCCAGTCATAACTCACTGGAACCTAGTTCCGGCACCTCTCAGATAGGCGCCATTGCCATTCTAAGAAAACAAATGAGTTATGGCACCTCTTTTTCAACAAAAATAGCACTGAGTTATGTTTAAGTCAGCTGAGGTTTAGGTTATATTGTGTCACAGAACCCCTGTCACAGGAGGATCTGCCTCTTTCTGATACAGGATATTGCTAAAATACAGCTTCATTGAAAATGCATCTTGCTTTCTTGAACTAGCACATCTTACTTCAATCATATGAAACATTCCCCTCCCTTTCTCTCACTTTTAAAACAGGTTCTTCCAAACACACTTGCAAGAAATAATGTGACTGAGTCAAACACATTAAAGCTTTTGCTAAGCGTGTTCATGATTTTTAAAGAGCCTGAGCTCTAGGGTCAAGCCATTGGAGGAAACGCATGCGGAAAAACTTGCATTGTGTCATGTAATATATTCAGCCGGGACATAATTCATCCATGCAGTGGAACTGGGAGGTTTTAAAACTTGGCTTTTATTTTTAGTTATCTATTATGCAACAAACTTGGCTTCATGCACCAGTAAATTCTATTATCTAGCAGCAGCACTATTTTGCTCTAAATCCAGTTTATAAATACAGAAATATTGTTGCAATGAAAAATGGCATTAATATTCACCAAGCAAAAATGCCTCCAAGGTCTTGGTCATTCTCGAGCTGGGTATATTGATGTGAGCTGATAAAGAAGTTGGATTGCCCTCATTTGTGCTTCCAGTGCAGCACAGAAATGAGAGTACTTTCGAAACTGGCTACCGCAAGAAAGCTCTGATGTTCTGAAATGGGACGGTATCTGCCACCAAGAGAATCATTATGTCCCCGATATTGACAAGAAAAGGATTAAGGAAGTGCCACACTGGCAAAGTGCAGAGCATCAGACGATACAGCCATTATGGGTGAGCAAGAAATTTTCAAGGTGAAGTGTTAGGAGCAGCAGGGTCCAACACATGCTGTTGCTAGTCCAATGGGCCAAAAGCAGGAAATTTGGTAGGGGGTGGATTGGAGGTCAGATAATCCAATTGTATATCAGTTATCCCCCCTTGTTACAGCTACCCAACTGGCTCCACTAGAAGTAGAGCTGTTATTATCAAAAGTCCCATGCTGTGGAACACTCTTCCAGCAGAGATTAAACAGGCATCAAAAGTGATCTTCAGGAATCTCTTGAAGACTTTGTTATGCTGGAAGGCCAAGACAGTGGTTTAATTCTTTCTTGATTAGCCAGCCATTTTAATGAATGTTATTTAAGGAGGTGTTTTGTTTTGTTTTGTTTTGTTTTTACAGTTCTGTACAGCACCCTGATGTTTTGAGAAAACATAAATGTGTATATATACATATAAATTAGAGTACAGAGATATTATGTTTTGTGTCACGGACCTTTACCCTGAGTCTTTTAAGTCCGCTTACCTTTCCCGGTGGGCGGTGTTGCGGCTGGTATCTGGAAATCTACAGTGATCTGGCGTGGGGGGCAGAAATTTGACACCCCCATTGGGGTGCCCCTATTTGATGCAAGTCATAGGGCTCCCCCTATTGGTGGTTTACCCTTATATGGACTCCCTGCAGATGGGTGGGAGTCGAGTTATAGCCTGGCTTCACCTAATGCTAAGCCAAACCGCTCACATCTGTAACCAATAAAGTTAGCATCAAAAAGATTTGGAAGAAAGCTGTCAGACTTTCTTCTCCTGCAAGTAAAATAATAATGAAGAAATAATAATAATAATAATAATAATAATAATAATAATAATAATTATTCTTTTAAAAGTTTTTATTTATACTTTTCAAATTTATACATTTCACTAGTTTTGCAACCAATTTAACAATTCAAAGTTTGACTTCCTTCCCCCTCTTTCTGTGGTTACTTACATTTATTTTTTAATATCCAAATTCATTTAATTATCTACTTTAAATATATACTTTTATGAGACTGTTGTTACAATAATCCTGCTAATGTTTGTATCTCTTTGCAATTTATCTGTCAATATTCAATAAACCATTTCTATTTTTTAATAAAAAGTTTGTTATTTTGGTTTCACCATTTCTGCATATTCCATATCCATTCTTCCTTTGCTGGGACTTCTGCTTCTTTCCACTTTTGGGCAAGTAGCATTCTTGCTGCTGCAGTAGTATACATAAACAAATTTCTATACAATTTGGGTAGTTCTGTCCCTATAATTCCCAAAAGATAAGCTTCTGGTTGTTGTTTTTTACAAAAGTTATTTTGAACATCCTTTTCAATTCATTGTATATCATTTCCCATAAGCTTTAACCTTACTACAAGACCACCACATATGATAAAAAGAATCTTTTTTAATAATAATTCTTATTATTATTCCTGAAGCCATATGCAGCAATGGGGGAAACAAACCCTCAAACCTGAATGATCTGTAGTTGTATAATGAAATCCATCAGCATTTAGGACCATAAATTGTCTAATGGAGCTCAAGCAACTGGCATTTTGTTATGTGGGTTAGCAGCTAAAATGAAGTGGGGACGTCCAGAACAGGGGAAAATAACAGATGAGAAAAATGAAAAAGAAAAACCCAACAAAACTTTGTTACTTCAAAAGTGAACATAGAGTTTATTCTTGTGGAATGTATATGACAACACAAGTACTTCCAGGTTTGTATTATTCACCAAGTGAAGGTGATCAAACTCGTCTTTTTGGGGGTTCTGCCAATGTCACACAGAATTGCACTCCAAGAGGGATGCAGAGGAAACTCTTTGACACTCTGATGCCTGAGGGCTGCTTTTCATTGCTGTGCCATCTCATGGGGAAAAAACATTTCTAATGAAAGATTTAACAGACATTCAAGTGACTCCGCAAAAGATATGCGAGCCACCAGTAGGAAATGGTGGATTTTGACAGTTTTACTTTTTCTCCATTTCTTTCTTTTTTCTCCATACTTAAGTTCGGGTCTCTATTTTAGTTTGCTTATTTATTCACTTTTGAATCATTATGGTGAAAAAGACCCTGTGACATTTCATTACAATTCAGTGCAAATTTCTCCTAATATACCCATTTTTGTATGCAGTTTTGCCTAATGTACACATTTTTTTTGCAAAACAATGTCTCCAAATATAACGCGCTTCATATTATGTTCCACTACTATATGCATACTTTAACCTAATATGTGCACATTTGTACACATTTTTTGGCTAAAGAACTGCATTGCAAAAGCATTTCGAAGGATACTTTCATTTCAGCACACAGATTGTTTCAAAAAGTGCAAATTATGTAGGTTCACTTTCAAATGTGAATGGAATCAAAATTCTCCCCATCCCTAGCCATCAACCAAGTGTTCATACATTTGCTTGCAGTGTAAATTTTTATCCTCATCTGCATGCAGGTGAATTACTTATGGGAAGGATCCCATCTTTTCAAATAATGCTAATATAACCATTCTTATGCACTGTTCTGTGTATATATATATCTATATATATATATATGTTTTCAAATACAAAACAGAATTATACACTCCATACATCTTAGTTACATCTTATTTCTTTTTTTTTTACTTCCCTCAATTTGTCTGCCAATCCTTCATATTTTAACTTTTTACACATTTCTACCTTATTATTTATAATATTACTGTAAACTTCCTCTCATTTTTAATACTTATTATAACATTCTCCCATCACAGCGCTTCATTAAAACTTACAAACGTAATCTGATTATCACTTAATTTTTGCAAATATTCAATAAATTTTTCCCAGTCTTCTGTAAATCTTTGATCTCGTCGGTTCCGGATCCTTCCTGTCATTCTTTCTTATGCACTATTCTTAATGTGTGCAATACATTCTTGTTAAAAGATGGTCTAGAAATATGAAAAATTGGCATCCATTTGCATGCATTTGAAAGAATATATTTTGTTCATTTTAAGGGGTAATTAAGTGATATCATATGAGAATTATTTTGGATGCTAAGATATATATTTGGTGCACTGTACTTTAAGGAGACAAGATGCAGATAGAAATTAAGATAGTCAGGCTGGCATAAAAAGAGCTGTACCAGATGTGTCCCATCAGCCCCATAGAGACCTGGTTAAGTTTTCAATCTCCCTGTCTCTAACTAGCACTTAAAAAAAAAAAAAAAGGACAAGGAACTTGTGAAGCACCTGACTGGACAGTCTGCGATACACACATCAGTTTCCCTATTACAGTGGTGCCCCGCAAGACGAATGCCTCGCAAGACGAAAAACCCGCTAGACGAAAGGGTTTTCCGTTTTTCGATGCGCTTCACAAGACGATTTTCCCTATGGGCTTGCTTCGCAAGACAGAAACGTCTTGCGAGTCTTGCGATTTTTTTCGCTTCCCCCCCTTTTTCTAAGCCGCTAAGCCGTGAATAGCCTTTTAGCCGCTAAGCCACTAAGCTGCTAATAGCCGCTAAGCCGCTAATAGCGCTAATCCGCTAAGCCGCTAATAGGGTTGCTTCGCAAGACGAAAAAACCGCTAGACGAAGAGACTCACGGAACGGATTATTTTCATCTTGCGAGGCACCACTTTATTATTATTAGGCAGAGAAACTAGTGCATCAGCAACAGAGAGCCTAGCCTGACATTGATTTCTGTGTTCTTAATGTCTATGGGTTTATTGCCAATGAGAATAACAACTGGACAGCTACTAAATTTTTGAAAATACAAAGGCTTATGACAGCTTCAGTTATAATTATGGCTTTAACACCTAAGTCTGAGGAAACAAACACCTCCTTTGGCAGAGTTATCAGCGACTGTCAATCAGAATTTAAAACGTTCTACAAACAGAGATGGAGTTTTATTTTAGGGTCAGGTCACCAGATCATTCTCTAAAGCCCTGCAGCCTTGCGAGAGTTTAAGGTCAGGTCAACTAAAATAGTAGCAGGAAGGATCATCATAGCAAAGTGAGGAATGCATGTGTAGTTAACCCAGATCCAATAATGACCAAGTTGAAGAATAGCTGTATATTTGTGGCTATTTTTGGACTTCCCAATTTGGTAATCAAGAGTAATTTGTGAATTAAGGAGGTGCATGTCAGAGGCTAAAATGCATCAGGCTCTTTCTTGTTTGCTGTTAATTTATTCCTGTGTTTCCATGCTTTAGAAGCATTCTGGGATGGAAACTCCACTCCCAGCCACACTGGCACGAAAGTAAAAAAGCAACAGCCTCACTGGAGTAGCTAAAATCAGCAACTGACACTAAGCCAATAGGCGGTGAAAGTAATCATCTGTTTTGGGGGAAGATTAGTTATTCAATTAAATAAATATACAGAGGGGCAAGGCAAATAACTTATGTCCTCACAATTCACTTGCCTGTCCAGTGGTCTTTCCTAGATTCTGACTGGCCAGACTAGGGACTTGCCCACATTTCTGTTTGTCCTGTGCCTAAAAAGCATGAGTTGTTTTTTTACTTGTTTTTTTTTACTTGCTGAGTGGTTTTCTGTTTATCCCACCACTTTCCCTGGGAAAACCCGCTCTTTAGTGCTGAATCAGAGCAAATGTCAATCTGTTGTAAACCTGATTAATGTTTGCTCCGATTCAGCAGTAAAGATGAGGTTTTCCACAGGTGAAAGCAGAAGTCTAGATGAGCCCTTGATCTTGCTTATCCTATAGTGGACAGATTTCTTCAAAGACTGACCATTCTCTATGAATTGCCTTTCCATCATTATTTATGTTCCAGGTTCGAAAAGAGTTGGACTGAACCAATATTTCTCACTAGTCTAACTTCCACCACACCAAATTTTTTCCAGCTACTTCTCAAATTATTATTATTATTATTATTATTATGCATATTTCACAGCTCAGTGAAATCAACACATAGTTCATCACTAAAAAAATGTCACCCCATGTGTGATGTTGCATCTGATTGGCTGTGCTGGTCCATGTGATTTTATTTACTCCATCTTAGAGATGACGTAACATCACGTGCCATTGAACAACACCATCCCATTGCCTTTGTTATTGCTTGCTTATTGATTGACACCTTGCCTTTTCATCCAGTATGCACACAAGACAGCTTGCAATAATAAGATAACATTATGATCCAGAACATTCCTATGCAGTGGACACTCGGGTTGCGAACGTGATCCATGGGTGAGACATGTTCACTACCCACAACATTCACAACCCGCAGCACCACATCTGTGCATGCAAGGGTCACAATTCAGTGCTTCTGTGCATGCACAAAGCATGATTTAGTACTTCTGTGCATGCGCGAGTGCTGAAACCTGGAAGTAACCCATTCTGGTACTTCCGGTTTCGGCGCATCCATAACCTGAAAATGCGTAACCCGAAGCGTCTGTAACCCAAGGTATGACTGTACATTAAAAACATCAAACCCCAAATAAACTGAAAGAAGCACAAGAGACAGTATTATGACAGAGGCAAGGAAAGAAGAACTGGCCATACCTTTCACTCACCCCAGGGGCTTTCAGTATAACCAGTGCTCCCCCCCCCTAAAAAATGTGTAGTGGTACTTTCATTTTCCTACTCATATTGAAATACTGACCCTTAATGAGGCCAAACTTAGATACACTAAACGTTTAGGGGTATGCGTACCCCTGCGTCTCCTCAGAAAAAAAGCATTGAGTATAACATAATAGGAAAAGCTTTAAGAGAGGTGTCCCCCCCCTCAATTCCACACTCCGTAGCGATTTGCTGGGTTCACCATCACAGTGGTTCTTTCCAGCAGCCAAGACAGGAGCTGGTCAGATGCCAACCAACTCAGAGAAGTAGACAGTTATCTGGTCAGTAGCAGACAGTGTGCTGGGTGTTGATGCTCGCTTGACCTCCAATCACTCAAATTGCTACTACTTACTGAGAGGCAGAGAGAGATGGAGAGGGAGAGAAGGCTGGCTGGCTGGCTAGCTAGCTGGTGCAAATGCAAAACACCAGATTGGCCCTGTCAACGTGATGGTGGACCCAGCAAAACTCTAAGGATCTTACTTTTGTCTGAGCCGGGATAGTACCTTTCACTTCCTGGGACCAGCTGTGCATTGGATTCATTCCATCCACTTCCCTTTGGCTGCTGCATCATGTCTTTGCTCTCTGCCCCCAACCTGGAAGGAAAAAGGCACTTTAAGTTTTGGTGGGCAAGAAGTTCCATGCCCTTTTCCTGTCCTCCATTACATACCCTCCAACATGCTTCCAATGAAAATGGGGGTGTCCTATTCAACAACAACAGCTATTACATGGTACCTGGGGTTACATATGCTTCAGGTTACATATGCTTCAGGTTACAGACTCCGCTAACCCAGAAATATTACCTCGGGTTAAGAACTTTGCTTCAGGCTGAAAACAGAAATCGTGCAGTGGCGGCGCAGTGGCAGCGGGAGGCCCCATTAGCTAAAGCGGTGCTTCAGGTTAAGAATGGTTTCAGGTTAAGAACCGACCTCCAGAACGAATTAAGTTCTTAACCCGAGGTACCACTGTATTTTTATTTTTATTTATACTCCGCCCATCTGACTGGGTTGCCCCAGCCATTCTGGGCGGCTTTAAACATGCATAAAAACACAACAAAACATTAAACATTTAAAAACTTTCCTATACAGGGCTGCCTTCAGATGTATTCTGAAGGCTGTACAGTTACTTTTCTCCTTGGCTCAGGGAGTCACATAATTCCATACCCTCCACCATTTATCTGATGAAAATAGGGACATCCTAAGGAGAAGTGGGATATTCCGGGATCAAATCAGAAACTGGGATGACTTCTGTAAATCCAGGACCGTCCCTGGAAAATAGGGACTGGTTTCCATCAACAGTGGCAGCGCTTAAGCAGTAGCACCCAGAATGCAATCTGTTGTCCACAGCTGGTGACGGTCATATGTTCTGGGGCTAGGGTCTGGCATAGGAGTGGAGATGACTTGTGGCTGGTTGCAACCTTCTCTTGAATTTTCACTTGGAAATAAAAAACCGCTGTAGTATAGCTCCCCCCTCCTTAAAAGCAAATAATCTCTTCTCACCTTTTGCTCCCTTTTTATCTTCTTCCGTCTCATTCCCTACTTACTTAGAAGAAAATAGGAGGCTGCATTTTCAATAACTTCAAACAGCCCCGTGGCTGTACAGGAGCAGGAACACCATTTAATTGCTAGGAGACTCTTTTCTTCCTGAGAGTTTTGTGCCTTCCGAGGGGATGATATAGCTGTCTCTTAAAATGCCAAGTTTTTCTTCTTCTTCTGGGTCTATTTGTAATCGTATCTCCTTTATTGGCATTATTGTAGTTGTCATTATTTATATACTGTACTGTAAAATTATATACCACTATTCATAAAGGAAGATCAGAGTGGTTTACAACAATCACGCATAAAACTGTACAGTAAAATAAAATAGAAATGAAATTATTATGGATAACGCAAATTCCAGCTAGGGAAAAAAGCCAGGAGAAAAAATGTGAAAAGATATTCTGGCCAGCGATCTGATGATGCCAGCTTACTTATATAACATACATCTTTATAACAGAAGTCAGAGCTTCAGTTATACCCTGATGGTTTCCAGATCTTGTCACCGATTGGCAATTGTCTGCAGCAGACCATAAAATAATTAATTTTAGAACCAATTTAAGAAGCTGGCATTTTCTGGAATGAGGCTGGTCTCTTCCAGAGTTCCGTTTCCCCACCACACCTCCCTGAATGAGCTTTTAAACCTGTTGAAAAACTGGCCCTTCGGTTGCAAGGTGATCAGAAGTGATATCTCTCTCTCTCTCTATCGCTCAGAGTTCATGATCCTTCCACCATTTTCATTTTTAGCTTTTAGAACCTTTAGACACCCCCCCCCCCATATTTTTAACAAGCCACAGAGAGGAAGAATTGACACTGAGGCTTTGAGACAAGGGGCTCTGTTCATTGAACATTTCAGGTGGCATGAAGTCACAATTCATTAGATTCATAATGACATGGCCTCCGTGACCTGATGCCAGCTATAACACAATTCCTTTTTTAGGTGATGTGCTTTTGTTTAAAAAAAAAAAAAAGAAGAAGAAGAAGATCAAACCATTTTCAAGTCCAAATGGCTACAAGTCCCCAAAAATTGTACAGGTGAACTGTTTGGACTGAGGAATCCCTAACTGCCCTTGTGTAGAAGATGCACATAAGTCTGGGCACTGGGAATATTCCACTGTTCATGGGCTTCCTAATAAAAGAAGAAGAAGAAGAAGAGTTTGGATTTGATATCCTGCTTTATCACTACCCTAAGGAGTCTCAAAGCAGCTAACATTCTCCTTTCCCTCCCCCCCCCCCACAACAAACACTCTGTGAGGTGAGTGGGGCTGAGAGACTTCAGAGAAGTGTGACTAGCCCAAGGTCACCCAGCAGCTGCATGTGGAGGAGCGGGGAATCGAACCCAGTTCACCAGATTACGGGTCCACTGCTCTTAACCACTACACCACACTGGCTCACTAATAGGAATATCTGCCATTTTGCTAGTCTAAGAAAAGCATTCTTATTCTTATTCTTAGTCTTATTCTTACTATTATTATTAAAAACCCTATTAGCTTCCCTGGTGCTTGAATTTTGGAAGGAAGTGCTTGCAGCAGTGGAGGGAATACATTGTACTCAGTCTTCTTCTCTGGTGATCACTCATAGCCAAGTAAGATTGCCTTCCATGAACATGATTTTAACAGTGAGTGACTGTGGAGGCCAATTCTGGATCCACACTTCCTTCCACAGTGGGGACATTGGTTTCCAGGTGTAAGTTGATCACAGTGAGGGTTTGCCAAACGTGCCTTCCTCTTAGCATGTTTCTCCCTTTCGTCCTGAGTTCGAGAGTCTTCAAAACCCATGACACCTTCGGTAAAGGCTGTTCTCCAACTGGAGCGCTCAGGGGTCAGCATAGCTGAGCAACTGCCAAGGTCTATGTATCATCATTGGGATCAATGCCAAACATGGATACCCATGGCCTTGCTCCTCCACCCCTTTGTCAGGCAAATGCCATAAATGTAAAGGACATGACTTCACCCTAAGAATCATGGGAAATGTAGTCTGTTAAGGGGGCTGCAACTGTAGCTTTTTGAATGGTAAACTGCTGTTCCAAGAATCCTCAGGGAGAAGCAATGTGTTTTAAATGTATGCTGCCTAAGTTTCGCTGCCATCTTTTAAGTGAGGGACCAGTGACAGGATTTGCTTCCAACTTCATCTCCATCAAGCCCTGCATGTAATTTGGGTCCAGAGGAAGAGGACAAGCACATAGTGGTGAAACGAACAGAGGCGTTCAGGGAGGGATCGCTGTCCGTCCTCCTCTTCCTGCTGCAGTCATAGCAGTGCCGACAGCAGCATCTCCCTAAGTCGCTCTGAGGCAGCTGCCCAGGCAGGAGTGGCGTGGCTTATCTTACCTTGGGGGGGGGAAGGGGAATTTATTTTAAGAACACATATTTTCGCCATTTTGTCACTCCCCTCAGTAATGACACCTGGGGCAAACGGCCCCAACCACATACTCCTTCCTATGCCTCTGCCTTCAGATGTCTTCTAAAAGTCAGGTAGTTGTTTATTTCCTTGACATCTGATGCGAGGGCGTTCCAGAGGGTGGGCGCCACTACCGAGAAGGCCCTCTGCCTGGTTTCCTGTAACCTCACTTCTCGCAGTGAGGAAACCAGCAGAAGGCCCTCGGCGCTTATTTTTATTTTTTGCATATTTGTGCGCATTTGTGCGCATTTTGTATACATTTATTTTGTTTATAGAGGAATAGTTAGGGGTAAGTGTAGGGTTAGGGTGGGGGTTAGGTTTGGGCTTAGGGCTGGGTTTGGGGGTGGGATCAGAGTTTGGGATCAGGCTTGGGTGGGAATTTTAGATAGGTAGTTAGCTTAGAAAGGAGGGGGGATTTTTCAGAAAGTAGATGTGCAGATTGTAAGTACCATTCCTTTGCTTTCTCTTGTCTCCTGGGGGTGGGGTGTGAGTCCCGGGGTCCCCTCCACAGCTTTAGCTCTCTGGTCCACCAGGGAGCTTCATGGCTGAGTGGAGATTTGAACCCTGCTCTCCCAGGTCCTCCCAGTCCAGCCCTCCAACCACTACAACTCTGTCTGGCTCCATTTTGCATCTCTCCAGCTGCCCTACAATATTGGCCTTCTTCCCCTTCCTGGGGGGTCTTTCTGGCTCCAAGGAAGACTCCACCCCCTTCCTCATGTTCTGCTCCTCTTCTGGGACACCTTGATGCTTGGAGGACCCTCCTAGGGGTCTCCTCCCTCACCAGGGCTGTCCTAAGAAGACGAGGCAAAGTAGCCCTTTAACAGCTGGAACTGCTTGTCTTTCCTGGAGCTGGAGCTCTTGAACCCATAGCACTTGGGGCCTCCTTTCTCTCTCTGCCAGCCATTCATGCTCTGGGCTGCCTCTTTCCAGCTTTAGCGATGCCCTTTCAGGTCGCAGAACTGCAGAGAGATGGCAGGAATTGGGCCAGACGCCCCTCCTCTCTCACACACACACAAATTGGGGCTGCCAGCTTCTGAGTCGCTCTCTCTGCTTGTCTCTTCTAGGTTCAGGCGCTTAAGGCGGCTGATCAGCTGCAAGAAGGTGGCCCCCCTAGAAGTCCTGGAGCAGCCCGCGGTGTCAGGTGAGCAAGTGGCCCTCCTTTTGGGGACGGAGGAGGGCAGGAATGGGCTAGGGGGGCATCTAGTAAAAAGATTCACAGAGCCAGATGGCTGGATCCAACCCACCTATCTGCGACAGCATCTGGAAACCCAAACACATACCCCCGAGCAAACACCCCGTTTTGTGGGGTCTGTTGGAGGAAGCAGGGGGCTGGGCTGCGGGGCAAGGCAGGGTGCAATTGTCAGCGGGAGGGGCACCTTCCCTGGGGAGCCATGTTCTGGGGACAGGAGGTCAGGATTAGCCCCCAAGGCCTGGTCTATCCTTCTCCTGTAGTAGGACTTGGAATCCAGGATAAAACTCTTGGAAAAGCCTTGCAAGGGGCTCAGGGAGGAACTTACCAATCCCCATGTCCTTCACTTTGCAGATGTGCTGGGAATCCACATCCCTTCCGTTGCGGTGAGTATTGGATAAAACGAGAGCAGGGAGGGGATCCCTCAGACCTGCCCCCCTCTTGCACTCCACTCTGCACTCTCAGATGTGGAGGAGCCCTCCCCCCACAAGGAACTGACAGCCTGACTTTTGCCTTTCAGCTGCTGGACAAAGATCAGCTCCAGCTTCTGGGCATCATCCAGGACTGCCAGGCAGCTCGGCTCAGGGGGCTCCGAACCCTGAAGTACTCCAAGGAGGAGACTGCCAAAGCCATTCTGGTGAGTGATGGGTGGTGTGAGGGACCCCCATGGGGAGGGAGGGGCAGAGAGGGGCTGGCGTTTGGGGTTGGAGCCGTCCTCTGGAGACTCTTTCCTCCTCTGCTCTCTTCTAGAACATCCTCGGGCACTTGGAGTACTTCAGGGATTGCCCCCTGAGCCTGGCCCTGGCCTTCGAGGCCCTCCTGCAGCTGAGGTGAGTGGGATCTTTGGGGAGGGCAGGGCTGCAGGGGGACAGAACTCCGGGGGGAGCTTTGGGTGCGCAAGTCAGGCAGGAGGGAGAAGGGGACAAGGGAGACTTGGAGGAGGCAGTGTCTAACCCCTTCCCTTTCTCTCTCCAGTTTTATGAGACCCCACTTCAGTTCCTCGATGGTGAGTGCAATCCTCCATAGAACAACAGAGACAGTTCTGGGGAGCACAGAGGAGGACAAAGAGGTATGTCCTCTGCTTTAACTTCTCTTTGCACAGCTCTTTCTTCTTTTTACACTCTTACAAAATTTAACCCAGCAGCATTCAACCTCTCTTCTCTCTTTTCCCACAGGAACTGAAGAGGCCATTCCAGAGCCTGCTGGGGGGTCTCCTCCTAGAAGCCCCCAATACTAGCACCCTTCTCCAGTTGCTTACCGCAAGTATCCTGATAGCATCAGGAGTGGTTTTAGGGTTGCCCCCCTGTCCCTTACCCAACTGACTGTCCCATTTCTTTCATCCCGCAGGACCTCCGATATTACGCCCTTTTGGGGAGTGAAGACCAAAGGAAATTAGGGGCCAGCAGTATATCCCTGCTGCTGGCCCTTTCACGAAGATTCCCGAACCCAAGAGTAAGTATTTTGCCTTCCTGTATTCAGTTCTTTGGCTGCTTCCATCCTTCCTGGGTGGGGCTGCTTCTCTTACACCCATCCAGGGTGGGGTTCATAGTGTCAACTGACTCATATTTGTCTTTCCTCTGCAGAACACAGTAATTCGGCCGGAGCTGGCGTGCTTCAGGAATAATCTGAAAGAAGGTAAGCCCCACACCTTGGGGACAGTGAACTCCCTGTCCCTTGTTTGCCCAAGACACACCTCCCAGGTCTTCTTGCTGGGAGTCCTGTAGGTCCTGCTCCCTGCCTGGCAGGCCTTTCCCACCTGGCCTGGGAGGGCAGCACCCAGACTGACTCCAGCTACAAGAAATGGAGAGGACTGAACAGTTTTTCTCTCTTTTTCATTCTTTTCCATCCAGATGACATCATCATCGAGGAGTTATGGTTTTCCTCCTTGAAGGAATTGCTGCTCTATTTGGACGTCTCAACTGGCTGAAGACTGGCAGAAGAAGAGGCACTGAGAATCAGGAGGGGGACAGATGATTTATTTTGGGGAAGGGGAAGGGAAAAAATGGAGGGGGGAAATGAGGATGATATGTTTTATTGATAAAATGTTATGTTATAATTCCTAATAAAAAATCTTATAAAAAAAAGTGTACCTAAGTTATTGAAGGAAATAAGGAAATAGTTGGAGGTCTTAAAACAACTAAAACTAAGGTTTTGGTGAAAAATATGGATGCACAGGCAAAAAAAGATTGGCAGATGGCCAGTGGGGCTGACAACTGAGAAAAAGGTGAAGTACTGTATATGGAAATATGGTTAACAGCGAAAAACTCCAATATATTTCAAGACAATTATGTAAAGACATGAAAAGATATAGGAAAAAACCTTGAGTTATGGGGAAGAATGAAACTCTCTCTAATGGGAAGAATTTTGATTATAAAAATGAATATATTTTGCCATTTTGCCCAAAATTCTATTTTTATTTCAAACCACTCCAATAGTAGGCAGAACAAGATGCTTCAAAGAATGGCAAAAATATGTTTCTAGGTTTAAACAACAACAACAACAACTTTTTATTTATACCCCACCCTCCCTGGCCAAAACCAGGCTCAGAGTGGCCTTGTCTGGCAAGGGAAGAAACTGAGAAATATAAAATTTTAATAGATATAAAATAAAGAGGTGGATTTTCATTGCCAGACATACAGTTGTATAATGTGGCGGCTTGTCTCCCCTTCTCCCCCAAACTGTCCTGCAGTGAATCAGGCTAGTTTAGAGAGGAGGGTGGGAATTCTTCATGAACAAAATGTGCAGACTGTAAATAGGATTCCTTTGCTTTCTCTTGGTCTCCTGGGGGTGTGGGGTGAGTCCTGGGGTCCCCTGCACAGCCATGGCTCTCTGGAAATTGACTCGGCCAGTCTTCTCCAGAGAGCTCAGCTCCTCCACACTCTTCCCCTGCCTCCCCCTTTTCTCTCCCCTCTCATCATTTACATTTACAGTGGTGCCTCGCAAGACGAAATTAATTCGTTCCGCGAGTTTTGTCGTCTTGCGATTTTTTTCGTCTTGCAAAGCACGGTGTCGGAAAAGTTTTGGAAAAGCTTCAAAAATCACCAAAGTCTTCAAAAACCTCAAAAAAGGCTACCACACCGCGTGCTATGAGTTGCTCCTCAAAGTCAAGTCGCAACTGTATTAATGGTGTTAAGAAAAAGGAAACAAACTTGCAAGACGTTTCCGTCTTGCGAAGCAAGCCCATAGGGAAAATCGTCTTGCGAAGCAGCTCAAAAAACAAAAAACCCTTTCGTCTTGCAAGTTTTTTGTCTTGCGAGGTACCACTGTAATAGGACAGTCCTAGGCCACTTTCCTCCCAGGAGCTCAAGGTGGCCTTCATGGTTCTCCCTGCCACCAATTGTTAGGTCCTCCTAGTCCAGCCCTCCAACCACTACACCTCTGCCTGGCTCCATTTTGCATCTCTGCAGCTGCCCTTGCATGTGAAGACAGGCTCTGGCAGATTGAGTGGGTGAGACCAATAGTGTGTCCAACAGTCAAGAAGGTAGTTTCTGTACATGTTGTAGAAGCAAGTGAGGGGGCTGGTGACCCTAGGAAGGTAGCGTATGGCTACCAGATTTTTTTCAACGAATCCGGGGCCACTTTTTTTTTTTTTAAGTTGAGTAGCAACAGAGAGCCAGTAATGGGGGTGGTGAGGCAAAAGACCCCGGGCCCAAGCACACATACATATTATATAAAGGTGCAAAGCCCTTCTCTCGCACTCTGAAACATAAATGCACAGAGTTGTGTTTTTTTAACTGGGCAATGGTGAACCGCCCGCCCGTGACTCCTGAGCCTTCCCCGATCTCTTTCCCCCTTCCCCCTTTGTTCTGCCAGATCAGGAGAGGCTCAGGGGTCATGGATGGGCGGCTGCTGCCCAAGAGGGGCCAGCCTGGTAGTGCAGTTGGCTCTGACTGGCTTCGGGAGCTGCTCGCTGCCATGGCGTCCACCATTTTCCCTGCGCCATAGCATCAAGCAGCTCCTGAAGCCAGCCAGAGCCAACTGCGTTAACAGGCTGGCTCTGCTGATGCTGCGGCTGCCACATTTCCTGGGGACAGATTTGCAAATCTGGGGATATTCCAGGGACGGAATTTGTCCGGGGCAGATTTGCAAATCCGGGGACTGTCCCCGGGAACTGGGGACGTCCGGTAACCCTAAAGTAGCGAATCTAGGAGAGGGAAAACTCTGCTCCTCAACCTCTGATGCCTTGCAGGAAGATGTTAACACTGAGCAAACATGTGTTGTAACAACTTGGAAGCTTCCTGGACTCATGTATGTGAATCATCTAAACGAGTATAAGAGCCCTGCTGGATCTGACCAATGGCTCACCTGGTCCAGCATACTTTTTGCATGGTGACCAACCAACCAGATGTCTATGGGAAACTCATAACCAGGACCTGAATGCATATCAGAACCCCAATCAGATCACAACACTAATCTCCATAGATTCCCCCGAAACAGAAAGCATTTCAATAAACCATGGATAACCTCCAAGCTTCATGTGGTCTCAGATACTTGGATAACCATGCGGTATTTCTGAAGCAGTGTAACGAAAACAACAGCATCTTAAACAGCCCCAGATGGAAGTGTTATGAAGAGATTTTCATTAAGAAGAATACAATTTGTAGTTGCGTGAGCCAGAGTAATGACACCATCATCTGTAAAAGACACAGTGCAACTTCACCTTTAATTAACTTAAAAGATGAAGTACAAATCCACTTTTAATTAACTTAACTTTGCCAGAGGTATTTAGCCTACTGACAGGGTTTTTGTGATTAAGTGCTATAACTGGAACAGTCACCCCCACCCCCATCTTCCTCATGTGCCCCATTTTTCCTAGTACTGAACGTGACAATTTGCAAAGCACACTAGTGAACTTTTCCGACTGTGGCACTTTCCCTCTTTTACTGGTTGTAAGCTGTACGGTTATTAAAAACACGTGGTCTTCGGTTTGTACCCAGGAAACTATTTATTCTTAGATTGTAAGATGCAGCTGTTCAACTCCACTCTTCAAATAATTAGATGCTTGCCAACTTATGGATGTATAAAGATGGGACCTATAGAAAGCAATCACACTCCACCACCCTACGCAAACTGCAAGCATGGGTATAAGATCTGGATTAGCTCAACATTGTTTGTGATTCATCAAGCTAACTAGATCCCATCTCCTATATGGGCAATATGAATCCATTTTATTGGTAGCCTGCTTGTAAATATGGGAAATACATAATGGGGAAAAGAATGGAAGAATAGAAGTATTTGGAACGTAAATAAGAAATTTAGTATGCCTGACATTAGAAACACTTAACTTAGATTGTGTGTGTGTGTGTGTGTGTGTGTGTGTGAGAGAGAGAGAGAGAGAGAGAGATTAGCCCTACACACTAACTAAAAGGCCACCAATCATTTGGGGCCAGTGGGAACATTTGAAATGTTGAGGAATTTCTGTGGTTGCCAGTCACAAAATGCCTGCTGTGAAGACAAAATGGCTGCTGTGGGGTGTGGCCTAAGACAAAAAGGGGGTCACATCCAAAGGAACAGAAAAGGAGACAGGGGCTTCTCTATTCAAAATGGATGGGAGAATAGCATGGATGTCCAAACATGGCACCCAGTGAAATTTGAGCATGTTAGAAGATGTGTTCTCTGCAGAAAAAGTTGAAACGGGGCAAAAAGGAAGAGCAATTTTTTGTGGAGATATCTACTGATATCTACTTTCTTGGGCACCATGGGAGGTAGTGATGGGCATATTGTGATGGATTTGCAATGACAAGTCTTGTATCTGATTGTTAGGTGGCAAAAGGCCTCTCTTCCTGGCAAGAGAAGAACAGCAACAGGAAACAGCTCCTATCAACCCAGCTACTATTAAGTCCGGGGCCACCTAGTGCTTGAACCAGTGATGGAGAGCCTCCTTATATGCCATTAGCCCAAGCCAGCATGGCCAATGCTTAGTGATGATGTGATCTGTAGTCCAACAGCATCAGGGTGTCACAGGTTCCACATTAATGGAGCAAACCATATAAAGGCATTATTTACACTGGGGTAGCCAATGTGGTCGCCTCGAGATGTTGGTGGACTACAATTCGCATCATCCATCACCATTGGCCATGCTGCCTTAGGCTGATGGGACTTGGAGTCCAACAACATTTGAAAAGCACCATGCTGGCATTTTTTTTAAAAAAAAAAAAGAGGAAGGAGAAGCATTTAGCTTGGTGGGTGACAGGTTTTGCAGGACTGGTCTGGATTAATTTTTTTGCCATACTGATATCATACTTGACATTAAAGGCATGTGAACTTCATGACTTGGAAGATCTCAATCTGACTTGAAGCTGGAGGAAAAACCTGTCAGCTAGAAAAGGCTTTCTCTGCTAAGAGCTGGAAACTGAGTTGGACTTTACTTGAGGTAAACAAGTCAGCTGTTGACCGAGAAGGATTTATCTGAGTGATTAAATTGAACCCTTCCGATGGTCTCTGTGTATATAAACATTATTCCTGAGCTCTGCTCTGAAATGGAAAAGTTTGCCTGAATGCTGGTAAAAACTTGCTAGTGAGATGCTTTTTCTGAACCCAGAACTATGCTCTCAGCCAAGGAAAGGGTTTACTGGTTTGTTTGTTTCTTAAAAAAAAAAAAAAAAAGGTAATCGTTTTCAATATTTCAGTGTATATAGAAACCAGACTGATGTAAACACATTTCTTATCTGTGTTTAAGTAATGTTATCCCAACTCCTTTAATTTAGAAAACACCCAAGTTACGTGTAAGGATTTAGCAAGAAAACTATGGAGCCTATGCTTGGCAACAATACAATGTTGAAGGGATGTTATGGAGAACTCTGCTCTTTTATATTGTCTGTCATAATGTTGTTGTCTCAATGAAACCCTGATATTTTGCAGGTGCCATTCACAGTTTTTCTTTTGTCTCCAGAACAGTAACTGCAAAGTTGGTGCCTCTTACGTTGCAATAAGTAAATGGAGATAATAGAACATACTGGTAAATTGCCATATTTCATACCTGAAGCAGAGGTCAAATTTCAAAGTTTTTTTATTTGCAAACCCACAGCTTATACCTCTGTTGCACTACTCTGTAGCTCTAACTTGGCTACAGGTGGGGATAAATTTGGTTTGGTTTATGTTTAAATATTTAATTCACTAATCTTACCTCCTGAAACAATACACAAACTAAAAAAAAATCTAGATTCAGGTAGGTAACCATGTTGGTCTGATGCAGTCGAAATAAAAGATTAAAAAGTAGTCCAGTAGCACCTTAGAGACCAGCTTAGTTTGTTCTAGGTATAAGCTTTTGTGTGCTATCTGAAGCTATCTGAAGAAGTGTGCATGCACACGAAAGCTTATATCCAGAACAAACTTAGTTGGTCTCTAAGGTGCTACTGGACTACTTTTTAATTTTTTATTTTGGAAAAAAAAAATCATTTGAAATTTGCACTTCTCTGCATTTTTCCATGGGGCTCTCCAAGCAAATGAAGTGTTCAAAAATACATAAATCAGGGAAAAGCATGCATAAAAATGCATGTAGTGTGTAAATAGCACACAAAGATGCATCTATTGGGGAAGGTTGCTTGCAAAAATCTGTACATTAGGAGAAATTGGATAAAAAATAAGTTTCTCAGAAGAAACGTGTACCAAAATGCGGATGAATTTTCATTAAGACTTAAAAATAAAATCACAAACTGATACAGAAATGTGGTGACATGAACTTAATATAAGAAAAATGAGAACCAGGGAGAAACCAAAACTGACAGATTTGCCAATCCCTAGTTTACGCCCAGTCAGGACATCTCTTTCCACAGAATAGTCATCGCTTAAGGCATGGGTGAGTAAACTATCTCCCTCCAGGTATCTGAAGAAGCCTGCATGCACATGAGAGCTTATACCCAGAACAAACTTAGTTGGTCTCTAAGGTGCTACTGGACAATTTTTATTTTTATTTTTTTATATATCTCCCTCCAGGTATTGTTAGACACTTACTTCCATCATCCCTTGCCATTAGCCATGCTGGCTGAGACTGATGGAAGTTGGAGTCTAGCAGCAGTTGAAAGGCCACGGATTCCCTGCCCTGGTTTATAGGATTGCAGCTGAAATGTAAACAGAGGAAAAGAGAACTGATGTTCTCATATATACCCTGGCTAACCCTGGGATAGGGAACCTGTGTCCTTCCAAGTATTGTTGGACTCCAACTCTCAGTATGATGAGATCTGGAATCCAACAGCAATTGGAGAGACACAGGTTTCCCCCACTGGCATAAGGGAAAGGGCAGTGGCTCAGACTGTTTCACGGGAAAAATATGCCAGGCTCAATCAATGCCATCTGCAGGTGGGTCTGGAAAAGATTCATGTCTGAACCTCTGGAGAATTACTGCTTGTCAGTCTAGACAAATTACAGTCATTACGTCATGTTGCAACAGGTTCATGTTGCATCTTTTCATGTTGTGAACATGGCAAACCCGGAAATGTATACAGTGGTACCTCGGGTTAAGTACTTAATATCGTTCCAAGGTCCGTTCTTAACCTGAAACTGTTCTTAACCTGAAGCACCACTTTAGCTAATGGGGCCTCCTGCTGCCGTCATGCCGCCAGAGCACAATTTCTGTTCTCATCCTGAAACAAAGTTCTTAACCTGAAGCACTATTTCTGGGTTAGCGGAGTCTGTAACCTGAAGCGTATGTAACCTGAAGCGTATGTAACCTGAGGTACCACTGTACTTCCAGGTTTCATCATGCGCACATGCGCAAAAGAGTTCTGCACGCTTCACGCATGTGCAAAAGTGCTCTTTCGTGCTTGAGCAGAAGTGCTGCTCTAGTTACAGACTCTTCGGGGTGCGAACGGCACCCTGGAATGGATTGAGTCCATAACTAGAGGTACCACTGTAGATGGATCAATGTCCTGCCAGGATGTGAGGCAGATCTCTCTCTCTCTCTCTCTCTCTCTCTCTCTCTCTCTCTCTCTCTCTCTCTCTCTCCTCTCTGACATTTCCTAGCAAGCCATGTGATGTATCACTAAAACTAAAAACACCATGTTACTACCACTCTGCCAGTGAGCTGCAGTTTTGTTCTAGAAATTGTTGAAAGAACGTGAAGGAATGGCAGACCTGCCCATGGACCTGAGTTGAAGTATATAATTTCCTTTTACATTAATATTTATAGGAAGAAATCACAAATGTTTCTGTGTTGAGCTTCAGTTTGCTTAGGTCAGAAAACTGCATCACCACCTTAGAGTGGGAGCATATTGTAGTTTTATGAATGCTCTGTTAGAGAATCCATATTCTGTTAGAGAATCCATATTCATCGAACCTTGAGCAACTATGGGTTTTGATTTAGTTGATTTAGCAACTGCTTAAAAGCATGCCGTCAGTCTTGGGTAGCAGAGCTGCCCATGAAGAAGCTCACTTGATGTATATAATATTATTTCATATTAATATTCATACCCATCTGTTAGCATGGCATCCTACTCCTTTCTCAAGATCCACAGCCAAAATTTACAGGACATGGGTGGCAAGCCAAAGACAAGAATGGACAAGCAATTTTGGAATACTTAGCAAGCTTTAGTTGACTTCCAAAAGTTTTGGAAATGTGGGCAGCCAAGACCAACTTGGCTCACAGGTCAGAGTGCAACAGAAGGTGAATATGGGTGGGATACAATTGTGGTATCGCCAGAGAATTCCACAGAATTGCTACAACAGTTCTTCAGTGTACTCATCTTTATACACTGTAGTCAATTTACTTTAATCTTGTCAGTCATGGACCTGTGGTGTACAATCTCTTTCTATTTAACTAGTTGAATTTTATGGAACAAGTGCATAGATTTCATGCTTCCATGAACATTTCATAACTTCTTTTCTTCTTTAAAGTTATGTATAAGGGGGAAAGCCATCAATTCATCCTAACCACTGTTTCCCCCCTAAAAAAGTCAGAATTCCAATTTTCTTTAGAATAATTCAGCTTATTTGTGCATCAGCCCCATTAACATAGGACACTATTTATCCAGCACCTAATGGATATAATTTGGTCAGCAAGTCTTTGTATCACATAATTTATTGCAAAGGGACACGTGTCTGATAAAAAAATAAGTGTACTGTCTTTCTGATCAATCTTTCTTACTTTTCTGTTTCTCATAGTTTTTCTTTTTTTTTCTAATCTAAATCCCAAATCTCCACATTTCGACATCAGTTTGCATTCTTTTCTTTTTTTAAAAAAAAGGTCTCATGAAAATCTGCAGGCAATTTTCTGTGAAATTATCCTAATATACACATTTTTGTATGCAGTTCTGCCTAATATGCACCTTTTTGCACTTCAGTTTCCCCTAATACAATGCATTTTCCTATATTATTGTCAATAATTATACCATTTTGTACAGATTACTTGACTGGAGAACCTAATTCGAAAGTGTGATTTAGGTTGCTTCACCTTTAAGTGCAAAATGAATCTAATTTCTTCCCCTGCCCCATCCCTACCTGCTTGCAAAGTCAGGCCTGTGATGTTGTCTATGCAGCCCTATTCTGAAGGAAGAAATGGAAGCACACATAGATTTCACTTTTTCACCCCACACTTCCATTGCAATATTCAACAAAAGAGCTTGTGATATTCAATGTACAACCCTGTTTCTGCTGCTTGCTCATTATGCTCCACATTTGTTGTCATCTTTCATTATGCCAGAAGTGTCACTCCCTCACATTTACTTCTTCAAAACATTGAAAGGAACCCCCTTATCTCCTCCACTGGATGAATCTCTTTAATTTTGTCAAAGGCGGAGCAAAACCATTCACTCTGAATATCATTTCTCCCACTATGTGGCAGGAGGAATTCATTATTTGAACACATGTGAGAAAAATAAAGAATTACGTTTTAACAAGCAAAAAGAAGAAGACCAGAAAATACCCAGAAGCAGCTAAATGAGATCTGCATTAGGAGGCAGGAGACATACACAATGCAACACAACTTATGCCAACACTCTTTAACCAACTAGGATGGAATTTACTATCAAAGTTGTATTTGTTTGGAATGTACTCTCAGCAGCAGTGGGAAAAGATGAGAAAGAAAGTTGTCATTAGCAATTGCTCAAAGGATACTGTCCTGCCATTAGAACAACGGCTAGTTAAAATATGACATGCTGCAGAAGTGTCCAAAATAATTAAATGCCTTGCACCGAGGGAGGAAACATTTGGGAATGTTTCTCAATATATGGCTTCCTTTTACAGGCTTTATGAAAAATAGACATAGCTTTCTTTCCTTTTTCTTTTTACTTTCCCATAATGGCTTATGTTTTATGCCATGTAGTTTGATTTTTTTGTAGTTTTTTAATGCTTTTTTCATTATTATTATTATTATTATTGTTGTTGTTGTTGTTGTTGTTATGGAATTTTCTTTTGTAATTTTGGTTGTCTATATTTATTTGTATTTGTTTAAAGCAAAATAAAAGTATTTTTTTAAAAAATGGACATAATTTAGATATTGATTGTTTTTACCATTTAATATATGCAACTGAGATGAAATGGCAATGGATATGGGGTTTTAGTATTGTATATTTTAAAGCATATTTATTATTATTATTATTATTATTATTATTATTATTATTATTATTAACACCTATCTATCTATCTATCTATCTATCATCTATCAATCTATCATCTATCTATCTATCATCATCATCATCTATAATCTTTGTTTAATCTATTTAAACTGCATTCTGAACACATCTTCCTTGGAGTAATCCCTACTTAATTTAGTGCATGCATAGGATTGCACTGTTATATGCCTAGTTTCTCATGAGATTCCCCATTCCCTGATTCACCAAGGAGTGCCATTTATGGCACAGGGCAGCAGTGGCAAGACATCTCATGTGGATGGAAAGCAACTGAACACAATTTGTGGCCATGTGAGAGGATGAGACCAGGTGGGATCTCATCCATGCTGGGCTCCCTAAGGTGGGCCCTGCTGACTCCAGGCTTTATCCAGCCTGACTCTTTGGTCACCAGGCTCTGGCTGACATAGGCCCCATGGGTGAAGGGCAATGTGCCTTTACAAATCTGCACATCACCAAGAGAGGTGCTGTATCCATCCCCTTGTGGTATACCTGCAATATTTGCACATTCTCCCTTCACACGTATGCACAGTCCATTATAATGGAAGGCAATTTCTTGCAAGGGAGAGCGAGCGGAGCATACATGCTTTTTCATTCAAAAGAAAACAACTGAAACAACTATAACAATGGTTTGTTGCGTGTGTAGGTCCCCAAGCCACCCCTCAAAATAATTCACAAAACACACGTAATTTAAGTTTTAGGTTTTTGGGCACTATTTTGGCCACAACTTTATTAATATACAAAATCTGTGAGTGGTTGCTTAGACATTGGTTATGACTATCTGTCCCCCCCCCCCCCCCGCCAGTGAAGGGAAAGACAATGTTGGGGATCAGTTGAGCTGAGCATCAGACCCTCACTGCTCACCAAACCAGCTCCCCAAGGCTTGCTGGCCCTGGTCCCATTTCAGGGATTGGACGAAATCGTGACAAGCCCCAGGATTCCTTTAATGGAATTCCCTTCCAGCACCATTGGAGGGGCAGGCACAGCCTATCCTGACCCCTCCTCCACCAATTTTTATAACCAATGCCTAACCGCAACATTACAAGTTGTGACGAATTGCTAAGTAGTAGGCAAAAACCAAGTGGCACCAGCCAATCAGCCAAATGGCAAAATTCCTACTTAGGCCCCTGCTCCAAGGCAGACGACCCCATGACAGGCAAAGCAAGGCCAACCGGAACGCAGGGCGGGCGGGCGGGTGATCCGATGCACTCTGCTAGAGAGAAAGCAAAAGGCAGAGTGCCCCAATATTTAAAGACTATAGTCCCACCCTCCAATTTGCTACATGCAATTTGCCCCAGCAGCCCGGTCAGCCAATCGTTGCACCAGGCAACAATCAATTAACCTGCCTGGCAACAGAGGGCTGGGCTGGCAGCCCACACCGCAACCCGTGCTCTCATTTTAGGGAGAACACGCTTTGTGTTTATGAGCATCTTCTGAAAGTGGACATTAAACCTAATCTGATGGTGTGCTCTAAATTTCATGCACCTTCAGAACAGTGATGGCAGCGATGTTAATTGCTTTCTGCTGTCATTTCCCCTAGGTTCAAGATACGTATACCTAGAATGCTGCCATTGTCTCTTCACACCAAACCGTTTAATTCTCTTCAAACACTGTGCGTGTGCATGCGTGCACACACATACACCACAATATTTAAACTCTCTGCTTTTCAAATCAAGAGGTCTTACAAATGAATTCAACTCCCGTGTGCTGCCTGTTCTTTATATCAAGTTCATTTTCACTTCAGAGAGATTTGGATGCCGGAGACAAATGTTTTGTAAGCCGCCAAAATAATGTTTCTAGGCCAAAACTGCCATCCGAGTTAAGCAAGCTGAGGAAAAGTATATTCTCCAGTGAGACATGTAATATCAAAATATGAGAAACAAAATTACCATCCCATCTCAACTAAGCAGAATATATATTGCCTTGTGTGGGAAATGAGATGTGCATGTTCTGTTCTTAATCACAATGGGCACCTTTTGAGAGATTTGGGATCTGAAAGTTAGTTTGAGGCTTGTTTATTATGGCCCCTAGCCACAGATGGCAAACAGATCTTGGCTCTGAGACACATTCCCAAACTGATAGAAATTAACTTCTATCTGCTTTCCCCAGAGTAGGGGGAAATGGCTTTGATTAGGCAGTATTTAGAACTCCCTTGGGGATACACTCCTGCAAAAAAATGGCAAAAGTTCAAAATTCAATGTGCACGCTGACTTAATTAGCCAAGCATAATGTTTAGGGAAACGATGCTGGTTTTGTTGTTGCCTGGCTCTCTCAAATAGCAGCTATTTCTACTTCCTATTGACGTCAATTACCATTTTCCTGCTGGCTTCAAGGAGAGAAAGAATATGTCTCTGATCTTACATGGAAATCCTCACCAGATCATGGAACTAATGTTTGAATTAAGGAAGAAATTGACAGCTGAAGAACAGGTTTGCCCTCTAGATCTTGCTTGATCCTGATTTTAAGGAAGGAAGGAAGGAAGGAAGGAAGGAAGGAAGGAAGGAAGGAAGGAAGGAAGAGCAGCTACAGTGGTACCTCATTAATTTATTCTCGAGGTCCGTTCTTAACCTGAAACTGTTCTTAACCTAAGGTACCACTTTAGCTAATGGGGCCTCCCACTGCTGCTGTGCCACCGCCACACAATTTCTGTTCTCATCCTGAAGCAAAGTTCTTAACCCAGGGTACTATTTCTGGGTTAGCGGAGTCTGTAACCTGAAGCGCCTGTAAGCCGAGGTACCAGTGTACCAAATGACCTAGCTGACATGCAAAGCCACCCTCCATGAGGGATGTTCTTGGACTTCAACTCCTATCAGCCCCAGCCAGCATTACCAATGGTCAAGGATGATGGGAATTATAGTGCAACAAGACCTGGAAAGCCACAGGTTCCCCAATGATGACTTAGAAAGCATGTTTAGGATTGCAACCTTAATATTTCACCCAGAAGGACGTTTCAGAAAGGCAAGGGGGCAATCTGCCTTAAAAATATTTTAGATCCCATGGTTATCATTTTTCTGAGTCATATGGAACTTGGAGGCAACACATCTTTTCAGCGCTTTTGGCCACACGTTAGAGAAAATATCTTCAACAAATTATGGAATATAATGAAGTTTTGGATTTAAGGACTGTTTACATGCCATGACTTCATTGTGTTTATATTCTCAGCATGACTTAATGCTTCTTTTTAATTAAAATACGACAGTTACCAACTGCATCCAATTATAGATTCATGGGAATACAAATACTTTTTAAAAAAATCCTTAAGTTAACAGAACACAAGAAATATTAAGTACATCAGCAGACATCTACTGTTTCCCACAGCTGCAGGTCTGAAGATTCAGTTTTCTGTTTTTGTCAAACTCAGATCCAGGACAAAGTGAAACTGAGTTCTTGTCTAAGGGCACATTCCTATGGCAAGATCCACCACGGCAGGCAACTTAAAGGTAAAGGTAAAGGTACCCCTGCTCGTACGGGCCAGTCTTGACAGACTCTAGGGTTGTGTGCCCATCTCACTTAAGAGGCCGGGGGCCAGCGCTGTCCGGAGACACTTCCGGGTCACGTGGCCAGCATGACAAAGCTGCATCTGGCGAGCCAGCGCAGCACACGGAAACGCCGTTTACCTTCCCACCAGTAAGCGGTCCCTATTTATCTACTTGCACCCGGGGGTGCTTTCGAACTGCTAGGTTGGCAGGCGCTGGGACCGAGCAACGGGAGCGCACCCCGCTGTGGGGATTCGAACCGCCGACCTTTTGATCGGCAAGCCCTAGGCGCTGAGGCTTTTACCCACAGCGCCACCCGCGTCCCATGGCAGGCAACTTAGGGCACAACAGATCTCCAGCATTACCAACTGATTCCTAGCTCATCTCATCTTATCCCCAACGCCAGCTAGGCCCAGTGTATGCCTGCATAACTACTGCATCTTGCCTCAGCCAGCTGAGCCAATGCCGGTGCATCTTGCCTCAGCCAGCTGAGCCAAAAGCAATGTTCTGGGGGTGTGACCACAGAGGAGAGACTTGGGCTGGATCCCAACCCCTTCAGTTTACTCACATGGTCTAGAAACCCAGCCCAAAGCACTTTTAAAAGGCTTGTTTCCCCTTTGGCAGGTGTAGGCAGAGAAGCAGCAGGAGCCCCACTGCTGAATGGGGTTTGGATCTGGTGTAACTTTACACGGGCTTAACTCACACCAGCTTGCTTCATGCCAAATTCCTGTGCATCGAATGGTTCCCGAAGGTGTTCCTGCAGATTATATAAACTGAAGGCTGACCCTTAACTGCACACAGCTGGTGGCCTTGGACAGGGATAAAGATCTCTATGTGCACCTCAAGGCAATGCTACATAGTTCACTGTTCATGCAGGTGTGTATTCAGATATGAGTTCACAACCACATTGTTTTGTGTATGAAAGTGGGACTTTCCCAAAACTTGACAGGTCTGGGTAATGGTCTCCTTGAGCCATTTGAAAATGGTGGAGGTGGATATCTTCTCGCCCAAATCAGCTTTTGGGAACTTATGCAATCTAATTTCCAATAATTTTAAAGACATGTAGATTTGTTACATTTTCATGGTTCGTGTAGGTATTTTAGCCAAATGGGACGTGGGTGGCGCTGTGGTGTAAACCACTGAGCCTCTTGGGCTTGCCAATCAGAAGGTTGGTGGTTTGAATTTATGCAATGGGGTGAGCTCCCGTAGCTCTGCCCCAGCTTCTGCCAATCCAGCAGTTTGAAAGCATGCCAGTGTGAGTAGATAAATAGGTACTGTTGTGGCAGAAAGGTAAACTGTGTTTCCATGCGCTCTTTCTTCTGTCACGGTGTTGCACCAGAAGCAGTTTAGTCATACTGGCCACATGACCCGGAATGCTGTATGTGGATAAACGCTGGCTCTCTCGGCCTGGAAGCGAGATGAGCGCTGCACCCCATAGTCACATTTGACTGGACTTAACCATTCAGGGGGTCCTTTACCTTTTACTTTTACTTTCTAGCCAAATGGACTTTCTTTATTATTCTCCATATGTGTCTCAAGATCATATCATCCCCATTGCAGTAATCCAATTCCAGTGTGGATGCTTTAAATGGCATCCACATTCACATTTGCATTCCATCTATGGCAACGCAGTGTTGATAGGAAGCATCTATGCTCAGATGTAAATCCAAGTGCATTTTTGAGTGTGACATTGTTAATCTACACCTTCTCTGAGGACACCTATCTTTTGAAGTGCATTCAAGTGTGTGTTCCTTTGAAGGCAATGGTTATGTGTCTCTCACACAAATTCACATTCTGAATTCAACATATGTACTGAGTCACGTGCAACATTCTCCATGGAAGCAGAGATACAGATGGATCAGTGTATTTCTGGTTCGTGACAGTTTGCATGTGTTTATTCATAAATCCATTTCTGCACATCATCTGTGGCATACATGCTTTGATCCTTTCCTGTGTTATTCTCACAGCAACCTTGTGAGCGCTGCTATTTTTCTAGAAAAAGAGGTGCTAGAACTCACCATGAACACCTCCCTCGTTCTCTTAGAATGGCAATGGCGCCCACCTGAGAGGTGCCAGGACTGAGTTCCGGCGAGTTCCGGCTGGCAAAAAGCCCTGCTTGTGAGGTAGGTTAAGTTGAGAGACAGTGACTGACCCAAAGTCACCTAGTCGGGACTTCAGCCCTAGGTCGAGACTTCAACTCTCATCTCCCAGATCCAGTTTAGTATTTTATCCACTGTGCGATACTGAAAGTGTGAAAAAAGAAGCATGAATTCAGTCAAGCTACTTTAAAACACAATTTACCTCAGTGAACCCTACAGTGCAAGGACTAGAACCACCACAAAGCAGTGCTACCCAGTGCTTTTTTTTCAGAGTATACATAAGGATACTTAGTGCGACTTTTTTCATTGTTAAAAAGTGTGGCACTTACTGTAACAACCTAATGGTGAGTAATGGCACATATTTTTCTAGAAAAAACCACTGGTGTTACCTAACACCATAACACAGACAGCTGCTCCAGAAGGACACCATGGTTGATGGTATCAAAAGCCGCTCTTCCTTTTCGCCGCCGCCGCCATCATGGGTCGCATGCACGCTCCTGGGAAGGGCCTGTCCCAGTCTGCCTTGCCCTATAGGCGAGCCTACATGGCTCAAACTTACTTCTGATGATGTCAAAGAAGGTATCAAAAGCCACTGAGATGCTGAGGAGAATTAACAAGGGCATATTTTCCCTCTCTCTCTCTTGGCAAAGGTTATCATGCAAGGTAAAAGGTAAAGGACCCCTGGACGGTTAAGTCCAGTCAAAGGTGACTATGGGGTTGTGGCGTTCATCTTGCTTTCGGGCCGAGGGAGCCGGTGTTTGTCCATAGACAGCTTTCTGGGTCATGTGGCCAGCATGACTAAACTGCTTCTGGCACAACAGGGCTCCATGATGAGTGTCAGAGCACATGGAAACACTATTTACCTTCCTGCCACAGTGATACCTATTTATCTACTCGCACTGGCATGCTTTCAAACTGATAAGTTGGCAGGAGCTGGGGCAGAGCAATGGGAGCTCACTTCGTCTTGGGGATTTGAACCACCAACCTTCCGATTGGCAAGTCCAAGTGGCTCAGTGGTTTAGACCAGAGCACCACCCGCGTCCCTCAGTCATCATGCAGGGTGACCTCAGCTAGCTGAGTCAGAGATCTGCTGTATCCTGGGATGCTCAACCTCTCAGATCTTGTCATAGGATTGCTGCCTAGAAGTTACCCTTTGGGGTAGTAAATAAGGAATTAAAATTCACGTATCTTTAAATATTGCTGAAAGACTAGTAACAGCTGTGGGAGGGAGGAGGCAGCATTTCAGCACATCTCGTCAGGCTACTTATAAAGCAAATCCAGGTCAGCCATTAAAGTATTTAACACAGAAAAGAATGGAATGTGTAACGTGTAATAAAAGCTGTCAGTTTGCCTCCTTTGAAGTACGTGACCCAGAGTTAACATAAAGGAAATTTAAATGTCCTTTGGGAGTAAATTGGTATTTGGGGTACTTTTGAACCAAATTTAGAATGGTTGAAAACAGGTGATTATATGCTTTGCAGTTGAATGTAAACCATGTGTACAACTGTCGATCTTAATATATAGGAATGCATTCAAACGGTCTACTGTGCGCAGCTTGGGAGAAAATGTGTGTTTTGCCACCTATAAATTAGACTGTTAAGGTTTAATTCTGCCCCCCCCCCCCCCGCATATACTGCACAAATTTCAAACAGGTGTATTTTCCCCATTACTGGCTAAGCCATTACATCCCATTTGAAAGATACCAGGATTTATTTTTGTTAAATGCAACACAATGCCAGACTTCTGGGTTTCATTGAAAGAGCTGCCTGGTTGTTGTTCACTAACCATAAAAAGGCTAGCAAATTAATCCATATTTAATTTAGCACCTCAATCTTTCATTTCATCATTTTGTGAGGAATAATTATAGCCCACCCTTCATCTCATTGGATCCAGATACAAATGCGGGGACCAATGATAAAATATATAAAATCAGATAAAACTCAATTATAAATTCTAACCAATTTAACCAGTGGAAATAAGTGGTGTGGGTGTGTGCGCGTTACAGTGTGGAAAATTCCCACTTTCATTCTGAAAAATGAAATAATAATAATTCCAGATTTATCAGGTGGTCTTTTCCTGCCAGGATTTTTTAAAAAAACCTATAATAAAATCCATACTGAATGAAAAGAAAAAGATGGGCAATATCTCCAGAACATAAGCATTTCTAACCCTCATCTAGCAACTGATGTCCACACAAATACAAAATTCAGCATTCATTTGCACATTCATCAGGCTGTGCTAGGAATATTGTTTCCTTTAACATTGTAGAGTATCTTGTTTAGAGAGTGAAGGTACTGGGACCGTCTCTATATAGTAGGCAAATTGGATAAAGCCCGGGACTAAGACCACAGTGGCACTGTTCATTTAAAGCACTATGATACCACTTTAACAGTCATGGTTTCCTGCAAAGAATCCTGGGAAATGTAGTTTGTTAAGGGTGCTATGAGTTAAGGGTGCTCACTGAGCTACAAACCCCAGAGTAGTTTAACAATCAATCCCTCTTCCCAGAAAACTCTAAGCATTGTAGTTCTTTGTCCACACGTTCATGCCAATAAATACCTCAATTGCTCCACAATCTCTACAAGACTATCTTCCTTACTGTAAATGTTCAGCGTGCTGCAATGCCTCGTAAAAAAACTCAGAATAATGGCAATTTGGTCCTGTTCTTTCAGAGTTTCAGACCAAACAAACACCAAAAGAAGAGCCGGTTCAATAGGTGACAGTTTTGTTAGGCAAAATAAGCCATACTATTTGATTGATCATGGTTCTTTAGCAGTGCGTTGCAGTCTGTGTAGACCTCTGTCACCGTAAACACTGGTAAGCCCCAAACTCAACTATGTAGGAAACCTTTCTGAGCCTGAGGGGTAGACAGGAGTAGATGCCAAAGTGGGTAGAGAAACAAATGTGCAAATTTATATTTGCACAGAAGGCTACTCCCTGCACACACTCAAGGCCCACTCTCTTGTCTTCCATCGGAATCATTATTCAATATCAAGAACACATTCCAGCTAGGCAGGAATGAGAAGTGTGGCCTGGGGGGGACATTCAAGGACTAGAAAGAGTAGCCGGAAAGTCCCTGAACCTGAGGTCCTCCACCTATGATGCCGTAGAGAAGATCAAGGCAGACTTATGAAATACTCTATGGTAGGAATTTAAAATGGATTAAAGTGCTTTCCCCAGCATTTTTGAGGTGGCTGAATTTCCATGAATAAAGCAGTGGGCGCTCTTAATTTGGAGATTGGAAGGAAGCAATTTGTTCCAGGAAGAAGAACAAACACCCATCATTATTACTTGCTCATTTCTTTCACTTTTTTTTTTAAATGATGAGACGTTCTTGAAAATTAGCGAGAGGGGGGAAAAATTAGCGAGAGAAACAACACCCTTGATGTTGAATTTCTACAGTAAATTCCAGCCCAAAGCCAATTTTTATTGCCACGATATAAATCCTTGAAACAAGGAGTTTCTAATGGAAGTGCTGACATAGCCTAGGGTGTTCCCGTAATTGCATTTGAGGTTCATTTTTACTAAGAACGATCTGTTTCAATAGCAACGCAGGAAAATATTTGATGCTATGAAGTAGCTCGAGCCTATTCTGTGTCATGTCTTAATGATTCCAGGGAGAAAACAACTTTAATATTAAAAAATATGGTCAGGAGGAAATGCGTCAATATGACTCGGTGATTTTGTCTCATTTGTGTTGGCAAGGGTGATGATATATCCTGCTGTAGTTTAAAAATACTATAGAGGCTAAACTTGTGGTTGTCTGGACTGGTGGCGGAGTGGGGGATGGCTGAGGAGGAATGAGAATGGGAATATTTTTGAGGAGGTAACAGAATGCAGCAAAAGACATACCTACATATGTTGGAGATGGGGAACATGTGGCTCTCCACATGTTGCTAGACTGCAACTGCCACCATCATGGACCACTGGTGATGATGGCTGGAGCTAATGGGGGGTTGGAGTCCAGCACTTTCTGGAGGGCCAGAAAGAGATCTCTTAGGACAGACTGTTCACACAGGGGGTGAAGGGAATCCTTGGGAAGCATCCCTAAACAGTTAGGGAAGCAAACATGATAATTGTAAAGCTAGATGACCTTTGGGTTCCCTTCCAGGTCTACAATCAGTGGCGTAGCGTGGGGGTGCAGGGGGGGGCAGCCGCACCGGGCGCAACATCTGGGGGGGGGGCGCTCGCACTCGCAGTGCTAAAACGAGTGCTAAAATCCATGGGTTAGGGGGCACAAATTACTTGCCTTGCCCCGGGTGCTGACAACCCACGCTACGCCACTGTCTACAATTCTAAGATTCTATGGACATTTAGCGAACGATGTTTTCCCTTGCTCTGATTAGGTTTTGGCTGCGCTACAGGGTTCATATGACACAACCTTGATGGCAGAAAGTGAGGAGGAATCAAAGAACCTTTTAATGAGGGTGAAAGAGGAAAGCGCAAAATATGGTCTGAAGCTCAACATCAAAAAAAACTAAGATCATGGCCACTGGGCCCATCACCTCCTGGCAAATAGAAGGGGAAGAAATGGAGGCAGTGAGAGATTTGACTTTCTTGGGCTCCATGATCACTGCAGATGGTGACACCTGCTTCTTGAGAGAAAAGCAATGACAAACCTAGACAGCATCTTAAAAAGCGGAGACATCACCTTGCCGACAAAGGTCCATATAGTTAAAGCTATGGTTTTCCCAGTAGTGATGTATGGAAGTGAGAGCTGGACCATAAAGAAGGCTGATCGCCGAAGAATGATGCTTTGAATTATGGCGCTGGAGGAGACTCTTGAGAGTCCCATGGACTGCAAGAAGATCAAACCTTTATAAATCCCAAATCAGGAACTTGAAACTTTGACTCTTGAGTTTTGCCTGTGATGTACAGACAGGTATAGGACACCAATAAACTAATTCTAAGGCTGTATATTTGTTCGCTCTAACTCCTTTCCAGGTTGGAATGTTACAAGACAATTATTTTCTTTTTACAAGTCCACAGGAAATTCTAGTGAGATATTTCTATTCTTGCTGTTTGGTGACGTATTGTCAATGACTCGTAACGACACCCAATGTCTTGTAAATGTATTTACCTTACAGCTGATGCTAGACCACTAAGGATGCAATAATGTGACCTGACATGGAAATATTGGCGGTTGGGCAGCTGGGGGTGGGGGATCTAACCGCAAAGTTACCTCTACATATATTTCTGCTGTGGAGCTCTTACAGTTCTGGCCTCAACCTCATATCATCCTTTATTGGGTAGAATGTTGAGACTTCTGCATAATTTCCAGTGCAGGCTTAGAGAAGGATGGCAGTACATCGCACTTAAAAAAATTATTTCTCCTTTGGCTATATGCATTGCAAGATGCTCTTCTTAGATATAGAACCCAGACAAACTTGACTTGATCTACAGTCTTTTATTGTGGATTGGAAAAACCTTGAATGAACTCGCACAATGGCATTTGAGGGTTTATGTTCTTTACATTGCCAAGTTGCCCACAAGTCTTTAAAACAAATACCCTTCTGCAAAAATATACCTATTAGTATGCTTCAAAGCCTTAGGGGATTTTAATTTTTATCCATTGTGACTATCCTTAGCATGAATGTCTTACGTTAGCCGATATATATATATATATATATTATATATATATATATATATATATGCAGGTTTTGGTGTCCTCGGGTGTCTTCCCGTGTAAAAGTTGGGGTGTCTAGGCGACGTTTCGACGAGGTCTCACTCGTCATCTTCAGGCTGGTGTTTTCGGCTTCTTGTTACTGGAACAGAGCAGGATCTCAGTGTTTGAGTTCCTATAAATACTGTTGAAGGTGTGGTGTATAGCCTCCAATGTTTTGGGCAGAGAGGAGGTTCCCAGGCTAGTGTGCCTTTTCTTCTTTTGTTCCTTAATTACTTGAGGGATATCTTGAGTGATTTCTTGAGCGATATCCTGAATCCCACTTAGGTGGGTCATTAGGTGTGGATTAGTTGCTCAAGCCTTTGTGTCTTGAACTCTTGAACTTTGTGAAGAGTTTTTTTGAGAAGATGGCTGTACTGCATTTGGTTGTGCTCTGGCTTGGCTTCGTGTATAGGGGCGAGCTGTGGTTTTGTGGCCTGTGCCAGCCAGATCTGTGTAGGGATTGCAGGGGGGTGCAGCATCCGGAGGTGCCACCATGGTTTGGCTACTGGATGGTATCTGTAATTCATCTGTGGAGAGGGTCTGGGTTTGGGTCTGGTGTGGTTGATTGGTGATGGCGTTCTGTGTGCCTCTGGATCTGGTGTCAGATTTTGTGGGGAGGGCTAATTTCCAGATGTCTGGCAAGCGGGATGTGTCGTCACGCTTGTTCATGTTGTGAGGGTGTTTCTCTATCTCGATGGCTTCCATGATTATTCTCTTGTGGTGATGTTCCATGTTAAAGAGCAATTTGGAATCTGCAAAATTAATTTCGTGTCCTGTTTCTTTCATGTGTTGGAAAAGAGAGGAAGTTTTTTCTTCTTTTTTGACGGCATTCTTGTGTTCTGCGATACGTGCATTTATTCGTCTGTTTGTTTGTCCAATGTACGTGGCTGGGCAGACTTTGCAGGGTATTTCATAGACCCCTTGGTTTTCCAACTGGATTTTATCCTTGGGGTTTCTGAGGATATTGGCTATTTTTTGGTTGGTGCAAAAGGCTGTTTTGATATTGTGTTTATGGAGGATTTTGCTAATTTTATCTGTAGTGCCCTTGATATAAGGAAGGAGGGCCATGCCATTGTTTTCTTCTGTGTCTTGGTTTTTGGGGGGTGTTTCTTTTTGGATTAGCTTCGTAACCCTGTTTTGCTGGTATCCATTGGCAATTAACACATTTGAGAGATTCTGTAACTCAGTTGTCAAGTGGTCTTCGTCAGCCAGGCGTTTGGTTCTGGAGATGAGAGTCTTGGCTACGGAGTTTATTTGTGCAGGGTGGTGGTGTGATTGTGCATGTAAGTAGCGGTTGGTGTGTGTTTTTTTCCGGTAGATAGTGTGTCCTAGGGAGCCATCAGGTTTTTTGTAGATTAGGACGTCAAGGAAGGGAAGTTGGTTGTTGGCTTCTATTTCCATAGTGAATTGTATTTTGGGGTGTAGGCTGTTGAGATGTGTGAGGAAGCTATCCAGTTTTTCCTTCCCGTGTGGCCAAATTACAAAGGTGTCGTCAACATATCTGAGCCAAAGTTTGGGTTTGTGTTCTGACTTGTCTAAAGCATTGGTTTTAAAGTGTTCCATGTACAGGTTAGCGATGACCGGTGAGAGGGGTGATCCCATAGGTGCTCCTTCTATCTGTTTGTATCTTTGTCCATTGTGGATGAAGTACGTGTTGGTTAGGCAGTGGTTGGTCAGGTCCAAGATGTATTCGGGGGGATTGTATTTGTTTTGAATGGCTGTCAAGGCTTCATTAATGGGCACTTGTGTGAAGAGAGATACAACATCGAAGCTCACAAGTAGGTCATTGGGTTGTAGGTTTTGCTTCTTTATTGTTTCTATGAACTGGAAGGAGTTTGGAACGTGTGAAGAGATGGATTCTGCATAGGGCTGAAGTTGCTTGGCGAGAAATTTAGCAACCAACTTCCCTTCCTTGACGTCCTAATCTACAAAAAACCTGATGGCTCCCTAGGACACACTATCTACCGGAAAAAAACACACACCAACCGCTACTTACATGCACAATCACACCACCACCCTGCACAAATAAACTCCGTAGCCAAGACTCTCATCTCCAGAACCAAACGCCTGGCTGACGAAGACCACTTGACAACTGAGTTACAGAATCTCTCAAATGTGTTAATTGCCAATGGATACCAGCAAAACAGGGTTACGAAGCTAATCCAAAAAGAAACACCCCCCAAAAACCAAGACACAGAAGAAAACAATGGCATGGCCCTCCTTCCTTATATCAAGGGCACTACAGATAAAATTAGCAAAATCCTCCATAAACACAATATCAAAACAGCCTTTTGCACCAACCAAAAAATAGCCAATATCCTCAGAAACCCCAAGGATAAAATCCAGTTGGAAAACCAAGGGGTCTATGAAATACCCTGCAAAGTCTGCCCAGCCACGTACATTGGACAAACAAACAGACGAATAAATGCACGTATCGCAGAACACAAGAATGCCGTCAAAAAAGAAGAAAAAACTTCCTCTCTTTTCCAACACATGAAAGAAACAGGACACGAAATTAATTTTGCAGATTCCAAATTGCTCTTTAACATGGAACATCACCACAAGAGAATAATCATGGAAGCCATCGAGATAGAGAAACACCCTCACAACATGAACAAGCGTGACGACACATCCCGCTTGCCAGACATCTGGAAATTAGCCCTCCCCACAAAATCTGACACCAGATCCAGAGGCACACAGAACGCCATCACCAATCAACCACACCAGACCCAAACCCAGACCCTCTCCACAGATGAATTACAGATACCATCCAGTAGCCAAACCATGGTGGCACCTCCGGATGCTGCACCCCCCTGCAATCCCTACACAGATCTGGCTGGCACAGGCCACAAAACCACAGCTCGCCCCTATACACGAAGCCAAGCCAGAGCACAACCAAATGCAGTACAGCCATCTTCTCAAAAAAACTCTTCACAAAGTTCAAGAGTTCAAGACACAAAGGCTTGAGCAACTAATCCACACCTAATGACCCACCTAAGTGGGATTCAGGATATCGCTCAAGAAATCACTCAAGATATCCCTCAAGTAATTAAGGAACAAAAGAAGAAAAGGCACACTAGCCTGGGAACCTCCTCTCTGCCCAAAACATTGGAGGCTATACACCACACCTTCAACAGTATTTATAGGAACTCAAACACTGAGATCCTGCTCTGTTCCAGTAACAAGAAGCCGAAAACACCAGCCTGAAGATGACGAGTGAGACCTCGTCGAAACGTCGCCTAGACACCCCAACTTTTACACGGGAAGACACCCGAGGACACCAAAACCTGCATTCCTGTACCCGTGAAAATCTACGAAAGCAAATATATATATATATATATATATACACACACACACACACACACACACACGCCATCAGAAAAGATTTCTTCTTAATAAGATGAACAAATCTTATAACTGTTTTTAAGTGCAAAATTTTATTATGCAGAAAAGATACATACTGTATGGATTCAAATGAGGAAAATATAAGGTCAGGGTAAATAAAGAACACAATTTAATTGAATATATGAGTATATACAAATCTACACAATTATTTGCCTTTCCCCCCCAAACAAAATTATATTCAGATGGTATAAGAGACCAGAAAGGTTGATTATTTATGTGTAACATAAAATCTTGTCAAACTGCTACGGGCTTTAAAAAAAAGGAATTTTAACAGGGGGTAGGGTTAAACTCAAAACTGCATTTTTAAAATGCAGAGTGCAGAAGGATATTTTAAATCTTCATTTAAAATAATTTAACACACATTTATTTAAATAAGTAAATCAAGTCTGTTCCTGTAATCATCAGATGGCTGAAGATCTCATTCACTTTATACTTGAGTGTGAGGAGGATAATGGTTTTCATATTAAATAATATATTTGTTGCTAACTCCCAAAATGGTATTTATCTTCCCAAGATAAAATGCCACTCCTACTGAAAAAACATTTAGAAGCGCAAAATGTCTTTGTCAAGCACTTCTAGTGTGGACTAAGTTTAATCAAAATGTCATCAGTTAAAATAGAGATCTTGGTTTTCTTCTTATGACATTATTTGGTGCTTTAAAAGCCCCCCCCCCCATCACAATTTCTGAAATCGATTCAGGTATAGGAATTGTTTCTTTGATATATGCCCAGATATGTATAATGTCAAGTGGCTATAGGACAGTGAAGTCTTCATCAGATAAGGCTATGGTCATGTCAACATGTATTTCTGGGCACACTTCATAAAAAGAGTGACGCCACCCAGCTAACTCCACCACAACCTTCTGATACTAAGAGAGCAATCCTAAGAAAAGATTCACCAGGATGAGCCGCTTAGGATGTAGCACAGGGGTCAGCAAACTTTTTCAGCAGGGGGCCGGTCCACTGTCCCTCACTCAGACCTTGTGGGGGGACGGACTATATTTTTCTGGGGGGGAGGGGAAATGAATGAATTCCTATGCCCCACAAATAACCCAGATTTCATTTTAAATAAAAGCACACATTCTACTCATGTAAAAACCCCAGGCAGGCCCCACAAATAACCCAGAGATGCATTTCCAATACGTTTCCGGGCACAATTCAAAGTGTTGGTGCTGACCTTTAAAGCCCTAAACGGCCTTGGTCCAGTATACCTGAAGGAGCATCTCCACCCCCATGGTTCAGCCCAGACACGTCTCGCAGTTCCCTCATTGTGAGAAGTGAGGTTACAGGGAACCAGACAGAGGGCCTTCTCGCTAGTGGCACCAGCCCTGTGGAACGGTCTCCCACCAGATGTCAAACAGAAGAACAACTACCAGACTTTTAGAAGACATCTGAAGGCAGCCCTGTTTAGGGAAGCTTTCAATGTTTAACAGACCACTGTATTTTAGTATTTTGTTGGAAGCCTCCCAGAGTGGCAGGGGAAACCCAGCCAGATGGGTGGGGTATAAATATATTATTATTATTATTATTATTATTATTATTATTATTATTATTATTATTTTAAATAAAAGGACACATTCTACTCAAGTAAAGACATGCTGATTCCTGGACCGTCCATGGGCCGAATTTAGAAGGCGATTGGGCTGGATCCGGCCCCCGGGCCTTAGCTTGCCTACCCATGAGGTAGCAGATCTCCAGTTCAGCTGGGTGATTCCTCCCTCCATCAAACTCAGCAGGCATTAAATCTCCAATCCTGGCTCTGCTGAATATTATTCTGGTGTGATTTGCTCATCCCAACTGAGCCAAAGCTGGCTCTGCTTTTGTAAGTCCCCCCAAAGGGGCGTTCTGGGTGCGTGGCATGACCAGAATAGGGGGACTTAGGTTGTATCCTAAACCCATTCAGCTCAGTAATGTGACCTGGCAACCTGGAATAAAACCCTGTTTTAAAGACTTGTTTTTCCTCTGACGGGCATAGGCTGAGCACCAATCCCAATGCTGAACAGGGTTTGGATCTGGTGTAACCACTGGCTTAACGTACACCAGCTTGTATTTTGTCAGCTTCTTGTGGATAGGATTGCTCCTTCTGTCCTCTTGATCCATCACTGATTATTCCTCTGACTGCCATTTCCAATTATATCAGTGTTATATCTGCAAATGAAGTAATTCATTGAATTCAATTCAACCATAACACACTAATTAAAAAGTCTCCTTGCTGTCATATCTACATGCTTTAGAAAGTCTGAGAGAAAACATGAAGCATAATTTAGCTTTTTCTTTTTTCTTTTTTAAATATCAGGTTGCAACTTGGGTTCTGCAGTTACATGGTCACGTTCAGTCCAGAATTATTTCTCCCCCTAGGTAGTTAAGCGAGGAACTCCTGTTTACTCTTTATTTCTGAAAGTAGATTTCGTGAGATGTAAATATGAATTAGCTGTTGAAAACCATCCAGAAAGCAAAATGGTTTTCATTTCCTTCTGTGTATCTGAATCCATGCAGACATAAATTCACACATGGAAGCAGTTTTTTCTTATGTGCAAATAGCACATTTTTCAGGGCCTTAATGCTTGCAGTGCTTTTCTGGAGGCTAAAGGGAGCTTACTGCCAGCTTTCAGAATTTGCTCTTTTTACCCTTTATTGGTTTTAGGTGCTCTAGCTTTTGTAACTCTCTTTCTTTGTGGTATAGTTGTGAAATGCAAAGAAACTTCATTCTAAATGCTTCTCGAGTCAATGAGACAAAGTTTGCTAAGGCTTCCTTAACCAACATAATCTCAAAGAACCTCTGTAGCCAGAAGTGCACAGGTTTGGAGGAGGACAACATCTTCGTTAAAAACAGGTCATCTCTTCAAGCTATCACAGATTGGCTAAGACTGGCTCTAATAGGTACATAAGGAAGAAGATTTATGGACTCTTTCCTCTTCTTTTCTAGCCGTCTTCAGGTCTTCAGTGTTTACAGGAGATGAAAATCAGGAGATAAAGAGTGGAGGCACACTGTCAAGACCTTCTTCCTCCACCACGTGGCCAGCTCTCTCTGATGGGAGGGTCATCTCCAACTCTTGTACTTGTGGAGACACCATTTGCAAATTAGAACACTGCATAAGCGGGGTTCAAATCCTGCATGGCAGTTTCTTGAGTAGAGGAGACTCCCTACTTCAGAAGGTCAGCTTCCAACTTGGAAAAGATTGATGAAAATAAGGTGATGCAGTGAAAGAGCGGAAATTGGACGTGTGCCCCTACTCTCCCTGAAGTGCATTATGCGACATGCCAGAGTATGCTTGAAATTATGGGGTTGTGCTACGCAGCCTTGGTATAAGAATTTGCTGCTCAAAGACAAGGCAAGAATTGGATTAGTTACCTTTGCCCTTTGGGCTAGCCTAAAGTAGCTTTTTGGATCATGCTCATTACTTGACTGAACTTCCTAGACTCCTTTTTTTTATGTTGCAAAGTACATATGTTCCCTAGATAGCGAGAGATAACTGTGCAGCTTTTTAACACTTCCACCTCTCAATTCTATCCCTCTGCAGTTTTTGATTGTTAGACAGATGTGGAGACCTCAATCCCTTCCCATGGTTCCTCTTCATGTTAGGAAATAGATAATCTATCAAGGCAGAGAGAACATCAAACAGCCCAGTTCAACAAGAGCTGGAGGAAATAGAAAACAGAGGAGAATGGCTCCCCAGCTATTTGGCAAAACAGGAGTGACATTTTTGTTAAATAGTGCGGCAAGGCAGACTTAGATTTTAAGTCCCTGGCGATTCTTCTGAAAACATTAATTTCGTGTAGTATTTCTTCTTACCTCCTGTTATGTTCAAAAAGCTAATATTTCAACACTTGACATCCAGCATTGGTAAATGTTTCCAAGTTTTTTTTTTTTTATGTGATTGTCAAAGGGCTTATTGAGATTAATATTTTTGCTTATGTTGGCTAAAAGGAAATCTGCTGTAGGGATCAGCCATCTGAGGTCCCAAAGCGAAACCTGGTCCTTTAGGAGTACCAGTTGATTCCCAAGAGGAAAAAGGAGTGCAAGGAGGAGGTTGTTGTTGATGATGATAAATTATTTGCACCCTGCCCATCTGACTGCGTTCAGTGGCATCGCAAGGTGGGGGCGGGAGTGGGCAGTTCGCCCAGGGTTCCATGCCTGGGAGGGTGACACGGAAGGCACTCTGTGGAGTGCTTGCCCTGCCGCCTTGGCCTGGCCCAGCCTGGGCGCGGTGGCACGAGCAGCCATCGCGCCGCCACAGCCGCATGTGGAATATCTTCCATTCGCCGCTGCAGCCATGAGCAGACGATCCTGCCACTGTCCGAGCAGCGTTGGTGGTAAACTGCTATGTACAATGCATGTGCGGTGTCGCATGTATGCACTGTGCATAGCAATGTTGCACATGCACTGTACATAGTGGTTTGCGGCCGGCACCGCCTGAGCACCGCACGGATGGCAGTGGGTTGCCTCCATCACCGCTACAGCCGCAAGCGGAGGATCCCTCTGCCACTGCTGCAGCCGCGAGCAGAGGATCTCACCACCGTCCGTATGGCTTATCGGGCGGCGCAAACCGCTACGTACAACACATATCTGGTGTTGCTGTGCGTAGCGACATTGCACATGCGCTGTACATAGCAGTTTGGCACTGGTGCCGCTGGAGCGCCGTACGGATGGTGGTGGGATCCCTCTACCACTGGCAGGAGCCGCTTACGGCTAGACAGAGGCCCCCCTCCCACCCCAGCTTGCCGTAAGTGGCTCTTGCTTTGCTGCTTTACAGCAAGCCAGGGAGGGGCAGACAGGAGCCACGGCTCCCCCTCCCCCTGACAGCTCGGGGTACTTGGGAGTCGCGGGGGTGGGGGCACAGAGGTATAGGAAGGGGGAGGTGGACATTTGGCGCCCGCCCACTACTCCCAAGCCTACCCCGAGCTGTCGATGGCGGGGTGACAAAAAAAAATTCTGCACTGGGTACCACCTGGGCTTGCTACGCCTCTGACTGTGTTGTCCCAGCCACTGTGGGCGGCCTCCAACATCTATGAAAACAAAATAAAACCTTAAACCTTAAAAAACCTCCCTATGCATGGCTGCCTTCAGATGTCTTCTAAAGGTTCTATATTTACTGATCTCCTTGACATCTGATGGGAGGGTGTTCCACAGGGAGGGTGCCACTACTGAGAAGGCCCTCTGCCTGGTTACTCTGTAGCTTCACTTCTTGCAGTGAGGGAACCGCCAGAAGGCTCTTGGTGCTGAATCTCAGTGTCCAGGCTGAATGATGGGGGTGAAGACTCTCATTCAGTATACTTGGCCGAGGCCATTTAGGGCTTTAAAGGTCAGCACCAACACTGCTCGTAAATGTACTGGGAGCCAGGGAAGAACCTTTTCATTCTCTTTTCTACATGGCTTCTGATCTGGGTAGGCCAGCCATGCAAGAGGCTTTCAGATAGGTTACCACCACACTCCTTTAGTTCCTTTTACTCTCAGATGGGTGTTATTTACGGGAGTAAAGGGCAGGTATTCAGAGAAAGCATCCAATTTACCTCTTTCCTGAGCCCAGTGTAACACACACATGTACCATGAACTAAGAATAACCCTTTGAGTTGGGGTAAAGATAGTCAGATGGTGACAGCCGCCACGAAATTAAAAGACGCCTGCTTCTTGGGAGAAAAGCAATGACAAACGTAGACAGCATCTTAAAAAGTAGAGACATCACCTATCCATTCTTAAGGAAATCAGCCCTGAGTGCTCACTGGAAGGACAGATCGTGAAGCTGAGGCTCCAATACTTTGGCCACCTCATGAGAAGAGAAGACTCCCTGGAAAAGACCCTGATGTTGGGAAAGATGGAGGGCACAAGGAGAAGGGGACGACAGAGGATGAGATGGTTGGATAGTGTTCTCGAAGCTACCAGCATGAGTTTGACTAAACTGCGGGAGGCAGTGGAAGACAGGAGTGCCTGGCGTGCTCCGGTCCATGGGGTCACGAAGAGTCGGACACGACTAAACGACTAAACAACAACAACAAAAGATAAAGCCAAGAACCCTACAGCTAAATGGTATGAAATTTACTCAGATTTTTTTTCAAAAGCTTCTGGGACACAGTATATGACGAGCTTAAAAAAATGTTTAAGTATAACTTTATGAAAAATATAGAAGCTTTTCTACTAGGGATAACGGACACAGGTATAGCAAGAGAAGATCAGAAAATATTCCTCTATGCCACAGGAGCGGCAAGGGTCCTAATTGCTAAAAACTGGAAAAAATAAACTGTGCCAACAAAAATAAATGACAAGACAAACTGTTAGAGTATATTGAACTGGCTAGATTAACAGAGGCAATTAGAGATCACACTAGACAAGCGTTTCACAAAGCATGGGGAAAATGCAGAGAATACTTCACAAAACAGTGCCTGAAAATACATACCTGGACTTGTTTCGATTAATGTCTGCAGGAGACTTTGTGGATATTTAAGTTATAATTAGAAAAATCTTAATAATTATTCATAAAGGAAACAGTTTATAAGAAGTAAATGAGGCCAGATACAGGATAAAGGAAGTCTTTTATTTGGTTGTTTGTATTGTTGTAAGTTATAAGTGACGCGGGTGGCGCTGTGGGTAAAAGCCTCAGTGCCTAGGGCTTGCCGATCGAAAGGTCGGCGGTTCGAATCCCCGCGGCGGGGTGCGCTCCCGTTGCTCGGTCCCAGCGCCTGCCAACCTAGCAGTTCGAAAGCACGTCAAAGTTTGTGGAAGCAGGTGGAATTGCTGAGGCAAGTTCTGGGACTTTGGGGAAGTTGCTTGTGGCCAGCAATGCTCTGGCATGCAGGGAAAATGTTTTGGAAGGCTTAGGATGGCCAAATATCCTAGTTTACAGAGCTCTCAGTTTGAAGTGCTGTCCAGTCCAAGTCTGGCTATGTTGGGGGTTATACGGTTGAGAACCCTGTGCCTCTTTCATAATATCTAGGTTGAATTTGGCTCAATCTGACTCACATTCATTAATATTCACTAATGACACATAGAGGGACGCGGGTGGCGCTGTGGGTAAAAGCCTCATCGCCTAGGGCTTGCCGATCGAAAGGTCGGTGGTTCGAATCCCCGCGGCGGGGTGCGCTCCCGTTGCTCGGTCCCAGCGCCTGCCAACCTAGCAGTTCGAAAGCACCTCCGGGTGCAAGTAGATAAATAGGGTCCGCTTACTGGCGGGAAGGTAAACGGCGTTTCCGTGTGCTGCGCTGGCTCGCCAGAGCAGCAATGTCACACTGGCCACATGACCCGGAAGTGTCTCTGGACAGCGCTGGCCCTCGGCCTCTTGAGCGAGATGGGCGCACAACCCTAGAGTCTGTCAAGACTGGCCCGTACGGGCAGGGGTACCTCTACCTTTACCTTATTGTTGTAAGTTAGGGGACGCGGGTGGCACTGTGGGTAAAACCTCAGTGCCTAGTCGTTCGGTCCCAGCTCATGCCCATCTAGGAGTTCGAAAGCACCCTTAAGTGCAAGTAGATAAATAAATAGTGGCAACACGTCACCTTTCAGAATGTTGGCCTTGATTGGTTGGACAATGGCAGATGTCAATCACAAGGCTGACACATAGCCAGAGGCTAGGGACTGAAACAATCAAAGTGGAAATGGGTTGGAAATGGTCCACCCAAGTAGAAATAGGCAGCAGATAGGTCAAGGAGGAGAATAGCTGCCTTCCCTGAGCTCTTTGGTGTGATTCCTCCATTTACAGATGATGGAGAGTGAGGCAAGGAGAGACTAAGCAAGATTAAGGAGACAGCTTGGGGAGATCAGAACTGCACCACAACCTTCATTTTCTATTTTGTGTTATATTCCATGCTTTTTAATGTTGAGCGCTGTGTCACAATAAATCATTCAATTCATTTCAGTTATGGTACTGATTCCGTGATCCCTCCGGTTACATTATGTGCACTGATGTGTATATAACACCCAGATTAACGGTCTGTAGAAGAAGGAAAAAAACACCCACGCTTTTCATTGTATGTATGGAATATCGCAAAATAATATAAAATTTAAAACTAGGGCTCACAGCCAATTAAAGAAATGTTATAGAGCAATTCCATGCATGTCTATGCAGAAGTAAGTCAATGGGACTTATCACAATGTTATTAGGTATAGGATTGCAGATTTAGTTGATTGGTTTTACGAATCAGGTCCAATCCAAAGTTAGGGAGTAATCTAACTCCCACTAGTGGGGCTTTGTAGAGTGGCAGCAGTACTAATGGTAGCCACAGTGAAAGGTGAAAAGGACATTCACCCCATTCAGCTTTGTCACATGACCTGTCAACCCAATGCAAACTAAGCCACCAAAAGGGATGCTGCTGCAATTAAAACACTAGTTTAAAGGCTGGCTTTCCCTCTTCCAGGCTTACATACCTTCCAACATTTTGTGGGATGTGAAACAAATAGCAGTCAAGTACAACATTCCTAGAGTGGACATGCTAGGGGATGCTGTGTACCAGCCAGGAGAAAACTTCCTGTTCCCTCCTGAGCTGGGACAAGCTTCCTCTGCATGTGACTAGAGGTGGGTGCGGTCTAATCTGGCCCTCTCTCTGCCTCAGAAACAAGGGCAAGGCAGGGAGCACACCTCTCTCTCTTTCTGATCTTCTCCATTTTGTTTTTCTATGTGAGAGAAGTGACTGCTTGTTCGCAGTCACTTAGGATCTAACTCCCTTATGAAATAGTTCAACATGTGTATATACTTTTGTAACATAAGTCTGCCTTCAGGGATCCAACTGTGAACTGAATGAATGCGAGTAAACTACTTTTATATTGACTTTAATAAGATTGTCGTGTTTATTCTTTTTAAGAGGGACAAGAAGGGATCTTACCAGGAATCCTATATTTAGAGGCTAAAACTACCATGCAACAAGCAAACCGCTGTGTGTTTAAAGGGGAATGTTTAAACTCTGCTTAGAGATATAATTTGCTAATGCAAGTTAGGAAGGATATCATTAAACAATATATCCTCTCCTGCCTCCCTGAATATTCCCACACATTTATCCAATGAAAATAGGGATGTCCTATTCAACAACAACAAAATTTTTATTATTTATACCCAGACCATCTTACTGGGTTGCTTGCAACATATATAAAAACATAATAAAACATTAAACATTATTTTTAAAAAAGCTTCCCCATACAGGGCTACCTTTGGATGTCTTCTAAAGGTTGTATAATTATTTCTCTCCTTGGTTTGGGGTTGTTCACATAACTCCATACCCTCCAGCATTTCTCCAGTGGAAATAGGGATGTCCTAAAGAAAAGCAGGGATGCGGGTGGCACTGTGGGTAAAACCTCAGTGCCTAGGACTTGCCGATTGCATGGTCGCCGGTTCGAATCCCCGCGGCGGGGTGCGCTCCCGTCGTTTGGTCCCAGCGCCTGCCAACCTAGCAGTTCAAAAGCACCCCCGGGTGCAAGTAGATAAATAGGTACCGCTTTATAGCGGGAAGGTAAACGGCGTTTCCGTGTGCTGCGCTGGTGCTGGCTCGCCAGAGCAGCTTCGTCACGCTGGCCACGTGACCCGGAAGTGTCTGTGGATAGCGCTGGCTCCCGGCCTCTAGAGTGAGATGAGCGCACAACCCTAGAGTCTGTCAAGACTGGCCCGTACGGGCAGGGGTACCTTTACCTTTAAAGAAAAGCAGGACATTTTGGGAGCAAATGAGAAACTGGAGCAGCTTCTGAAAATCTGGGTCTGCCCCTGGAAAATAAAGATACTTAGAGGGTCTGGGCTTAGATCAGCTCAGACCTCATCCATACGACTGCTTGTTCCATTCCTAGAATGCACATTCCAAGTGGTGTGGCCTTTGCTCTGTTGCTTTCCCCCGGAAAACCCAATCTTTATCGCAAAAGCAGAACAAATGGAAACCCGTGGTAAAACCCGACCGTTCCAATTCAGCCTTGCTACTGAATAAAGTCTGGGTCTAGTGTAACTTTACACCAGCTTCACCGGAAATCATTACTGCCTCTGTCCTTTTTTATTTGATTTTTACTGCACCTGGCAGTTTTAGGATCTTTTAAAATAAATTAGTGGGGGGGGGATGGTTTGAATCCAAATTCCAGGTTAAGTTAGTTTAATTTAGTTCTAATTGAAATCAGTGGTACAAATTAGCATGAGTCTCATTGATATCACTGGGAAATAAGTTTAATAGACAGTCTAGCTCCAACACTGTGAAATTCACTATTTGTTTGATTGCTTTCATATGCTCTATTCTGAAACTGCCAGTAAAAGTTTGTTTCTCTTGGTACTGAATAGCTCATCTTCTCCTGACCTTATGATTGATATCACAATGAAAGTGTTTCATCTACATCAATTCACACTTCATTACTATTCCAACTGTCATATGTCATCATAACAACTTCACAGGACAGTTGATTTATCATTAGGGGAGAGGGCATACCAGCTGCATTCCTCAGATGTGTACCACATTTCTGAAGGGAAATTTTCAGGGAAAATAATGGACATACATCAGCACTTGTTTATCTTTTTTTGCTAAAAGTTTCACATCCCAAAATGCTTTTTGAATTTAGCAGACTTTAAAAGTCATTTCCCCCCTCTGTTGCTTATCTCAATTGTGCCCTATAATCCTGAATATTTGTCAGTGACAAATTGGAGAGAGATCTGCTGTTTTTATTTTCTTATCCATCTTTCACTTGTATTCAATAAGTTTGGGGAGATTTGGAAACTAGATGAGACAGGGTTCTCAGCTAGACTGGTAAAGAAAAAGTGATTTATATGAGTTGCATGTGTGATATAACATTGTGCTACCAGAGGGTGATGTGGAGTCCCGTTTTTCTCTACCTGTTTTCCCTGTTTAAATTTACAATGCTTTCAACGGAAATGCTTCTTTGATGTGTTGAGATTCAACCAGGATTTCACTAATAGGGAAAATTTGTGTTTGTGTGCGTGCGCGCGCATAGGGAAGACAACACAGGACAAGAGAATGTGGGATAGGATTAATCATTTTAACCACATGTGATTTCCCCTCCAAAATATAATTTTTACTCGGCTTGGCCTTTTTTATTCCTTAAATTCTATTATTACAGTGGTACCTCGGGTTACATATGCTTCAGGTTACATACCCTTCAGGTTACAGACTCTGCTAACCCAGAAATAGTGCTTTAGGTTAAGAACTTTGCTTTAGGATGAGAACAGAAATTGTGCTCCAGTGGCGTGGCAGCAGCAGAAGGCCCCCATTAGCTAAAGTGGTGCTTCAGGTTAAGAACAGTTTCAGGTTAAGAACAGACCTCTGGAACTAATTAAGTACTTAACCCGAGGTACCACTGTACTTATATTAACTATAAACTGTGAACTGGCACTAATGCAGGTGACAGATAATGCTTCTATATGCCATAAACTGGTGTAAATTAAACCAGCTCAAAGTTACACCAGATCCAAACTCTGCTCAGCATCATGGCTACTGCTGCTTGAGCTATCCTAAGTCTGGTAGAGGGAAAGCAGCCATTTTTGCTAGCTTCACTTAAACTGGTTACCAGGTCATGGGGCCAAGCTGAATGGGCTTAGGATCCAGCCTTATTCCCCACCCCATCTTGCCCTCACCACTCCCCTATTTCCCTGGCTTAAGATCTGCCACGCTCAGCCAGTTGGGTCTCAGCTGAGCCAGGATGGGGGAAATACAATGATGTACCTTCAGCTGAGCAGAGGATGAGAAATATAGCTCAGTTAAGGTGGAAATCTCCCTGCTCAGCAAGAGAACAAATGAATTCTATCTTATTCATCTTTCTTTGGAACTTCCTCCCTATTGGCATTCAGCAGGCAACTTCACTATTTTCTTTTGAGTGCCTGCTTAATTTTTTATTTCTTTAGACAAGCCTATGCAAACAACATAGAAGACACAGGCAGGATTTAATCTCTTTACTACTTTCATTAAAAAAATGTTTTTAATTACTTGATTTTAATATTACTGAAAAACATTAGAGGTTTTTCTCCAATGAAGTGGTATATAAATTTCACTGAATAAATAAAATATCAAATAAATTATATTGCACGCCTGATAAGAACATAATTAATTATTTATGGGGTGAGGCTATTGTAAGTGAGCCCTTGGGATAGAGCTCTCTCAATGTTGAAATAAATATGTGCAAAAATATTTTAAACACTTCTTCCCTTTATTGTCTCCATTTTCTTCTTAAATTATATTTTAATGTGCCAGGTCATTTTGCTAAATGTGCCAGAAGGATGAGAGAGTTTGGATACCCGGTGGATCTTGAGATTTCCCAGCTGAGCTGTGGCTACACTGGCATAAATCCCTCACCGGGATCAGTAAGGGGAACTTAAACTGGTGTAATTTATGCTGATGTAAGTCCCCCAAAATGGATATGCCAGGGGAATGGCAGGTGCAGAATAGGGCAAGGAAAGGCTTTCACCTATCACAAATCCTGGTCCTGTGACCTAGGGCCCAATCCTCAAAACACGGGCCCATGTTCACCTGGTGGCTAAGCTGCCAGTGGCCCCTCCCAGAAGCTATTGAATGGGGTTCGGAATAATAATAATAATAATTTTTATTTATACCCCGCCCTCCCAAGCCAAGGCCAGACTCAGGGCGGCTTACAAACAATAATAAAAACAAGTTGAATGATTACAACTTAAAAACAAAATTAAAATACAACATTAAAATATTGAAACATTAAAATATTAAAATGTAGCCTTGTCGCAGGAGGAGAAGGAAAAGAAAAAAGAAAGAGAGGGAGGGGGGGAATAAAATTGGCTTCAAACCAAAGGCCAGGCGGAACAACTCTGTCTTACAGGCCCTGCAGAAAGAAATCAGATCCTGCAGGGCCCTGGTCTCATGAGGCAGAGTGTTCCACCAGGCAGGGCCAGAGTTGAAAAGGCTCTGGCTCTGGTTGAAGCTAATCTAACTTCCTTAGGGCCCAGGACCACTAGGGTGTTGCTATTTATGGACCTTGAGGCTCTCCGTGGGGCATACCAGGAGAGGCGGTCCCGTAGGTACGAGGGTCCTAGGCCGTGAAGGGCTTTAAAGGTCAAAAGCAGCACCTTAAATATGACCCTGTACTCCACCGGGAGCCAGTGCAGCTTGAAAAGCACTGGGTGAATATGCTCCCATGGCAGAGACCCTGTGAGGAGCCTCGCTGCAGCATTCTGCACCCGCTGGAGTTTCTGGGACAGCTTCAAGGGCAGCCCCGCATAGAGCGAATTACAGTAGTCAAGCCTGGAGGTGACCGTCGCATGGATCACTGTGGCCAGGTCGGGGCGGGAAAGGTAAGGGAATAGGAGTAACCTAAGCAACACTGACTTCCTATAGTTAGGATTGCTCTGTAAAGATTTAATTCTATGGACCCTGGAAGGCACAGTCAGCATGTTTCTGCATACCATTTGCTCAGGAGCACCAGTGAGAGGTGTCTGTTGCCTTCATGTCCTCCTGATGGATTTATCTGGCATTTCTGCTTTGCCTCGGTAGGAAGCAAGGAGTTGGAGTAGATGGGTTTTTATCTGATCCAGTCGAGATAGCCAAACAAATATCTGAAAAAATAAATGCAGTTCATTGGAAAGGAAGATCTGAAATTAGTGGTAGCTGCTGTATTATTATTTTTTAAAAAGAAAATAAAAGAAAGTAAGACTTTGAACAGAGCTTGGATTATTTTATTTGTTTGTTTGCTTGGGAAAAATAGTCAACCTAAATATGTCATATCTTTTCTGCTTTTCTCATCTTGCTTCTTATTAACAAAGACATTTTTATGAAAACAGAAATCATTGTTTCATAAGAGTTCATCTGCTTCTTCTGTTTATTTGCCCAATTGGCCATACTCCTCTACTGCTGACATCACATGTTTTAAGAGTCAAGTCAACTTGTTGGTCAAAGAGGACATTTCAGGATGGGGAGAAAGAGAAGGAACAGATAAAGAGAAGCGATTGATACATATTTCTAACCCTAATTTTCTTTTCACATCCCTGCTTGGGGGGGGGGCAGATTGATGGAGATGAATCCGAGAATAAGTACACCATAGAGCGGTGAAAACGTTTATTTAATTGCAAGCTGCTCCATGGGAGGCAAGTATATTTAACTGATTTACCACTGAACTTCCATTCTGAAATTCTGCTAAATTGGGGAGAAGGAATGAAAGGTTTGCTCACATATGCTACAAAAGGGGATGGTTGAGAAATTTGATTTCTGTAAATTCCAGTGTTAATGAGTGTGCTATTCAGATTATATTTATCTTCTGGATTCAACTTTTTCTGAAATTTGCAACAGACTTCTCAGCTAAAAAGAAAGAAAATGTGTATTTTAGAAGAAAATACATTTATAACACATGCTTACACAATCAACACATACTGTTGCGATAAAAGGTGTTTTTAAAGTGTAATTAAGTTCACGTTTTTGCTGATTTTTAGAACAATAATAAGCACAGATTAATATGGAAAGCACATGGAACAGACTTATGTGAAATTGAAATGGCCAATTGGTGGTCTATGGTTGCTATGTGAGCCACAACAGTGTTTATCTTTTTCTCTCTCTTCCCTTTCCCCACTTTCTGGGCCCTACTAAAAATCTTTCAACTTAACGGACCTAAAGTTCAATGGTTGAGATCTGACATTGCGTAAGATAGGCACCAAAATTGGTTGCCGCCCACTGTTAACATCCTTTTTTTCTATTTGTAAATGGAGATATGGTCCTATTTGTATGCCATGCTATGTGTTATAACTGTGAAGCTCTAACTGCAAAATGGAAGCAGATTGCTACTTGGAGATGACAGCAGCTCCCTATCCTAAGAAACATGGCCAGAATGACTCCAGAGAATCAGAAATGAGTCTTAGGTGTGCTCTTTACAGCTTATATTTTACACGCAGAAAATGACCATGATTTATCCAACTAATAATGGTGGTACTCTTTGCAAATTGTCCCCTCAGGGGTTTATAGTTCTGACTTTGTGCAAATTGCATCTGTTTTGTAGATTTTGGCACGATTCCTTCCTATCATTATTTCGACAGAGACCTGGAGGAATCTGGTAGATCAGGGAACAAAACAGGGCAGTCTGGACAATGTAGAAACTGGTGAAATCCAACAAGTCGTGTTGGGTGAAGTGTGAGAAGTTATGCAATGAACTGGGTTTTCTGGTTGCGTGTCGAGGTCCCCAGGGCCATCCCAATAACTCAGACATCACACAGAATTTTTGTTTAAGATTTTTGGCATAATTTTGGCCACAACGTTATTAAAATACAAGTTACAGATAGGTAGCCGTGTTGGTCTGCCATAGTCAAAACAAAAAAAATTCCTTCCAGTAGCACCTTAAAGACCAACTAAGTTAGTTCTTGGTATGAGCTTTCGTGTGCATGCATACTTCTTCAGATATCTGTATCTGAAGAAGTGTGCATGCACACGAAAGCTCATACCAAGCACTAACTTAGTTGGTCTTTAAGGTGCTACTGGAAGGAATTTTTTTTGTTTTGATTAAAATACAAATTTGTGAGTGGTTGCTTAGGCATTGGTTGCGACTATCTGCCCCCACCATGGGGGACAGACTGACATTCCGCACGATGCGAAAGTCAGAATAGGGGAATACACTTGGGGGTTACGCGGAGCAGGGAACCTGCCCTCACCCCAAATGCAACCAGGAGCTCATTGCTATGGCCCGAGCCCCCTTGACAGAGTGGACAAGCAATAGTTAGCCCCCAATTCCTTTAACGGAATCCCTTGCAGCAGCAGCATTAGAGGGGCAGGCACTCAACCTACCAAGGGCAGGCACTCAACCACTGCCCCTCAACCAACCAAACCATAAACCAATGCCTAACCGCAACCTTACAAGTTGGTACGATTTGCTACGCAGTAGGCAAAAACCAAATGGCGCCAGCCAATCAGCCAGATGGACAAAATTCCTACCGGGCCCCTGCCCCAAGAGCAGACAACCCCATGACAGGCATAGCAAGGTCAAAGCGAACAACCCTAATTCTAGGAAGGGGGGGAAAGGGCAATCTGATGCACGGTTGAAAAGAGGAAGCCCTAGCCTCGTGCAAGGAGTTTTAGCATTTCTGGCTGCCAATCAACAAATGACAACATTAACTTCTTCCCAACAACAAGGGAAGCCCCAATCGCATCAGTGGCCAACGATCAATTAGCCCGCCCCCAACTTTGGAGTGTCCTGGCGGCCCCCACCGCAACACGTGCTCTCCATGAAGGAGAACATGCTTTACCTGAGGGAATGCAGCTTTAAGGGTTGGACAGGTAAAATATCAGTCATACAGAAGGCAGTTCTATGGCAAATCTGTTGGGATCAGCGCCTTGGGATGCAACAGATCTCCAGCTCAGACAGCCAATTAGCAGTTCAGATGGGCTCAGTTGGTTCTGAGTCCCCAACCCTGGCTCAGCTGAAAAAGTCTGTATCCAATCCTAAGTGTTTTACTTTGGACAGATCATGGACAGAATGTTATATGAGGCATGCAGTCACCGACTGTCTGAATGGAATGAGGTTATCACTGCTCGAGATACTGCATAGAACTGAAAATATCAGGCGATGGAAGCCTAAGGTGAGCAAGAAGTCCAGTGCAGGCAGCTGATGTTCTATCCAGACACCCACTGTACAAATGAATTTAACATATCCTTTTGGAGATATGCCATATCTCATTCATAAGAGAGCCTGGGGTCAATTTATATGATGAAGCTTGAGAAGAAATCTTCTACATTTGAGAGTGCGGTACAAACATTGTCCCTGCGAGGCTCGCATATGCTGATCAACTGGCTTCAAATCAATGTGAATGAGCAACGGCTAATAATATCTTTGCCTCTAGGAAATAGGTGCAGAGAGTACAGCTGCCCTTCCTTTTCCAATGTTTTCCTTCCAAATGTTATGGTGTTAGCAGCAGCAGAGGCTATTAAAGTTGCAAACACAGTTCCAAAATAGCCCTCTTATTTTCATTACTCAGTTTCTGAAAGGGTAAGATCAATTTTCCTTTGGGGATGACATTTTTACAACCTTAAAGGAATCCAAACGTACGTCGAGGATATATTTTAGGCAAGCTCGTTCAACTGTTTCCGCACTAGAAACGGAGGGGGTGGGTATTTTAATTAGCTGAAATCACTCAAAGCTACCAGCAACTGCTAACTGAAGCCTTTCAAAAATGTTTCTGGCTCTTTATTGCAGCTGCTTACTATTTGACACATTTATTAAGAGCAACAGTTTCCTGGATGAAATACTGAGAAATAGAGTAGGAGGAGGAGGAGGAGGAGGAGGAGGAGGAGGAGGAGGAGGAGGAGGAGGAGAAGAAGAAGAAGAAGAAGAAGAAGAAGAAGAAGAAGAAGAAGAAGAGGAAGAAGAAGAAGAAGAAGAAAGTGTTTGGGAGATTTGAACAAATGTGAGGATACAGGACATACAAGGACTGAATATGAGAAATGGGGAAAGAATGGCAGAGAGATGGAGGAAGAGACTTGACTACAAGAGAAGATGGATGAAAAATGAATATTTGCATGGTGGTGTACATGACAGATTTGCTCCATGCTGATTTGCCACACCATTTGCATACAGTGAATAGGGAAAGGGTATCATTTAGTAGCCACCTGAGATGCCTGTTAATGGATGACGTTTCTGCAAATATAGGCTTCTCCGCTCCCTGCAATGACAAGGGCTGTTTGCAGGGACAGTTCTAGAAGGACAATGGTGAAAGTAGGGGAAGACATGTCCTCAACACTGCAGCGAATGGAAAGCCCTTTAAGCATTCTAGATCAATATGCTCATCTTGAAGCTCCAGCACGTAATGGATGCTTACCCAGTTAAAGGATGGGTGGCTGCTGCGACCCACTGCGGCTGCTCCACCACCCTATGGAGCCATGCCATGCTCGTTTTGGCCGTTGGATGTTTCCCTGGCCACCGCAGAACATCACGGGATCTTGCCAGACCCATTTTGAATCCTAGCCAATCAGCAGCCACCTGGGGGGCAGGCCTTAGCGAACAGACCTGAGGGTAGCAGTCTTCACACAGGACATAAATTCTGGCCGACACTGCACCTCGCAGCTCAGTGGGCTGCGTAGACCTGTGTCTTGCAATGGACTCATCTCCCCCAAATTCGACCCTGTCATGCCTCAGACCTTCAGCAGGGCGGGGAGATGAATGCACACCCAATCCCTATGCCAAGACTTACCTACATCTGAAATCAATAAAGCTGTGGCCATTTAATCCCAGAATGGTATCACGTCTAGTTCTTCTACCCTTCGTAGTCCTGCTCCCAGGAGTGGTGGCTTTGCCATGTCTGAAACACTTTAAACCAACAATTTTGGGTACGCAAAAGGTATCTCTGTAATCTCTGGGGTAATCGATGGACTTTTCCCGTTATTAATTAGAGGTGACAATTTTCAGAAATATTTATTTTTGCGTTTCCCATAAAACATTGTGTCCTAGGCTTTCACTGCCAACCCCTATTACAATGTCAGTGTCAAGGTTCGATTTCCTTTGCCATGTGTCATCCCCAATATATAGAAGAAAGTCTCTTTGGATTTGCTTACATTGAGCATTTTTAACACCCCAGTCTGATTGCTGGTAATTGCTTTCAAAAGAATTCTCTTCTGTCTGACTAGGATTCAAATGTCTGAAGGATGGAACAATCAGAGGTTCTAGCGTGGCCCTTTCAATATTTTTGTCATTTAGTCATTTAGTCGTGTCCGACTCTTCATGACCCCATGGACCAGAGCACGCCAGGCACTCCTGTCTTCCACTGCCTCCCGCAGTTTGGTCAAACTCATGCTGGTAGCTTCGAGAACACTGTCCAACCATCTCGTCCTCTGTCGTCCCCTTCTCCTTGTGCCCTCCATCTTTCCCAACATCAGGGTCTTTTCCAGGGAGTCTTCTCTTCTCATGAGGTGGCCAAAGTATTGGAGCCTCAGCTTCACGATCTGTCCTTCAATATTTTAGCTGGATCAAAAACCTAAGGTGAAATCCAATGTGAACTGTACTCTGAGGAGACCTATTGAAAGCAATGGATTTAGATAATTTAAGTCCATTGATGGATCTACTATAACTAACACTCAACAACACCCCGTAGATTGAATCTAACATCAGTGGAATGACTTCTACTTGTGCAATGGAATTTCCTCTATGCCTCCTGTTCCCAGGTTTCCCAGTATCCTCACCAAATCTGCTTGGTGGAACCCACAGAGCAGAGCCAGGTGGGGGGTCGTGTGTGTATGTGTGTGTGTGTGTGTGTGTGTGTGTGTGTGTGTGTAGAAGACCAAGTCCCAGTCAGCAAGTGGATGTCATTCTGCTTGCACAACTTTATTGGCTGCAACCAGGGGCATAGCATGGGTATGTATGCCAGAGGGGCCGTGGTCCTGGACACACAATTTTTGAGGGTTGCGAAGCAGGTACCCCAATGCAGGAGCCTCCAGCCCGGCATTTCTCTCTGCCCAAGGGCCACATTGGCAGGCTGGGCTCCCCACCGCATGGTCTGGCAGGTGGCTCAGCACCACCCCGCTTTGCTCTGGTGGGGGTGGGGTCACTCTGGCAGCAGCAGCAAGAGCTGGACTGGCATCCTTCCCACCTGGCACATGCCCACCCGCCCCAGGTAACAGCTACTGGTGTTATTCCCTTGGATGCAACACCTTGTGCTTAAATTGTTGGTTTAAAGTGTTTCAGACATGGCAAGCGAGAGAATTGTGAGAAAAAGGAAAATACGTTCATTAAATATGTTAATGTGTCATGAAAATGCATGTGTCAGGGAACTGCCATCAGTGCCGGAGGGAGAGAGCAAGCTCCAGAGGGATCCCAGAGAGCGTCCCGGGATTGGGAGAGGCAGCCCATCTTCTGGGGAAGGGAATCAGCTTAGCTCCGGTGGAGAAGGGGGGCAGATGGGGGAATCTGAGAGGGGGTCACATGACTCCTTGCCGGGGACCAGCAGGGGGAGGAAGGGTCCTCCGCTGCCTACGCCCTCCTTGCGCAGAAGGCTTCCGCGCAGGGAGAGTAGGAGGAAACTGGGCGTGAAAGAACTTCTTTGTTGGAAGAAGTTTAAGAAACGCCCACTGACGGATTCTGCCAGCGATTGAGACAGCCACGGGTGAGTGGCTGTCCGGACAGGAAAGGTTCACTTAGGCAACCCAGCCAGGTGTTGGCACCGGCTTACGCATGAGGAACCCCTAGAACCATTACAGCATGCAATGTTCCATTTAAAATCACCCTATTCCTGTAAGTTGCTCACATAATGCTTTTTAGGATTTTTAGACTCTTTATGTTGTTGGTTTTATCTTTATTTTAAAAAAAAGTTTTTATCTTTGGTATTTTGACCCATTTTGTCTTGTGCACTGCTTTGGTAGCTTCTGGCTGTGAGGCAGTTTAATACAGTAATGATAAAAATAAAGATGGGTTTTTTTGTGTGTGAAGCCTGGTCAGTAACTTACCTTCACCCCCATGTTAAGGATCTTTCAAGTGGCCCCAGAGCATCTGACCATGAACTAATGGCCTTAACTAAAGATTTACTATGTATCAAGCATGCTCTGCTAAGCAGACATTTCTCTAGTTATTCATCAAACAAGTTAAGAGGTAATATGAAGTCCATAAGTTTGTATAAAATGCAGCTGAAAGAAATAATCATTTCCATTTCTGGAAAATATTATGGCACAGATTATCATACTTTGGAAAATAATGACAATTTTATATCCTAGCATTGGGTCCTATCCAGGCTCAATCACTCTGCCAGCTATGGGCTCAGACTGCAATCCTATAAACACTTACTTGTGAGTGAATCTCACTGAATTCCTTGGAACTTTTATCAGATGAGATATGCATAGGTTTTCTCTGTAAAACACTTGTCATTGCTGCTGAACCTATGAATAAAAAGAACCCCAGTCTTTAAAGAAGGTTTAAAGACATTTCAGGAAGCGATAACGTGCTATAAAGAAATGTAATGTACGTTGTAGTTATTCGCTCATTACGAGCTATTTTGCAAAAAAGAAGGAACCATTAATGTAATATCCTTAACATTCTTGGCATACAGCTTGGAAAATGGCATTTTGCTTATTCCCACTACCTTCCAGGTGCCACAAACACAACCACCCTGTTCCAAGCAGGGCTGGATACTGAACTAGTGGGCTGTGTTCAGAATCTTGCATTGCAAATTGCTCAAGCACAAAGCAACCATGAGCATTAAAGAAGTGAACGATGTGCTACAGTAGCGTTGCCGTCAAATTTCAGTTCAAGTGAAGTTTAGATGAATTTTAAGAGGTTTGCACTGTGGCAACTTTGAGGCAAGTCTAGAGTAGGTTTTATAAGATTGACTCCCCCCCCCCCCCAGTGCAGTTACTCACACTTCTGTACACTGGAGGGAAAACCCCCGAGACCCAAAGCTTTTTTTAAAAAATGTTCCAGCCAAACGGCAGCATTTAAAATTTAGCTATTATTTGCGAAATTTCTATCTGGCCTATCTACCAAATGTTGCTTAAGGTGACCGAGACAGTCCCCCCTAGTCATGTTGCTGAGTTTCAGAATTGATAGGACCATTTGGGTAAGGTCCATAGCTTCGTGGTGGAGCCATTCTCGACATACAGTCTCAGGTTCAATTCCTGACATCGCTAGTTAAAAAGGGTCAGGCAACAGGTGTGGGAAGTCCATTCACCTTCTCTGGTGGATGCCATTATGGGCTGTCATTCCCATGCCAGGATCTGACATGGGAAGTCCCAGGGACTGTTTCCCAGGCAACAAAGGAAGCCTCTGGGCCAAGTTGAGACACTGGAGAACCTCTGCAAGCCAATGGGAACACAGGAAGCCGCCTTTTATCAGAATTAGTAGTTATAGAGTTAAATATGGTCTCCTGTTATTATGGGTTGGAGGGAAGGCTCCACTCTTTAGCTTGCTCTTTCATTTTCCTATGGAGTTGTGTCAATCAATCAATTCCAGCCTCTTGTTCTGGGCCTACAAAAGTGAATGACCTTACCTTAGATTTCAATAACATGATTCTTCCAGTTCTTCTAGTCACAATTTCATCAAATTCATTCTTGGGATCAGAGTGGGGGAATCTTTCGCCTTTATTATAAACTTGCATAAGTTATTCTCATTGATGTACAGGTTCTAATTTATCCATTTCGATCTTTTTATAATGGTATTCCTCAAAAGATGAGGGAAATCCATTTGAAATGGAACTTAAGCCTGCTGTCTGGCATATAATAATGTCTGGGAAAGTTACAGTAACATTAAACTCATATATATATATATATATATATGCAGGTTTTGGTGTCCTCGGGTGTCTTCCCGTGTAAAAGTTGGGGTGTCTAGGCGACGTTTCGACGAGGTCTCACTCGTCATCTTCAGGCTGGTGCTTTCGGCTTCTTGTTACTGGAACAGAGCTTGTTACTGAACAAGAAGCCGAAAGCACCAGCCTGAAGATGACGAGTGAGACCTCGTCGAAACGTCGCCTAGACACCCCAACTTTTACACGGGAAGACACCCGAGGACACCAAAACCTGCATTCCTGTACCCGTGAAAATCTACGAAAGCATATATATATATATATATATATATATATATATATATATATATATATATATGAATCATAGAATTGCTGAGTTGGAAGAGATCCCAAGGGTCATCTAGTCCAACCCCCTGCAATGCAGGAATCTCAACTACATCACAAAGGACAGATGGCCACCCAACCTTGGTTTAAAAACCTCCAAGGAGGGTCCACCACCTTCTGAGGGAGTCTGTTCCACCGTCAAACAGCTCTTACTGTCAGAAAGTTCTTCCTGATGCTTAGTTGGAATCTCCTTTCTTGTAACCTGAATCAATTGGTTGTGGTCCTACCCTCCAGAGCAGGAGAAAACAAGTTTGCTCCATCCTTCAAGCAACAGCCCTTTAGATATTTGAAGATGGCTATCCTATCTCCTCTCAGTCTCCTCTTTACCAGGCTAAACATGCCCAGTTCCCTCAACTGTCCTTCATCAAGCTTGGTTTGCAAACCCTTAATCATTCTGGTTGTACTCCTCTACACACATGGAAGCTTGTCAACATCCTTCTTAAATGGTGGTGCCCAGAACTGGACACAGTACAGTGGTACCTCGGGTTAAGAACTTAATTCGTTCCGGAGGTCTGTTCTTAACCTGAAACTGTTCTTAACCTGAGGTACCACTTTAGCTAATGGGGCCTCCTGCTGCTGCCGTGCCACCGCTGCACGATATCTGTTCTCATCCTGGAGCAAAGTTCTTAACTTGAGGTACTATTTCTGAGTTAGCGGAGTCTTTAACCTAAAGCGTATGTAACATGAAGCGTCTGTAACCCGAGGTACCACTGTATTCTAGATGTGGTCTCACCAAGGCAGAATAGAGGGAGACTATTACTTCTCTTGTTCAGGACACTATACTTCTGTTGATGAAGCCGAGGGCAGTGATAGCTTTTTCTTTTTCTTTCTTTTGCTGCTGCTGCATCCCACTGCCCACTCATAGAATCATTGAATTGCAGAGTTGGAAGGGACCCTGAGGATCATCTAGTCCAACCTTGTGCAGAGCACACTTCTTAGTCAACCTAGCTAGGATAAGGCTGCTGGAAAGCTATCACTCTCAGTCCCAGTAGCGTGCAAAGTTTTACATGGAAGGAATTTGCAAAGCTGACCCTGAATCCGAAAAAAGGTTAAGCATCAAGGATTTATTTACTGAAGGGATGTTTGGGTGTTCGACGAAACAGGAAGACTGTGGCAGCTGTTTCATACACACTGTCGGGAGCAGATGTTTCAGTGGCATTTAACTAAAGAGGAAATACTATGGCTGTTCAACTCTGAATGTGACTATCTCAAAGTACTGTGAGTAGCACCGGCACAGGCTAGGGTCTATTTTAGGACATACTGAGGTTGCAAGTCTTTCTGAGGGTACTTTGTGGGCCTCCTACAATGAGTAAACAGAGAAAATGTTGGATGAGTGCTCAAGCTAGCACAGAGCCTACAGCCATGACCCAAAGCAGTTATTTCCACCCAGCTAGGCAGACTGTCTCACTCCTGAAGTCACTTTGAAGTTTTGCCCACAGCAGCTCCTACTCACCAAAAGCCAAGTTGTCTCTAAGCCCAAAAGTAAGCTGAGTTTTTTTGGGAGTGGAAGCTGCTACAGGACAACCTTCAAAGGAAGCTCTTTGGCACCAATGGAACGGGCAACATCACCCACCTATGACGTCTTTGGACAGTGGCCTATGCATTTAATTTGATTGCATCCGTATTTAATTAACTAAGCTGTAATAGGAGCTCTGTTTGTTCCCAGTGTTCTTTGAATTTTAATGGTCTGTTAATCAATGTGAGGGGTTTCGAACTTTAATGAACTACCAGTGCATGGACATTAGCCATCCATTATGCATGCTATATATTTTTCTTAAATAGTGCAGAGTGCATACTTCCAAAACATTTAAATGGGGCTTGGAGATGAAGACCTCCTGATGGATTGTGTCCTTCGTTTTCACATTAGGAACTTAAATCAGCGGTGTGTTTCTATTTGTCCTTACGTTCTTGGTCCAGTTTTCCAATGAAATGATTGATAAGTTGACTTCTGGGGGCTGCAGCCCCATGGAATCAATTTTAAAGGCTGTTGTGCTGGGTTTTCCAAGATAAATGGAGCACAGTCAAAATGAAACAAAGAACATTAGGCAACTTTAGTTTTGCCACTTTAACAATGCAATCTTATACATGTATACTCAAAAGTATTGTTGAAAAGAGCCTAAAGTTAATAATTGTTAATGTCACTTCTTATGTAGACTAACAAGTCTGAGATTTGCCACTTTCCCCTGGGTCTAGACGAAGATTCCAATCTTAACTTTGAAAACTAAAATATATAGAGTAGTGGCACATTTGAAGGATAACAAATAGTTTCCAAAACTTTCTCCAGGAGATCCTTTTTCTTCCCTTCCCAGTACTAAACCACTATTTTTTTTTCATTCAGAAAGCTCTGTCCATGTACTGTAATCAATTTTTGTCCTATCCATGAGGAGAGAGGGGGAGAGGGGGACCTTTTTTTGGTAAGCAGAACCTGTTCAAAATATATGCTAATAATTTGGGATGAATGTGGATGGGCACAGTACCAACCAACCCTGCTTGCATTTGTTGTATACAGACTGGTTGGTGTGTAGACATCTCAACAAGAGGGTCTTCAGTGTGGAGGCACCTACATACTGAAATTTCCTCCCATTGCATATCAGACTCCGTTGTCATTTGGGAATCTACTGAAGATCTTCATCTTTAATGAAGCCTTTGAAATCTTTATTGCAGGCTGTATCTGTACTGGAACTGTGTGTGTGTGTTGGTATGTGGGACACGGGAGGCACTGTGGGTTAAACCACAGAGCCTAGGGCTTGCTGATCAGAAGGGCTAACATTAGATGCAGCCCATTATCTACTTTTGAATTTTAAAATTGTAGTCTCAAGGGAATGGGGCATTTTGGATCAGGACTGTAATGTGCAGGGAGCTTGCTAACCTTCGCTCCTCACAATGTGGTCCATATGAAAAATTATCCCACCAACTGCAAGACTGCTTTTGTTCTGTATTAGTGAAGCTCTCACTAATGTTAACAGGAACCTCCTTTCAAGTCAACAGAGGTTGGGATGGGTTGATTTTCATCGGCAAATGGGGCAACGAGTTTGATCCCACAAACCGAGATTTCGATTCTGATCACCACCTGCTCCAAACAGCTTCTATTTTTTACATTTTTAAATGTCAATATGCTGGATGCAAAAGCAATCATACAATCAACTCTACGTCTAATTTGTCCTGACAAACTGCAGAAGGATCCTGGCAGCATATTGGGGTTTCTTTTTGCTAGATTGTTTTGTGGATTGATGCTATCTTGACATGCGGCCAATGGTATCTGCGTCAGGATTGTGATTCACTGCCCTCCCTACCCGCTTAAGATTGTGTGCCATTCCTTAACAGCACTTCAGATCTCCCAGTCCTACTGGTGCTAAGTCACAGAAGTGACAAAAAAGGCCATGTCCATATATTTGATTCAGAAGTCCAAAACAGAAGCCTGCTAAGGCACGTCCATTTCTTCCATTTCTATATTTCAATTACAATAACCTGCCACATTCAGTCCCATGGGGTAACTATCGGATTTCATTTTTTTCTTGCAGAAATCTTTGCTCCTTGAAAGCAGTCGCTCCTTTCCGGGCAAAGGATGTGCATGGAGACAAGATTTAGTGCACAGCTAGAGTTGACTCTACGTATCACTTCCCTCCGCCACAAAAAAACACAACAACTTAACAGCTGACTGGACTGTTTTGTGGTTACACCTTCTTGTGTGAAAGCATGCAAAGCATGCTGCTGCTTCACATGAGCAGGACAAATGCATCTCCAAATTTATGTCTACCATAATTCCGTTTAGAGCAAAATGCCCGACTATCATTCATCAAACCTTTTTTGCAAGTTCTTCCATTCTGTCTTCGGAATTACATTCTTCATGCTAAATGTCCCCAGTAGAACTCATAAGCTGACATTCTAAAGAGATTAGCTGTTTAATTTAATTTAATAATGAGCTCCTGAAGTCTCATAAAATACATGGCCCACTTATATATATTTATTTATTTTAAATATATACTTGCAGCGGGGATGTTGGCGCTTTCCATAATATATGAAAATGGGAATGGCAACTACCTCAGTTCACGCGCTTGTCCTTTCAAAGCAATCTCTTTAAAGTTACACTTTTAAGTTTCACTAATTCAGCGGAAGAAAATCATCCATGTGTTTTTCTTTTACACTTCATATGTGCGGGTGGCTGTGGGTGTGTGACACACAACATGACTAACCCAGGACTCCCTGGTCCATGTTAAGCATTTTATCCATTCTATCAGCCACAGCGGGTGGCGCTGTGGGTTAAACCACAGAGCCTAGGACTTGCCGATCAGAAGGTCAGCGGTTCGAATCCTCGCAATGGGGTGAGCTCCTGTTGTTCGGTCCCAGTTCCTGCTAACCTAGCAGTTCAAAAGCACGTCAAAGTGCAAGTAGATAAATAGGTACCGCTCCAGTGGGAAGGTAAACGGCGTTTCTGTGTGCTGCTCTGGTTTCGCCAGAAGTGGCTTAGTCATGCTGGCCACATGACCCAGAAAAACTGCGGACAAACAGCTCCCTCGGCCAGTAAAGCGAGATGAGCGCCGTAATCCCAGAGTCGTTCATGACTGGACTTAACTCTCAGGGGTCCTTTACCTTTAAATACGGTAATACTCTTCTGATCGGGTTCTCATCTAAACCTGCTCAGGTGCTGTCACATTCCTGGGGTTGAATCTTTCTCTAAGTGGTTTATGAATGAAGAAACCTTTCTTTGCAGCTCACTCCTTGCACAATTCCCCACTTCTGATCTTTAAGGTATACACAAAAGCGGGAACTATGTCTCAGTCGTGTTTCCTCTGTGCATATCATTAGCATCCAAAGTGATTTCCTAGTATACCCTGGCTTTTATTGCCTATATCCAGTATTCTTTCATCTTCATTTCATCTTTTTGGCATCAGCCGTGCTAGTCCTGCCCTGTCTCTTTGACCATCTGCTGTCTCAGGTGTGATTTTTCTTTTTCTATCAAGCGGTCTACTAGGAGGTGTCATTTTGCCATATAGGAAGGATTCTTCGATCGTAAACTTTCACCCCCAGTCTCCCTCTGGATTTGCGTGGTGGAATGGACTAAGGAAGGCAACATCAGCTAACAGGCTGTTTTGAGCTTTTGAAGACTGGTAAAGCGTGTTCTCACTAAAGGAGAGCACGGGTTGCGGATGGGGCCGAGCAAGACACCCTCTGGGTTGTCAGGCAAGTTAGGCTCAAGGGCTCGAACTAGATTGGTGGATGGAGTTGCTGGGGTAAAATTGATGTTGCCAATTTTAGGGGTGGGATCAGAGATTATTTAAGCTAGGGCCACAGCTTGTTCCTTTCTCTTTCGCTGTGGACACCGGATCTCCCGCCCGCCCTCCCTTGATTGGGCTTCGCTCTGACCTTGCTATTGCCTGTCATGGGGTCGTCCGCATTGGTGCGGGGGCCTAGTAGGAATTTTTCCTTTTGGCTGATTAGTGTGTGCCAATTGGGTTTTGCCTACTACGTAGCAAATCGCCACAACTTGTAAGGTTGGCGGTTAGGCATTGGTTAAATTGGTTGGTGGAGGGGTATGGATTGGCTGTGCCTACCCCTCCAATGCTGCTGCTGCTGGGAATTCCGTTAAAGGAATTCTGGGGCTTACCATCCCTTCGTCCAAACCCTTGGAGCAGGGTGCGGGCCGTGTAAGTTCCCAAGGAGCAAGCAGGGAATAGCTGAGGGTCTGTGTCGCAGTCCCAGCTGTCCCTGGTCTTGTTCCTCCACACGCTGACTCACGGGAGTCAGCGCTGTCCCCCAAGGCGGGGGGGACAGCTAGTCATAACCAATGCCTAAGCAACCACTCACATTTTGTATGATAATAAAGTTGTGGCCAAAATTATGCCAAAAACCTTAAACAAAAATAATGTGTGATGTGTGAGTTATTGGGAAGGGTGTCTTGGGGACCTCAGCACGCAATAGTTGTGCAGAGTTCAAAAAGCAAAACAATTTATTTGATTCAAAAGCAAAACAATTTAGCTGCATAAACATTCAGCTTAAGCCTTCTGATAGAAATATGATGGTCTTATGCAGCTGTGCACTCCTCTTTCTCAGAGAATTATTATGTATTTAGTTGTCTATACTATAAATTTGAATTTATGGCAAATCTATGAGTATGGAATAAGAATAAATCATTTTTTTCTTTGCTTGATTTTGGAGGCATAAGGGGGAAAAGGTGGATTAAATAGATTGCTTGAGAAGGAGAATACTTCAAATGTGAGCCAGTAGAAAGGCCAACACATTGATGGGAAATGAGTTCCTGTTAAGATGAAATCCAGTTCCATGATGTATTAATTTGATCTGCAACATGATGAATAGAGACTAAAATAACTGAAGTTATGTCCTATTGAAATCAGTGTTAGTCATGTCCTAACTTGGCTTCACTAATTTCATGGACGCCAAGTTCAATAGGACTAGACCAATGTTCTGTAGTCTTCTGAAGCAGTTAGTGAACTGACCACAGAATTTTCCTTACTTTTTTGCATTTAATGAAATGCTACCACTCCCTTCTAGGATCTCTGTGTCAACAGAAGTGGAGTCAGAATGAGGCCACCATGAAACAAGAGGAAAGTATCGGCATTTATGGAGAACCCCCAAAATGTGCAGATAAGTCTCATTTTTTATGTTATGTACTGAAGTTCTCACCCTGGGCCAGCAGGGGGATACTGTAGATAGTTCAGGTCCACATATGCAAATAAGGGATCGAAAGTGACATTCAGTGATTGGATAGTTACAGAAAGTTGTTACAGTTATAAACATGTACTGTTATATGACAATCCTTGTATCCTGCAGACAATAATCAGAACAACATTTGTTTTTGAGAGAGAGACACCAGTTTCCTTTGTAAACTGAGTGGCTCTAAGAGCTTATAAAAATATGGCAAGTCTTGGCAATGAAATATAACACATCCATTTTTGTACATAGGGCAGACAAATGCAGTACACTAGTCTGTGCTATAAAACTAAAGGCGTTCTTTAAAGCATATAATTAAAAATAATATCACTACTCAAATGATATGTTTCTTTGTAATTTGGCTTAATTAAATGAAGGCAGGTTTTAGAACATGGAGGGTTTACAAGGAAGACAGAGAAGATGGAGAAGAAGAAAGACAATAAAATATCTTGCTGTCTGAACAGCTGGACTTGAATCTTGGTTTCCTTCCAAACGTGTGGGTTGTTCTGAAATAACATAACTTTTTATAGTTTCAAAGAAGTACAACTCCTGTGTACACTTTGGCCTCCCCACTGCAGAACCGATCAATAAGCCAAAATTCAATGTGACCTTTAATAAATGCTTTAGAAGCAGAATGCTTGCTTCCTGTTTGGTTTTGTTACCAAATATTCTGAATATGACCTGGCAAATGGAGTATAATGAATTGTGAAATCTCCTCCCAATGGGAAAAAAGTCCCATTCTTAGAACTGACTTGAAGTGATACATTCTTAACAGCCAGATTTAGAGGGCAACTTTATACCATCAGCAGAATTAAGGGGTTATGGTATTCCAGGACTGTAGCGCTTCAGGTTCAAGTACAGTGAAGCCAAATTTATAGTAAATAGAATAAGGATCGGTTGATAAGCCATCTAAAGATTGTCAATCAGCCTCATGCTCACCCCAAGAGTATTTGCATTCAGTGTGATGCTTGGTGGCAGGACTGACCCTCTGGAGCTCTTCATAGTCTGCTACCCAATTCACATTTCCCAAGCTGATGTGTTGTTGTTTTGTTGTTATTCTTCGTGGAAGGAAGACATGACAGGAACAGAACTGAGATGTTCAGAACTGCTTGAGGTGGCTTGCCTTGCTACAATTCTAACAGGAATGTGGTTCAGGCTGCTTGAAATACTCATCTCTCCCTTAAATCCATCTTACAATGACTCACAAATGAAAAGTATATGGGGTTTTTCTTCTTCTTTATGTCAGACAATATGGTAACCACCATGCAAATGGAAGCATGAAGCTGCAGAGTGTAAATGATTTGTGCCTGGATCCTGTTATGTATTCAGTGATCTGTGCTTGCCCGAGCTTGAGTGTGGACTAAGGATTCTTAGTCCCTGTGTTCTGATTTGATACATGATATCCAATCACAGAACATTTCAAGGTTTGGGCCTCTGCCACTGGCCCTTAAACTCTGAGTTATGATTCGCAGCTTGGAAGTTTAGACAGCCAATCAAGTTGGGAGTGGCCCAGGCCTTCAGAAATGTATATAAGCGGTTGCTTTGCCCCTGTTGTCCAGTTCTGTTTGTTCAGTAAAGGTTCTTGCTATTATCACTGTGTCTTGCCTCGTGGGAACCCACTTGTGGTTCGAGGACCCGATCCCCGCTTTGTGGAATGAAGACCCACAGAGTATAAGGTTAATGGGCAAGAAAAGGCCACAACTTTATTGGTTACAGCGAGTGAGAAGGTATTGGCTTAGGCATTGGACCACTACAGATTGACTCTACCCACTCGGAGAGGGGTGAGCCCAAAGGGGGTTTATTCACCAGAAGGTGGAGCCTGTTGATGCTAATACAACTATAAGCTCTCCCCTGATGTCACCGAGGGTCGTGCCATGGCCCCCCGCCACACAGGCATTGGACAGGATCCACGACCGCCGGATTCCTTTAACGGAATACCCAAATTTGAAGGGGTAGGCGATGGCCACACCTAGCCCTTTCACACACCAACAACACATTCCAATGCCTAACCTAACCGCCAATACCAATACACCAATACGAGGTAGGCAAAAAATCCCAAAGACCTAATGCCAATTGGAAAAATTCCTACCAGGCCCCCTGGGCAACCTGGGCGACCAACCTAAGATCCATAGCAAGGTCAAGAGAAAACTAAGCCCTAAGCTCAAAGGGAGTGGATGGTGGGTGACTCGCGACGAGAAGGCAGAGAATGAGGCAGAATGACTGGCGCAGCAGTAACTTAAACTGCAAACCATGCCCCCTCCAAGCCGCCTGGTTGGGCGCTTACCTGTGGGGCGTGGGGCGCCAGCCAGGTGAGTGGGGCAGGGAGCATAACGCCCCCTGCGTGACTTAGTAATCGCGTCCCGCCCACAACACCTCCCCTCTTGTAGGAGGAGAGGCTTTACACTTCAGATCCCAATATGTTTTTCTCCCAGAGCTACTGGAAGAGTTCAGTGTGGGATAATAACACAGGCCAGTGGACCATCCAATTCAGTATCCTGTTTTCACAGTGGCCAACAAGATGCCTGTGGGAATTCCTCCAGCAGAACCTGAGTGAAGAAAAACTCTGCCTTCCTGTGGTTTCCAACAACCAGTATTCTGAAGCATACTGTCTCTGATGGAGGAGGCAGAACAAACCAACAGGAGTAATAGCGACTGATAGCATCATCCTCCATGAATTTACCAGTTCCCTTTCAAAGCCATCCAAGCTGGGGGTGTGGATGTTGCTAGGGCTGTTGGTAACTTTCATCTGACATATTATTCCAGGGGATGTGAGGCTCAAAAATCTGTGCTGACATCTTGTTACTCTCTGACACTTAGCCAAGAACATGGTGTCTAATGGATTCTGAAAAAGTGTCAAAACTAGATCGTATCTTCCAGCTCTCAGTTTCCTTAGAATAAACCCTTTTATAATAGTCACCTGTCATCCACAGCAGTGTTAATAGTTTTCCTTGTGCATTTATTTTTGTAAGTTACATCCAGTCACTAACACAGATATGGGTACAGCTGTATACGTGTAGACACACATACAATATATAGTATAAATGATATAACTTGGTTCAGTTGCAACACGAATAAAATAAATGAATATACAGTATCTCCACAATTAAATGTGCTTCATGGAAAGACTCAAAGAGTTTCTGGGTTGGAGGGGGGAAAGGCGGCGGCAGGGGGAGTCTCACATTGGAGTCACATTCTCATATGACATCAGTTTATTCAGCGACAAGGAGAGTGAGGATATTTATTTGGATGAATTAAAATGTATCTGAGCCTGGCAAAAATTAGGATTGCCAGCTTTCCACCTTTAAATGTGTGCAGAGTAAAGTGAAGACGTTCCTTTCGCTGGAAAAAGAAATCTGCTGAATCTTTGTTGATCTTGCAGCTGCTAACTGCAAAAAAGCCTGTCATTGGAAGGGTGTGTGTGTGCTAACCCTTAATTTTGTTTGGCTGTGTGATAATGATACTTATGTCATAGCTGTGCTTACAAAATGTTAATAATCACTTTGCTAGTAGCGTAACGTAAGGAACCCCACTGGAAATGTCGTCATGTCTCTGCATTCTGTAATCAAATGGCAGCAACTGCTGCTTTTCCTCTGTGAAATATGGATTTCAGCTTACCCTGTGATCTTTTGCATCTCATGCCCTGCATTGCAATAGTAAGCAAAAGCGCCTTATGATCCAGAAGAGGAACGCTAGTATACTAAAGTCTTTAGTACAGCAAGATATTTAGCAATCAATACATCTACACCTTCTGCTTAGCCTGTTAACACAGCTAAGTGTTATTCTTGGGCATGGGACAGTTGGTATTCTCCACTCACTAACGCCTTCCTGTTCAGATGGTTACATAACACTTTCCCTCTTTTCAAGTGGAACATTCAACTGGACCAGTTGTCAGGGGGGAAATACATATGCTGTGAAAAATTAAGCGAAACCGCTTTACGTCAATGCTGTCCTGACCATCTGGTCAGAAACCGACTGCATCCTGAAATCTCACTGAAGGCCACCACTCTGGCATGTGCCCTCTGAGTTTCTCCTCTAAACTGGAACAAAGCTGTAGACACATTCAAACTCTCTCTGCCCTTGCAACCCATAGAAAAAGGCAGCATGTTCATTTCATCAAATGAAACAGGAGCTTTTTGAAGGTGCTTGTCTTCTGAATGTGTTTCTCAAGAAAGGGAATAAAATGTAAAACTGCTGTTGATGTAAAACAGAAGTCGGGTCTCCAAAAAGGTAGCACTCTAACATTTCTTCCTTTTAACAGTAATTGCTGTTGTCGCTGTTTTCTTTTCTTTCCTTCTTTTTTAAAGAAAATGCATGCATGAGGGCTCTCAAGATCAGCTTGGAATAGCTTAGATGTGAAATGACTTGGAGTCGCTTAGAAGGGCATGTCTCTGATTGCGCAAACAATGCTTTCAAGCAGCTAATTGAATTTTAGCACTGTACAAATGTACGCTTTTATATAAAAGCCTGAACACATTTTTATCTTACAGCTCCATGTGCTTTTGTACATGTCTGAATGGTAATCATACCCTTCTAGGAAAAAAAATGTATTTGCATTAATACACAAAGAGAAGAACATTGTATTCGGCTGATATAAACAATAGTATATCAGTGTATAGCATAATATTAACCGGCTCACAATTCAGTGAAAATTAACCACTTTTTTAGGTCCTTTGTTTTCATTGAGAGAGATTTAAACATGTGCCTGTCTGGACTTGCACACTGAAGTGCTTAAATGTGCTTGCATTATACCCTACAGCTGCAATCCTAGAAACATAGGAAGCTAGCTGCCTTAGGGGGAAATCCCATGGCAAGATCTGTGAGCAGCTTAGTGGATCTCTGGCTCAGCCAGGCTCAGCCAGCATTGAGTCTCCTCCATGGGCTCAGCTAATCACACACTGAATCAACTTGTTCTTCTTGGCTCATCTGTGCCTCAGCCAGCTAAGACAAATCCGGCTAAGCTGAGGCTGTTGTAAGCACCCCCCCCCCAAAAAAAAAGGGCATAGTGGGTATGTGCAGGACCAGAGAAGGGATACTTGGTTTTTCCTGCTATCATTGAGATAGGTCAATGGTAAGGAAATTCATTCTGTGTTTGTTTGTTTGTTTGTTTGTTTGTTTGTTTTTATTATAAAATATTTATTGGTTTTTTTCAGAAATTAATATAACAGAAAAATCACAAAATTACAAAAACTCGCAAAAAAGTACAAAAAAGGGGGAAAAAAGAAAAACACAAAAAAACACAAAAATGCATACACAAAAAGAGAAAAAACACAAAACCATGTGTAATTTCCTTCCCTTATGTTCATAAAACTTACTTTCCCGACCTCCTCATACCTCCCCTTACTGCATTCTATTCCCTGATCAATTCTCTTCAACAAATCCTTCCCCTAGTTTCTATTAAAATCTTTGACCTTTCTTTTCATATTTTCATAATCATTACAGCAAACAACCACTTAGTTTCAGAATCAACATTGTCCTAACATTCCACAATTTTACAATATTTCTTAAGATAGTCTTTGAATTTCTTCCAATCTTCTTCCGCTGTCTCTTTTCCCTGGTCTCGGATTCTGCCGGTCATTTCTGCCAGTCCCATATAGTCTATAACTTTCATCTGCCATTCTTCCACGGTGGGTAATTCTTCTGTCTTCCAGTACTTTGCAATTCTGTGTTTGGGCCTTGAAAATGGTCTTGATACCTCAGCTGGTGGAGAGGACAGTGCTCCAATACTGAGACAACTGCACTGGTTGTCAGTGAGCTACCAGGTCCAAGCATTTAACTTTGAAAACAATGAAGAAAATAACATAAAAACAATTTTTTTTAACATTACATAACTATAGCATGCCCCACTCTTATTCTCTGTGTGATTTATGTTCCTGACTTCAGGAGAACATGCAAATTGTAGCAATCTCCACTGCCATTTTCAGCTGACTTCATTGACATCCCTACTCATTGTGTGGTTTTCAATGCTCCCCCAGTGCCTGCAAAGGTTTTTGTTTACCCATAGTGAGACTCTAACAGCCCATGAGAAAACCTAAAAAGGTAAAGGGACCCCTGACCATTAGGTCCAGTCGTGACTGACTCTGGGGTTGCGGCGCTCATCTCACTTTATTGGCCAAGGGAGCCAGCGTACAGCTTCTGGGTCATGTGGCCAGCATGACTAAGCCGCTTCTGGCGAACCAGAGCAGTGCACGGAAATGCCGTTTACCTTCCCGCCGGAGCGGTACCTATTTATCTACTTGCACTTTGATGTGCTTTCGAACTGCTAGGTTGGCAGGAGCAGGGACCGAGCAACGGGAGCTCACCCCATCACGGGGATTCGAACCGCCGACCTTCTGTTCAGCAAGTCCTAGGCTCTGTGGTTTAACCCACAGCACCACCTGCGTCCCCATTGTTATTATTTCAGTTTCCCAGCTAAATGGAAAGACTGATTTGTGTTTTAAAAAACACGTCTGCTCCTTTGATATGCTCGCGTCCATTGCTCTTTAATTTTCCAAAACTTCCCACCTGAGTCACTGAAAACCATCCTAACCTTGCTTTGATCACTTTTGTGCTAAAGAACATTATTTACTTATTCATTTATTTCCAAAATCAGATTGCAATCTCCCCAACAGAAGTTGCTCTAATGAAAGGTCTCATCTCCGTACCCTAGTCTGACACAGGTGGGAAACAGAAGGAGCTACCTGTAAGGTGGATGGAAATACCAGACGTTGCACAGAAGGCAGAAGTTAATAATCGAGTTTTTGTTCTATATACCAGCTGGAAAAGTTTGTGTTGGATGAAAAAAAGGGATAATATTTTCGGAAGGAGAAGAAAAAGGGGATTTCCATTGTGAATCAATAGATAAAACATGGGTGTATTATTTCTGCGAGTTCATTTCAACTGGTACAGGACAACCTAACCATAAAGGGTTAAATAAGCAGCCATGGAAAACTGTCTGCAAACAGATAAGAATTGCTAATGCTAGTTTCAGAGGTGGTGACTCAGGCTTTCCTTTTTAAAGTTGAGGATGGTTTTAAACAGCTGACATCTGTTTCCTTCAATATTTATGATGAAAGGGGAGCTACTCAGATACGTTGACAGTGGCACATAATCTCTCAGAAGATGTAGGATACCAGCATTGTGCCAGCTTGAGGTAGCAGGAAAGCATTGTTTCTTAATGAAACAAATGGTAAACAGAAGGCAAAGCGGCCTTTTTCGAAGGAGACAGCACCTGTTATTTCCAGATAAGAGGGACGCCCCTGTTGTTTTTCCCCATCACAGGTAGTTAAAAATGCATTTGGAAGCGCAGTAACAGGTGCGATCAGGATGCAATTGCAAAATCATATTGTGCCCCACAGGCAAAGTAAGCCTGGATTATTACCAAAGATTTTGCTTATTTATATATATTTTTTATTTAAAAAAAAAAACCAATTGCAAGCGGGCAGGCAGAGGAAAGACTCATAAATGTGTTGTGGACAAGTGTAGAAGTGCAGAAACGCAGAAAAGATATGTTGGCTGTGGCTGGATTACACGACAGTTTATAAGAAAGCCAATGTTTTTAGCTCCTATAGCTATCACAGTCTGCTCTAATCCCCATGCATGATCTCGTCTGTCAGAGCCACAAAGACAAACATGTAGTCTAGGTCAATAGTGGATTGTGGGGTGGGGTGCCACCGCTCACCATACCTCTGGTTGGTTGTGTCGTTGCATCTTTCCCTCCCCCCAAAAAAATAAATAAATCTCTGACATAGGCTACCATTTCAGCAATTTCCACCTAGACACTGTTTACAAGGACCATATACCGACGTATGACTAACCCTAGTCTAGTTACAATTTCAACATGTTATTTTAAATATGTTTAAGAAATTTTAAGGATGAAAAGATTGCAGCAGCAAGCCTGCATAAATTGCTATTCAATGAATGGAAATCTGTCAATCACACTTGTATTGATTTGTTGGTTTATGTGGCACTTGTGAAAATCCAAGTGTTGTCGCTCTGTATGACGTTTGACAGTCTTTTTGTCGGGAGTCAGCAAAAACAGGATATTTATGAAGCTGCTAGCAGCCTGTCACCAGGAGTGTGGGGTGAAAAAACTTTGCGATAGGTGTCAAATTGTGAATATACTCCTTGGGCCATTCTTACAAAGTGGCTTTCCATTTCACAAGACAACTCGCATATGATTTCTTTATGTATGTAAGAATTTCTTTATACAAACCGTGCCATCAGTGTGCAGAGTTGAAGACGACTGGCCCCTGCTTGATGGAGCTTACAACCTAAAATGCAGTATAGAGGAAACAAAAAAAAATCAGTTTTGAATTAAGCTCAGAAACACAGTGGAAGCTCATGGGGTTGTTCCAATACAGACAGAAGGTGGTATCTTCATCTGAATCCTGTTAGCAACTTAATTGCAGTGTTGTAGACTAGCTGCGGGTGTCGCTGTGGGTTAAACCACAGAGCCTAGGGCTTGCTGATCAGAAGGTTGGCGGTTCGACGGGGTGAGCTCCCGTTGCTCGTTCCCAGCTCCTGCCAACCTAGCAGTTCGAAAGCACATCAAAGTGCAAGTAGATAAATAGGTAACTCTCCAGTGGGAAGGTAAACAGTGTTTCCGTGCGGTGCTCTGGTTTGCCAGAAGTGAATTAGTCATGCTGGCCACATGACCCGGAAGCTGTACACCAGCTCCCTCCCTTTTCCTTTAGACTAGCTTCATTATTCCAAACAGCATCCTAAAGCGGCCCCACATAAAGCACTTTGTTGTAGCCCAACCTCAAAGTTGTCAGGACATCATGGATAACTGAGGCTTAGCTATCTCTGCCTAACAGCTCTATCTCATACGCCAGCTGAGATCCTACCTGCCTGCACACTGTGTCGCCAGAGTAGTACATGTCCTAGTTATCTCCGACTTGGACTACGGCAATGAGCTCCATGTGGGGCTACCTTTGAAGGTGACGTGGAAACTACAACTAATCCAAAATGTGGCAGCTAGACTGATGACTGGGAGTGGCCATTGGAACCACATAACACCGGTCCTAAAGGATCTACACTGGCTCCCAGTATGTTTCTGAGCACAATTCAAAGTGTTGGTGCTGACCTTTAAGCCCTGAATGGCCTCAGCCCTTTATGCCTGAAGGAGCATCTCCACCCACATTGTCAAGCCCAGACACTGAGATCCAGCACTGAAGGCAGTTCCTACTCTATGAGAAGTGAAGCTACAGGGAACCAGGCAGAGGGTCTTCTTGGAAGTGGTGCCCGCCCTGTGGAGTGCTTTCCCATCAGATGTCAAGGAGATAAACAACTGCACAACACCTGAAGGCAGCCCTGTATCAGGAAGGTTTTTTTAATGCTTGATGTTTTTATATGTGTTGGAAGCTTTCTGGAGTGGCTGGGGCAACCAAGCCTGATGGATGGGGTATAAATAATTAAAAAATATATATTATTATCATTATCAGTTTCAGATGGGCCATAATCAGTTTCTCAACCTCCAGTGATAGAAGGCACTTTGTGTTATGAGGCTACTTGAGCTGCAAGAGATACAGCATTTCAAATGGCACACCTTATCCTTTAGGGCAGGGGTCTGCAACCTTTAAGACAAAAAGAGCCACTTGGACCCGTTTCCGAAGAAAAAACAACAACTGGGAGCCACAAAACCATTGCGACATTTAAAACAAATATATCTCCGGAGCCGCGATCTGACAGCGGGCGGGAAGGTGACGTCGGGACGGTGCGTGACTAACGCATGCACTGCCCCCATGCGACGTCACAGTCAGTACAGCGCCCGCCACAGTGAGGAGTGTCGGGGCGCACAACGCGCCTCCTCCCTTCGCTAGTATCCGCCCCGGAGCCACGGCAAAGATGTAAAAGAGTCACATGCGGCTCTGGAGCCGCGGGTTGCAGACCCCTGCTTTAGGGAAATTACAATTGTGTGACCAGGCGGCAACAGCCCCAGCCCCCAGGAATCATAAGGAAGGAATAAAGACTCTGACGGTGTATATAGAATTAAAATTAGGCCACAACTTTATTAAACTTCTGAATGTAGGAAGACCTTGGCTTAGGCCTTGGGCGTGTATCCCTCCCAGCCCCCCAGCCGGGGGGGAACTGGGGCTCATCGGGGTAAATGTGATATTGGGGTGCTCTGTGAGATGTAAGTGTAGCAGGCAGCCCAGCCCATATCCCCACACACAGGGTAGTTCACTGACGACCTTTCGGTGTACAGCCAGTGACACCCATATATTATAACCCCTTTAAGAGGGGGATCCTGGAATCACCGCTGCAGGGGGGGGGTGAGTCACCATTTCACACCCCGCCCCCATATAGGGAAGAAAAGACTAAAGGGTTCCACGCAAGGCCATAACCGCCAAAGTTGTGACGAATTGCTGCGGGGAAGACAAAACCTGCTAATGCAGGAAAATTTCTTCCAGGTCCTTCAACAGCAACCAGTCAAAGACTGCAGCAGCACCAGCTAAACAGGAAGAAAAAGTAAACCTGCAAACAGGAAACATTAAACAAAGGGAAGGTAGGGAGGGTGAATCTCCAGAGCCGACTGCCTGGCTATTGTCAGCTCCACTCCCTCTTTATAAATGGGGCTGCCCCACCTCCCAGCAAGAAACTTGATTACTGAGGCTGGGCGTGAACCTCCAAAACTAACATTAAGAGGCGAGCCAGCCCTTGTTTGCCAAAAAGCTCCCTGGGAACTGTAGCGCTGTGTGTGATCTTGCAAAGGGCACCCACAATGTAAAGTGTGAGTGCTGATTCCCTCCAGAGGCAGTAGGACATCACATCCTTGTGCAAACAAACTGCCTACTGATAGCACCTCCATCTTATCAGGATTCAGTTTAAATTTATCGGACATCATGCAGTCTATTATTGCTTCCAAGCACCACTTCTGACTCAGCTGGAAAAGGCAGATGGACCTGGATGTCATCAGCATATTGGTGACACCCAACATCAGCATCAGATGGTCTCATTCAGTGGCTACAAATAAAGCTGAACAACATGGGGGACAGAATTGATTCTTGGGGGAACTCTGAAAACAAAAGGCCACAGGGCAAAAGCAGTGTTGTCCAATAGCATCTTCTGAAATCAGCTCTCCAGATAGGAGCAGAACCACCAAAAAACAGTGTGTCCAACCCCCAACCCAGAGAATATCTTTAGGAGCTAAGCAGCATCAAACGTTTCCAAGGAATGAAATATAATCAACAGTTACCCAACAGAGCTGATGTGTGATGCGGAGAAGCCCAAAAGCTATTTTTCAGTGCTCCTTTGAACTAAATAGGGCACTAGTAACTACAAATCAGAGAACTGAAACATCATCTCATGGTAAAGGATGATTGAGAGAAATGAAACCATAAATTGAATTGCAGAAGCTGTGCACCAAACAGGGGTTAGAAGTCAAGAGAGAGGTGGAATATTTAGCTTTCAATGCAAATACATCGTTTTTGGTTTAGGAAAGGTATTGGATAGGCGAAGGGCTTGTTTTTTTCCAGCTGGAATTTTCCGGAACTCAGTTCCAGCACCTCTCAGGTGGGCACCATTGTCACAGTGTTCACCTCTTTTTCTAGAAAAATAACACTGCATACAAATACAAAAATGTAATCACTACCTGTGGACAATGAGGCAAAACTTGATTCTCTAACTGCATAAAATGATATGCAAGCACATATTTATGCAATTTATAACCAAGTCTTGGAAAATAAACATCTTCCATCAAATGCTCTCCAAATATAATTTCCATATTAATTATGTTTTCTTTTTCACATAATGGATTCAGATATGCTGAATATTTAAACAGGCTGAAAATTAGTCAATTTTGCTAAAACATCAATAATGCACTTCAGGTTGTGTGTTACATTTTCATATATTAATTGCACCTACTGATTGCCAAGTACAGTCCAGCTGGTTGGCAGAGTTGGGAGGTTGTAAAATAGGTCTGCGCTATCGCTTTGTCCTCTGTTGATACTCAGAGTCTTTGACCACATGGCGAACAGAAACAATTAGCTAGCAGGACAAGATATAAAAATGATGGGAGGAAAAACGATAGGATATGCTTTCTAAACAATAAGCACACTTGAAATGGTTGAAAGCATATAAGAGAAAGTGATGTTAGTGAATGTTATTTCAAGATAAGAGTCTGGAAGATAATCCCTTTTGCCACTGAATAATTTCCAGTTCGCTCCATCCTTGCATGGGGAAATAATAAGTTTTGAATTACAGCACCAGACGGTGAACTGGGACTTGTTCTCTGGGTTACAGTTGAGTAAGCTCAAACGTTATATCAAATGCTCAGGATCAAAACAGAACTTAATTCATCAAGTGGTACATTACTGCAGTCCATCGCCATCCACCTGTACTATGGGTCCACATTTAGGCATGGTCTTCCCAGTGGTCTGGTGCTCCTCTACCACCATCACCCACTAGTTGACGCAGACCCTCCTACACATTTAGCATGGTGTCTAGTTGTGCGGGTTGAAATGAGTCACAGCCTGAGCCTAAACATGTTTACTTGGGCTAATTCCCAATGAGTTCAATGTCAACTTGCTTTGTTAAATGTGCATACATTTACATGAATTTGACATCCACAGACTCTTCTTACTTGATTGATTAATAGTTTTTCATTATGGACCTCATAGGTCCATATTTATTTAGGTAAATAAGGGTGGATGCCTGAAATGATCAATTTTGTTCATTAGCATTCATTAGATAGCCAGTCCGGGAACAGGTAAATATACCAAATGTTGGTTTACATGAGATACCCTTTATGCTGTGCTATACCTATAGCTGTCAACCTTGAGCTATCTAACATGTTGGTATAATAATAATAATAATAATAATAATAATAATAATAATAATAATAATAATTTATTATTTGTACTCCGCCCATCTGGCTGGGTTTCCCTAGCCACTCTGGGCGGCTTCCAACAAAGACCAAAAATACACTAAAATGTCACACATTAAAAACTTCCCTGAACAGTACCATCTTTGCATCTTACAACTGCTTTTCCAGTTAATACTATGCTGTAACAAATGATTTCCAGAAAGACTTATTTCAAATATTTGAAGAAAAGGACCTGCCATTTACCTAGAATTACACTGACGTGGGCCAACACAGAGGAGAGGGAATGGGTTGAATTTGAATTGCAAACTGTATGACACAGTTGAAGCTTAGATAATTGGCTTCTTTCTCGGGAATGTTCTGCACACAAATACAAAGGCCTAATCAACCACATATTGTAATATATATCTTAGTATCTGTAAAAGATGCTGTCCTATGTTTTCTGTTGCCCATAAGTATTGAAAGGAAGCCAGTATAACTTTCAGTAAGAAGACTTCAATTAGGAGCTGTGTTTAGCAGATGGCTAAATGACACTGAACTGCAAATTGGTCACATTCTTCAGAATGCAATGATTTCTATAGAGCACAAATTGAATTTTTTTCCAGGAGGAGAGAGGCTGCTACCACGGCAAAAAAGGAACCAACGTGTAATAACAGAGTCCCATACATTGAGTGGACAGCTACAGTACACCATGAGAACCAAGTCACCATGGTTCTGTTTTCTATCTGTTATTGTTCTCAACAAAAATATACAAGTAATTAATACAGTATGCTAGACTATCTGCTACATATTTTGGAAAGTGGTTCGTTTTTCTGTTTGTCCATTGTTCTTTTTCTGAATGTTAGGAGACACAACTTGTGATATCATCACTAAACTTAGCAGGAGTTTTCCTGAGGTGGAGGTGGTACTCTTGGTCAATGTTTCAGTGCTAGCCACCATTTTGAATCAAGTTGGAAGACCAAACCGTGACTTTGGTGAGACCTGACCTGTTGTTTTTTGCATAGGTTCAGGTGCCTCTCATGATACTGTTGCCAAACTCAGCCACTGTGAGAATAGGATTTTGAACTAGCTAGGACATGGACCTGATCCAACAGGCTCTTCTTATGTTCATGTCAGGCATGGCATACATGACAGATTATTTTTCTCTCCCCAGTTGTTGGTTCTTACCACAATACAATGCCTCTAAGCCTCTTAGAGCCAGTGTGGTGTAGTGGTTAAGAGCAGTAGTCTCGTAATCTGGGGAACCGGGTTCGCGTCTCCGCTCCTCCACATGCAGTTGCTGGGTGACCTTGGGCCAGTCACACTTCTTTGAAGTCTCTCAGCCCCACTCACCTCACAGAGTGTTTGTTGTGGGGGAGGAAGGGAAAGTAGAATGTTAGCCGCTTTGAGACTCCTTAAAGGGAGTGAAAGGCGGGATATCAAATCCAAACTCTTCTTCTTCTTCTTCTTCTTCTTCTTCTTCTTCTTCTTCTTCTGTCTGTGAAGATCACGGTGTCCCAACCTATCAACCCCATTAAGTTTTGCTCGATGCAAACTCCTCCTTAGGCCACCTCTCTCTTTCTATAAACCTGGGGCGTAGGCTTGGAAATGTGAGGAAAATGCAGGCATTTCCTTTTCAGACATTACAGAAAGGGGGTAAAAGTAGGAAGGGCAACTTCCCTGCCCTTCCTGTTTTAGTATTAGTTTATAACATCCTCAGGAATTATATGACGTTGTACCACTTTTGTATCACTGAATGAATCTTCAGCAAGAACTCAATTTAGGTAAAAGCTGTCTAGCTAATGTGATTTGTAGTTCTAGTTTAAAAAAACCATTCACCATAGCAATTTTTTTTAAAAAAAATCTTATCACCTTCATGGTGTTTCAAAGGGAATATAATTTTGGAGAAATAAGTTTGCTTTTCACTGGTCAGCTATGGAAAATAAATTGGGCTCTTCAGATCTGGAGATCAATCAGTTCAGCTGTGCACAGTCCAGATCACTCCTAGAGAACCAAATACACATTGAAACCAGTTTGAAGATGTGTGTGATAAGTGAATATTCGGTTTGAATCTGAGGCCTATTCAATCTCATTTGTAAGGTTTAAGAAAGTAAACAGGTTGAAATAGTGAGCCAATAGTTGGTCTGTTTTGGGGTGGGGGAATGTAGGACTCCATAATTTGAATGAGACACTAGGTAATGACATAAATGACATAAATGTCTACACTTCTGATTTGCCTCATATATAAAATGATAGTCCATATTTATATCCATAGAAATCCAACCTATTTAGTACTTGAGACAGTGTGAATCATCTCACTAGCAGAACCTTCTTAGAGACTTTCCATTCATCTGTACTGATAACTGAACATGGTTTTTATAGAAAATAGTCCTATGTCAAGTGTGACCTCTAACCAGTCAAAAAAGCATGTGATAATTTTGAATGTGGGGACACTGGAAGCTACCTTATACTGGGGGGGGGGGGGGGACACAGAAGTGGCATTGTTGCGTTAGCTTTCCCAATTAATGCTAGCACTTTTATCCCAGATTCTAACATTCCTTTTACACAGCTTACCTGTTCCGTTATGGAACCGTGGTTTTTTGCACCACCACGTCCCACTAAATTTTAAGCGATGGAAAAAACTGTATGCTGGAATACAACCCCAAATATCACCACACAAAATTACAATGCAAAACTCTTGTGGGTTTTCTAGTTTAATGGAGTTCTGCAAACAGATTTTATGTGAAAGATCACATAAACCATGGGAATTTTTGGGTAAGGAAACACTGGGAAAATTGAATAAACATTTGTCTGAATTCATCCTCAGTCAGACTATTCATCCATCTAGCACAGCCATTTCTGCTCTGACTGCCAGTGGCTCTTGAGGATTCCAGGCTGAGCACATTCGCAGCTTGTCCTCAAAATGGAGGGTGATCTAGTTCAACATCCTGTAATGCAGGAATCTCAACATACAGTCTCCCATCCAATTTGAAACCAGCCCAGACCCTGCTTAGCTTTGCAAATGTGCTAGCAGTTTTATTGCTTCACCACTATTGTAAAGAAGGTACCTGACCTCAGGAATCCTAGATCCAAACCCATCCTTCTGGTTTAAGGGAAATCCAGTTTGCTACTGTGTGCTGCACTGCATCGATCCATCAGCAGATGCCTGGCTTCAATGCACACTTGATGTCCTTTTAAATCTGACTGTTTAAGCTCTTAAAAGTTCCAGCTAATGAGGCACTAAACATTTAGGCACTGAAGCAATGAATGTGTAACTCTGTTAGCCCATTAACAACTGCACACGGCTTCTCCCCGTGGGAATGTGGTTTGCACAGTTTGAAACAGACCCTCAGTCTCCCATGGAACATATTATTCTCCCTAAGGTCCTAAGTGGAGGGTTCACTTACTGGATTAAAAAATGGTATCAGGGTGCATGCATACATTTTCAGCTGTGTGTGTTGCAAAGAATCTCATTTCCAGTAGTGGTTGATACGCTTTCTGCCTGCCTGTAAGGAAGGATAAAACTGATGGGAATGGTATTCCCATCCCTCACTTGTAGTCTGAAGTGGTACAATCCAGCAGTTTTGCTCTGTTTAATTCTGCTGATAGTATAGAAGTAATTCTGTCATGGCCACATAAGTCCATCCTGTTTCAGTTTATTTTGTTCCCCGACATACAGTCATAATTCTGTCATGCCCTGCTTTGTGCAGATTTTTTTTTTAAAGAACACACATTTAAATTGTACATATTATTATATGCATTCTTTTAAATTCATTTCCCCCTTGTAAGATACATATTTTGCATACATTTTTACGATGAAGTAGTATTTTTGTACATGCTTTTTGTGCACCAAGGCTGTTTCGCAAAATCTGCAGAAGTGTGTTGTTGTTGTTTTCCAATCCACAAGCAAATTTAGGATTGTCCAATTGGGTTGCCCCTAGGATCATGTTGCTGACATTTACTTCAATGTGCTCTGTCTAAGAGTTTTTATACTTTTTAATAATCTTATTCGTTTTATGTAGATACTGATTTAAATGATCTCATAAGCTCCCTTGAAGCACATCTGATCAGAACGAGGGGTAGATGCCTTTTAAATACATAAACAAATAGCCTTCACCCCAGAAGAATATAAAGTTAGCAGCATTATAGAGTACAAGTCATAAATGCCTGCTTATAACCCAGACAGAAAATGTAGTCCCATTTTTTTATATAAGTACGGAAGAACAGTTTCTTTTATCACCATGAAACAGAATATAGATGGCAAGTATATAACTTCCAACAAGATATTTAAAAGTATGCAACTGCTAAGAAATATCATTCATATATATATATATATCCTATCATTGAGTAAGATAATCATTCATGGGTCACCGGACAGAGGAACTGTTCTAAATGCTGCCTTATGTAAATTCCTTTTCAAACATCTTTGGAGAAATTCATTTTTAAAGTGCAGGATATTGACTTATTTGAAAATATCAGCTCACTTGGTTGTGAACTTTTTTCTTCCCCCATTGTTGCACAAAGGCATAGATGTCTACTTCAAATATTTAAAATGCCTTCGTTCTGTCCAGTGATTCTTTCATGTGAAAGAAACACAGAACAAGCACATTATGGAACTGGTTGATCTTGACTTATTTGAAAATATCAACTCACTTGGTCGTGAACTTTTTTCTTCCCCCATTGTTGCACAAAGGCATAGATGTCTACTTCAAATATTTAAAATACCTTCGTTCTGTCCAGTGATTCTTTCATGTGAAAGAAACACAGAACAAGCACATTATGGAACTGGTTGATCGTCTTTCTCTTGGGATGAATGACTGTCCATATTTTAGCTATGTTTGTACTAGCTTCTGCGCCTACTTATGCTTCTCAGTGATTTTCAGCTTTTTCTAATCTGAGCCTGTCAGAAAAATTTTACCCAGTCTGCTTTGGAAAGGTCACAGGTTCAATCTAGACACTTCATAGTTGACTTAATATTTTGATCATTTCAAAACCAAGAGGTTGTCAAGTTCAGGCCCATCACCAAGAGAAACAGAAAAACTATATTTTCATTTTTGTGTCATCTTCTCTCTACCCTCAAAAAGAAATAAGATTTCTTCCAAGTATTCTTTCTCAGCTTTTGTTAGGGCTTATGAATGTGGTCATCTTTACACTGACCATGACATGAGAAATTCTTATTACACATTCCTTCAAATGTGCAATGTTGTGCTCATATAGAGATGCTGTTTATTTATGCAAAAAGATTTACTCACAGAAATGGGTGGCATTTAGTTACTCATTTTTAACTGGGAAAAAAATCACATTCTTTTATATCTGAGTGTTTCCAACCACTGGTATAATATTTTAAATGAATTGTTGAGATACTGGAAATGGGTCACAAGCAACAGTTTTTGTTTTTTGTTTGTTTGCTTCTAAAATTTTCTCTAGAAGGAATAAATCTGGATTAAATGGGGTGGAAGTATGAGCTGCCATTTTGATGATAGTTATGACGTGTGGATACTACAAAAAGCTTGTATGCATATAGAAGACTGATTCTACAATAAACACTTAGCCTGAAAGCACACTTTGGCCCTTCTGCAGTGTACATTTAAAGCAGTATCACACCACTCCAAACAACCATGTTTTCCTTAAGAATCCTGGGAAACATAAATTGTTAAGGGTTCTGAAAGCTGTTAGGAGAGCCCAATTCTCACCGTAGTAGTAAAGTTCCCAAGAGAGTTCAACAATCTCTTTACGGTGAACAGGGAATAGGGGGCGCCTCACAAAGCGTGTTCTCCCTAGCAGAGAGCACGTGTTGCGGTTGGGAACAGGCCACCCTCCGGTGACTAGGCAAATTTAGTTGAAGCCCGACCATTTAGATGGTTAAACTGGGTTGCTGGGGTGTTTTGATTGTTGCCAATTCGGAGGAGGGGTCAGAGTCTATATATACAGGGGCCAGACTTTGGCACGGCCTCTTGGCCGTTTTGCATCGGATCACATGGAGCGCTTGGACAATCTTCTCATTGTCTGGTTACATTTCTTTATTTCTTTATTTCCCCTTTCTTTTTAATCCTCTCTAGTCCCTTAAATAATTTAATTTCCCCCTTTTCCTGTTTGATTTCCCACCCCACCCCTTACCCTGCCCAGTGGGAAGATTCTCCCTGTATCTGTGGCTTGCCTTTCCCAATAGGGAGAGAGCCCCCGTTAGGGGCTTTCTTTCGCAAAAAGGTTTTCCCCATTTCTCTTGTGGAAATTGTGGAGCTAGTCAGGGCTGTTCCCAGCTTAGCTGGAATCACTTTCGTTTATAGTATCCCCAAAGGTTGGCTTATTTTGAGTGTGTGCAGCGCTGTTGGCCAAATTTTAAGCTAGCCTTGGGTGGGAGCACTAATTTGAGTTCTTTTAATATTGCTATGACATTCTCGCTATAGGAATGTATCTGCTTGCAGGCCCAGTTACTGCTAATGTTTATCTGAGGCAGACAGAGGGCCCCAGAGGCTCCCTGTGCCTCCAAGGATTATGAGCACTCTGTATATGCTCTTGAACTATGCTGTTTCTGAACAAGTTTATTTTCTTTAAGTTTGTTTTGCCCTGATAGTGGCGACTGCCATTTTAGAGATGAGCCATTGTGGCTTAGTGGCTAAAGTGTAGGACTAGGACCTGGGAGACAGGGTTCATATTCCCCTCTTAGCCATTGTTATAACAAAACAAAATAAACTGCTCCTTTTGGGCTATTCTGTTGCTGGGTAGTTCAGCCCATTTGTGATAAAAGAACTTTGGGTTTCTTGAAGGGGTGCTTCCCTCTAAAAGGGCAAGCAGGGGTACCTGGACAAGCTGTGGGCTATTTCACTGAAAACATTTATGCCTGGCCTAGCAGGTGATCATCGGGCTTTGCCCTAGAATTTGATGGCCTGGAAGCGTTTCCGGCCAGAATAGTGTCCCCATGTGGTCCATGAAGCATTGGTTTCACTGGGTCAGCGCATAGTGCCGGTAATGTTTAGGTTGCAGGATTGGTCCCTGTATGGGACAGCTGCATGCTCCCCCATTGCTCTACCTGGACACTTAGGTCCTTTTGGTGGTTACCTCACTACGAGGGATGTAACGGGCGCCAAATTGCAATATGCAAGTGGGAGAAAGCACCTTTGTGTGCCCGCATTGCAGTTTGCTCTGTGCGTTGAAGAGCATGGCGCTGCACGGGCTGCAATTGCATTGCATTGCGTGAGAGATTTGCAATTGCATTGCACGGAGGGTGTGTGCATTGCATGGAGGGGGTGTGTGCATTGCACGGAATGTGTAGTTGCATTGCACGGAGTGTGTTGTTGCATTGCACGGAGTGTGTTGTTGCATTGTACATAGTGGCTTGTTGCATTGCACAAAGTGGCTTGTTGCATTGCACAAAGTGGCTTGTTGCATTGCACGGAGTGTGTGTCTGTGTGCATTGCACGGAGTGTGTAGTCGCATTGCACGGAGGGTGTGTGCATTGCATGGAGGGTGTAGTTGCATTGCACAGAGTGTGTGTTTTTTTTTGCATTGCACAGTGTGTGTGCATTGCACAGAGTATGTAATTGCATTGAACGGAGGGTGTATGCAGTGCATGGAGTGTGTAGTTGCATTGCACGGAGTGTAGTTGCATCGCATGGAGTTTAGTTGCATTGCATGGAGGATGTGTGCATTCCAGGGAGTGTGTTTTGCATTGAACGGAGTGTGTAGTTGCATTGCACAGAGCATGTTTTTGCATTGCACGGAGTGTGTAGTTGCATTGCACGGAGTGTGTAGTTGCATTGAACGGAGTGTGTAGTTACATTGCAGGGAGAGTCTGTGCACTGCACGGAGTGTGTTTTTTGCATTGCACGGAGTGTGTTGCTGCATTGCAGGGAGAGTGTGTGCACTGCACGGAGTGTGTTTTTTTGCATTGCACGGAGTGTGTAGTTGCATTGCGTGGAGTGTGTGTGCACTGCACGGAGTGTGTTTTTTTTTTTTTTTGTTTTTGTTTTTTGTTTTTTTGTTTTGCATTGCACAGAGTGTGTGTCTGAAAAGGAAGCTGGCTCGGCGGCAGCTTTCTCGGGACTTCTTTAGGGGTTCTGGCCAGCGTCGGCCCTGTAAGTTTACTTATCATGATGGCAGCGCAAGATGCCCCCTGCCCGAGCGGGGGCTGGAAGCTGGCAAGCAATAGCTCAATACCTTTTGCCCATATTCACATTTTATTTAGGGATCCAGTTGGATATCGTTGCTAAAACATACCACTTGCCTATGGAGAAGCTGTCTGCCTTGAAGGAAGTTATTTTGTAATACTTCCTCTGTAGCAAGTGATGCTTCATCAGATCCGATCTTGCTGGGTCACTTAATTAATCTTCCCACTAGGCCAGGCTGCCTGCGGCCTGAGGTCCCCTTACCTTTGTGTATTCCTACCAAGTGTGGTGAAGGCAGATATTAGGCGATGGTAGCAATTCGTGAATGTATGCAATAGTAGTTCGCCATGGCAGGATACCTTGAACCCGCACAGGGATTTTCAGGTTCATGCTGGTGCTGCTGGATCTTTGCCCTTTGGTTTTTATTTCAAGGGCTGCTGGTGTGCAAAGCTATGGCCTCAAGCCTGGTGTGGTGAGGAAATCATGTGACATAACTTTTCTTGAGTTTTCCCCATTGTAGCAGTTCACATGTGGCCCGAAGAGTTCAGTGACCATTGGATCTGCTTTTGGTCTGATAACCAGGTAGTGGTGAGCGTCTTGGCAAAACAGTCCTCACGCTCTAGCACAGTCTCCGCCCCTCCACTCATGCTTTCGAGCTGCGCCACTTAAGTTTTAATATTGTGCTTTCTACTCTCCAAATTACGGGATCTTCTAATATTGTCGCTGACACTCTATCCGATTTTCAGATGAAGCACTTCAGATCCTGGGCTCCAGACTCAGCTATTGCCAGACTTTTCCAGACCACCTGTGGCATTTTGACAACAACATTTTGACCTGGACCTGTTTTAATTCTCTTCCTACCTTTTAACCTAATGTACCGAGCCTATTTTGGGCCATTATATGCTTTATACACACCTGCATTTTAGATTCTCGGCGCTGGCAACTAAATCTTTACATTATTGTCTTAGGGTATTTAAATGTCATAATGCCAGTAATATCGCTTTGAACTATGATTGGTTGCTTGTCTCTAGCATTTTTATTATTTATTTATTTATTTATTTATTTATTTATTTGTCTTATCCTTGCTATGGCTGTATGCTAAGGCAATAAAGGTTGATTGATTGATTGATTGACAACAATTAGTGATTACAGAGAGCAGCAGCTTCCATTTCCCCTTCTGCTTTTACCTCTTATGGGAAGGCCTGGATGTATTTCTTAGCCTTAAGCTGGCAGTTCTCGGCCATTCAGATGAATTAGCCCCCATCCTCTGAGCAGATCCAGCAGTATTTGGTCCACCTGCTGCAGATTGGGCGTGCGGTTATAACTATCAGAATTCAGTCCGCTGCAATGTCTGTTACACTGAAGCTTTAATTTTCAGAGACCCTTGTATAAAGTTTGTAGTGTGCAGGGCCTTGGAAGGTTGGAATAGGCTCCAACCTCATAGGACAGTGGGCAGGAAGTCAGTCAATTTTTACCTATGCAGTATCTGCAACAAGTTAAAACTTGTCTGCTGGTTAAAGATCAAGGCGAGACTCCTTTCAGTAGTCCATTGCATTTTCGCACTGAGGGTTGGGAAAATGGTTGTTGGAGCCAGCACGGGGCTGAGAGTCTTGAGGCTTATTGCTTCAGGACTTTTCCTTATCCTTTGGAGCTTGTCATTAGAGTTGGGAACTCTAAAACAGACTTAGTGGGCAGGAGTGCCACAATCAGGCTTCCCGCCACAGGTGAGGAGGGCCCTTGCCCAGTTATGGATAACAGAATATTTGGCTTTTATTCCCTGGGGGTTGGCCCGCTCCTAGTGCATGAAAATGGGTTCCCGTTAGCCAGGCATCAATGTGCTTACGTTGTGCACCAGTTATTACGGCCTGCGGCTTGCTTACCGCTGAACGCCTCATTCCTTACGATTAGGTGCTGCTGCAAAGGCTGCACACTGGGGGCCTGTCAGTAGACAGGATTGTGAATACCATCTCGCTCACCCAGGGTGTCTGCCCTTTTGCGGGCATTTGTGCCGCATTGCTTACGTTGTAATATAGTTTTTTCCGCACGTTTTATTCCTGGGGTGTCTAACGAAATTGCTGATGCTCTGTCCCGTTTTCAGATGGAGCGGTTCAGACTTCTGGTTCCAGAGGCGCGGATACGTCCGGAATATTTCCCGGATCATCTCTGGAACCTTGGCAGCGATTAGTTTTTCAGGGAGTAGCGGCATCGGTTTCCCCTTCTACCTTGAGATCTTACGGAAAAGCTTGGGCTGATTTTCTGGCATTTCTGCGCCAGTCAGCCGGGGGGCTAGCTGGGGTCCCACCCACCTCATCGCAGGTGCTACAATATTTGGCTCATTTATTCCAGATGGGGCGTGTGGGCAAGACACTTAGGATGCAGGCAGCTGCTATTGCATTTTTCTGTAAGATATATTTTGACACCGATCCTTGTGCGAAGTTTGTTGTTCGCAGAGCCCTTGAGGGTTGGGGTCGACTCTGTCCTTCTCGGCCACCAAACCGACGCCCCATCTCTTTTGAATTGTTGAGCAAGATGCGCAAAAGACTGCGGGTGGTGTGTTGGTCTGATTATGAGGCCCGCCTGTTTTCGGCTGCCTTTTCAATTGCCTTCTTTGGAGCATTGAGAGTGGGTGAACTAGTGGTGGAAGACCACAGGGATGGTCGTTCCAGGGGCCTTCTGCTCCAGGATGTGCAGCTATCCCCTGCGGAATTGAGAATTACGATTAGGCATTCAAAGACGGATCAGAGGGGCAAAGGGGCTCTCATTCGTCTCCCTGCCACTGGGGCGACAGGCCCTTGCCCAGTAAAGGATGTTAACAAGTATTTAGTGGTGAGGGCGCAAGGGGATGGGCCACTGCTCCGGCACGAGAATGGGTCACCCCTAACAAGGCACCAGTTTGCAGGGGTGATGCGTAAGGCTATCCTGGCCTGTGGTGGCGTGGCTTCTGATTTTGCCCCCCATTCCTTCCGGATAGGGGCCGCCATTACGGCAGTGCATTGGGGTCTGTCAGCTGCTCGAATACAGGATTTGGGTCGTTGGAAGTCGAATGCGTTCAGGAGATATGTTCGCTAACGATTTGGTATCTTATATTGTTCTTTGTTTATTTATCTCAGGTCTGTCAGCCATACGCATCTGGATGGTGGGGCACAGCATCATCCATTGGGCTGGTGTTGCAGCACGGCAGTCCGCAATGGGTCCAGGTCTTGGCCTTCCTTCGCATGTTCGGGTGTCCTGGCTGTCCAGACGAGGAATGCGCTGGTCAGAGTTTTTGCCAAGGATTCGAAGGCAGTTGCTCTTGGAAGGGCCGCCAGAGGCTATTGTGGTGCAGCTGGGGGAGAATGACCTGGTTGCCATGGACTGTTTATCGCTACGTGCTGCAATTATGGCTGACCTGGAGACGCTGCAGGCAATGGTGCCCACAGCAAAGATATTTTGGTCTAAGCTTTTGCAACGACATTTTTGGTTGGGAAGTCGTTGCCCGGTGGCCACGGAAAGGGCCAGAAAGCGCATCAACGCTGCTGTTTCCAGAAGGATTGTGGAGCTGGGTGGAGAGGTGATTTTTCACCATGAAATCTCCTATCATGCGGCAGCTCTCTTTAGAGCTGATGGTGTGCACCTTTCTGCTTCTGGGAATGAGGCTTGGCTAGGTGCGGTGGTGGCCAAGCTGAGGTCTTGGCTGGGGCTGTGAGTGGTTTGGCGGGGAGCTGAGGGCTCCATGGCGGTTAGGCATTGGTTAAATTGGTGCTTGGAGGGGTAAGTGCCTACCCCTCCAAATGATGCGGATGGGAATTCCGTTAAAGGAAATCCAGGGGCTTGACATTCTTTCGTCCTTGTCCCCGGAGTCGGACTTGGGCCGGTCAAGACCCCACCGGAACATGAGGGTGAGAGGTGTTAGTCTGATTACCCAGCTTCATTCTCACCCAATACTTGTTTCCCACGCTGGCTTCCGCCGGTGTCCGGAAGACCAGCTCTGTCCCTGAGGGCAAGGACAGATAGTCATAACCAATGCCTAAGCAACCACTCACATTTTTTGTATTTGAATAAAGTTGTGGCCAAAATTATGCCAAAAACCTTAAACAAAAATTGATGTGTGAAGTGTGAATTATTGGGGGGCTACTGTGACTCAACACGCAAAGCGTGTTCTCCCTAGCAGAGAGCACGTGTTGCGGTTGGGAACAGGCCACCCTCCGGTGACTAGGCAAATTTAGTTGAAGCCCGACCATTTAGATGGTTAAACTGGGTTGCTGGGGTGTTTTGATTGTTGCCAATTCGGAGGAGGGGTCAGAGTCTATATATACAGGGGCCAGACTTTGGCACGGCCTCTTGGCCGTTTTGCATCGGATCGCCCTCCCTCCCGCCCTTTTATAGGGTGGTTTTTTGTTTTGCTCGCTTGACCTTGCTATTGCCTGTCATGGGGTCGTCCGCCTTGGTGCGGGGGCCTAGTAGGAATTTTGCCATCTGGCTGATTGGCTGGTGCCATTTGGTTTTTGCCTACTACGTAGCAAATCGTCACAACTTGTAAGGTTGGCGGTTAGGCATTGGTTAAATTGGTGCTTGGAGGGGTAAGTGCCTACCCCTCCAAATGATGCGGATGGGAATTCCGTTAAAGGAAATCCAGGGGCTTGACATTCTTTCGTCCTTGTCCCCGGAGTCGGACTTGGGCCGGTCAAGACCCCACCGGAACATGAGGGTGAGAGGTGTTAGTCTGATTACCCAGCTTCATTCTCACCCAATACTTGTTTCCCACGCTGGCTTCCGCCGGTGTCCGGAAGACCAGCTCTGTCCCTGAGGGCAAGGACAGATAGTCATAACCAATGCCTAAGCAACCACTCACATTTTTTGTATTTGAATAAAGTTGTGGCCAAAATTATGCCAAAAACCTTAAACAAAAATTGATGTGTGAAGTGTGAATTATTGGGGGGCTACTGTGACTCAACACGCAACTCTTAGTACAGGCAATCCTCCATTTGTGCTTCTTCAATATGTGCGTGATTGTGTATACGTGCATCATGCTGAACCTGGAAGTGACTCAGAAATGTCATCAAGATGACACTGAAATTTCACTAAAAGGGTGGAACGGGGTGGGGTGGGGGGCAAAATGGGATGTTTGCAGGCTTTTTCAATGGGTTTCAATTCTGCGTAATTTCACTAATGTGTGCAGTGCCTTGGGACATAACCCCTGCATAAATTGGGGGGGGGGGGGCTGCCAGTACCCTTAACAAACCGCGGTTCTCAGAAATCTTTGGGGAAAGCCAGAACAATTTAAAGTGCTGCTTTAAATATATCTTTGTTTCACCCTCATAGCTCCCCTGCTTCCTCAACTTGACTATTTAATGTGATCTCGCACTATCAACTCCAGAGCAAAACTATCAGCCAGAATCTTCTCAAAGCAACAACATCATGAAATAGCACTTGACTGGTAAATCGACACATGCTGCAATGAACTCATATGCAAACCCCCAGTATTTTCAGATCTTTCCAAATATAAGAGAGGTGTACGTACACTCCTCCCTCGGTGCCAAGACAAATTTTATGCTGGATGATGGAGGGGTGATTGGGATGGTCAGCACTCTCCTCCTTCAGTTGTTTACTGTTAAAATAATGCTGAAGAGGTCTTGGAATTGAGGAAAGAAGGGTCAAGAAACTAGGATTTCCCAATGGGTATGGCTGAAGCTAGTGAAGGGGACACACACACACACATGCACAAACAGCTGTTCTGCTTCAAGGAATATGTCCTGCTGTGGGGCGAGGGGTTGGGAGGTCTACCCTAGGTAGAACGTATCTGGGCTCAGGTTCAAGGGGAGTGAAATGCAGACCAAACCCACATCCAGGGTCCTATGGTCAAGGTCTGATCTTGAAAGTGAGGTCAGCAAAACAGGAGTCGGGTTCCCATACTTGTAGTCAGGTGCAGCAAAAAAAGCAGGTTCTAGGATGGCTGTCAAGGGAGATGTTCCTGTGATGTAGTCAGACAAAGCACAGATCAGGTCTCAGATAATCCTTTCAGTGATGATGGCAAATAACCCAGGACCTTAATACATGCAAAACAGTGACCTCTCATCCTTCCCTGAATAGTACCTTTTGTGGGACAACGGCTCATGCTCGCTAATGAGCACATATAATATCCTGTGGCACTAAAGTATGCTCCATTAAATTGCTTAAACAATGAAGAGTTTAGTGAAGATGTTTCAAGGCATCCTTTTTATCTCATGCTCTGAAGCACTCTTTTCATCTTGGGCAATTTGGGATTTGCTGTTAGGTTTTCAAGCTTGTTTAGAAGAGGAGCCTTGCAAATAAGACAGTCAAAGTGAATTGCCCTTGAAAACAATTTTCCAGTAAATGCGTACATAAATTAAGGCGTGATTTATGTTTTTGGTTCCAGGAAGGGAAAAAACAGTGGTTGCACGCATAACAATCGAAATGGCCACAGATTATGAAACACAAAAAGCCAAGTAAGGTATTTGTCATGATGGTGCTTTGTATGAAGAAAATCAAGCAGGCAACGGTAGCATATATTATAGAGATGTCACATAGCGGAACTATTTGTATTTCGAATAGCATATTTAATTCACTATGCCAGCTCAGAAGAGAATTTAGTCTTATGCCAGAGACATTGTTTGGGGAGTACCAATCTGAGGTGCTTCAAGCATGTATTGGAAAATATTACCTGGATACGCATCCCATAAACCTGCACATTAGGTGTTTCCCTGTTGTGGTCACTGCTGGGTATGTATGTTGCCAGACATGGGTGGCACTGTGGTCTAAACCACTGAGCCTCTTGGGCTTGACACTCAGAAGGTCAGCAGTTCGAATACCAGCGACAGAGTGAGCTCCTGTTGCTCTGCCCCAACTCCTGCCAACCTAGCAGTTCAAAAGCACACCAGTGCAAATAGATAAATAGGCACCACTGTAGCAGAAAGATAAACAGCGTTTCTGTGCACTCTGGTTTCCGTCACTGTGTTCCTTTGTGCCAGAAGCAGTTTAGTCATGCTGGCCACATGACCTGAAAAACTGTCTGTGGACAAACGGCGGCTCCCTCAGCTTGAAAGTGAGATGAGTGCCACAACCCCATAGTCACCTTTGACTGGACTGTTAACCATCCAGTCGTTCTTTACCTTTTAGTGTGTTGCCACCACAATCATGGCATTTTTAAGATTGTGCAGAGGCTCCAATGGAGGGGTCAGCAACCTTTTCCAGCCATGGGCCAGTCCTCCATCCCTCAGGCCATGTGGTGGGTTGGACTATATTTTGGGGAAAATAATAATGAACGAATAACCCAGAGATGCATTTCAAATAAAAGGACACATTCTCATCATGTAAAAACACCAGGCAGGCCCCACAGTTTCCCTTTGGAATTTGGTCTTACTTGTGACCTAAATGGGAATCAAAGGAAAAGTTGTATCATGAAACTTTATCCCAGTTCTGCAATGGCATAATGAAGTCCCACAGTTTGCAATTTCTCTGTGTTCCTCCCTGCCCAACTGGGAGAGGGAAAATATGAAACTGTGGATGAAATCTCTTAGTAAATATTAGCATCTGAGCTTCATCATACTTCTATGGTAGTTAATCAACAATTTCCCCATGTGAGCAGTGCTGCTTTTATATACTTAGATTTAGATATATAGAGTATGGGTTTTACTCCTGCAATTCAGCTGCTAACCACCCCCACCCCCGCAACACACACACAAAGGAGAGGGGGGAAACTAATATCCTCTGCAAAATGTAAATTGAACTATTATATAATATGCCATTAAAAAAACCCTTAATTATACCTATTAATCTAATGACTCTGCCTAATAAAAACTTTTGTATTTCCAATAATGTAGGCTTGTATATATCGTGTCAAAAACATATAGGAAGGTGTCATACATTGGCTACAAATAAGTGATAGATATTGGTTTCTCGGTTCATGGAAGAGCCCACTCACATTATAAAGGGCTTAAAAAAAAAAAAGGTAAAGGACCCCTGACAGTTAAGTCCAGTCATGAATGACTCTGGGGTTGTGGCGCTCATCTCGCTTTACTGGCCAAAGGAACCGGCATTTGTCCGCAGAGAGTTTTTCCGGGTCATGTGGCCAGCGTGACTAAGCCGCTTCTGGAGAAACCGGAGCAGTGCACGGAAATGCCACTTACCTTCCCCCTGGAGGGGTACCTATTTATCTACTTGCATTTTGACGTGCTTTCAAACTGCTAGGTTGGCAGGAGCTGGGACTGAGCAACGGGAGCTCACCCCACCATGGGGATTTGAACCGCCGACCTTCCGATCGGCAAGCCCTAGGCTCAGTGGTTTAGACCACAGCACCACCTGTGTCCCATTATAAAGCATTTACAACCCACCTACTCTCAGCGGCCAGAAGCATCATAGCCAGACATTGGGAAGACCTGTCAGGAGTGGACATGGACCAGTGGTACCCATACGATTGTATGGGAAACAGCCTTACTAGAAAAGCTAATGAACAGACTGAAACTGATACAGGGACAAACAGAAGAGGATGCCTTCACCCCGTTATGGCTCCCCTTTATCACATACTGTGGCATTCGTACGGAGCCCCCAGTTGTCTCACAGACTATTGACCCGTACACCACTAATCCGCTGCCACCAACCAGGTCCTCTCCGGTAAATCACTCTTAGTCTCAGTCAGGTTCTTAAGTTAACAAAGAAGAGTGTAGTTTATTGCAGACACCAATAAACTTTAACTGCATTCCAAACGTTGTTACTCTTTACCTACTTAGTCTTATTTTTATCCTGTCTCTAACTCTTCTACCTCCCCTTGTAGGAGGTGAGAACAGGTGATCCCACCTAGGCCCGAAGTCACCCCCCACCAAAGCAGGCTCAAAGCTTCTCAAAGCTTTTCAAAATCATTTTCTCAGCAGCTAAGCATCAGAAACATTCCGCTATGCTGTAACAAAGGTAGAGAACAGTCCATTGTTTCTCAGGCCTTTCTCATGCCTTCTGGCCTTGCTAAAGAACCACATTGCAACTTGTTTTCTGTCCGGTAACCATGCCAGAACAAGAGATTGAAACATATCTGAACACTCTGAAACCCCTTTCCTGGGAAGGGCACCAAGAGTCCAAGAGTCCCAAGACAGCTTTCTGTTCGTGCTCAGAGGAACTCATAGGCAGGACTCCTGAGGGAGGAGAAAGGAGGAGGGAATTGGAAAGGGGTATATATGCTTGTGCACATGATTGTGAACTCGTGCATGCTTTTGTGAGTTATCACACTTGCTCCTTCTACCAGTTCATGGATGGTAGAAATAAAAGCCTTTTCTCCGAAACTATTCCTTGAGTGTCTGTTGACTCCCACTTCCCTTTCCCGGGCGCAATATTTTTCCCACCCGAGGGCAAAGCCTCATAAGGCTACACCCTCACACAAGAACCAACTGCACTAACCGTTTCTCTATTTCCAACTGTCTGCCAACTGCTTTCCCAACTGCCTTTTCCCAACTAACCAACTATACCTCGGGCAAAAGCCCGTTTATAAACAGGTAAGCTCCGCCTCTGGCTTTTCTATTGGTCTACCTATTAACTTTTTGTCTCCCCCTTTGCATACATTTTAACGCCACACATACACAGCCCAACAAGACAACAAGAAGAACTCATTGACAGCATACAAATCGATATGGCTTACATGACACAATTCCTCTCCCCTTCACAAATGCAGACCAATTTCACTGCAGCCAACTACAGACAACCAACCACTCACTGGGCCCACTAACAAGGAAATAAGCGAAAAGAAAAGAGAACCTACCCAGTTGACGCTGACATAAAACCCCACACGTACACTACATAAAATTATATAAGTTTCACCACCCTACCGCTCCTCTCCCCCGACATTATACTATATACAACACAAATGTCTCATATCAAATGTTCTGATCTGTAGAAAAGACTTTACAATCTGAGAAAGAGACAATGCACGTGCTTTTGTAAACCAAGAAAATCTTTAATAAAAAAAAATATTTAGGGAAAAAACAACAGCAACATTGGTGACATTGCTTCTGAGTGGTTCAGGAACTGAGCAAAAGAGAAGAATCAATAAGCAGTCTCGGGTAAGTATTCAGCTTAATTACCAGACAGATGTGAGAATCTCAGGGATAAGCAGAGGCAGGAAATCAGAGGTCAAAGGAAAGGAAAGTTGGAACAAAGGAAGGGACCATGATCACATTTCAAAGTCTGCTGAATAAATGGCAAACCAATCTTTGCTAGTACAGTGGTGCCCCGCAAGACGAATGCCTCGCAAGACGGAAAACCCGCTAGACGAAAGGGTTTTCCGTTTTTGAGCTGCTTCGCAAGACGATTTTCCCTAAGGGCTTGCTTTGCAAGGCGAAAACGTCTTGCAAGTCTTGCGATTTTTTTTGCTTCCCCCCCTTTTTCTAAGCTGCTAAGGCACTAATAGCCTTTTAGCCGCTAAGCCGCTAAGCCTTTAATAGCCGCTAAAACGCTAATCCGCTAATAGCGCTAATCTGCTAAGCCGCTAATAGGGTTGCTTCGCAAGACGAAAAAACCGCTAGACGAAGAGACTCGCGGAACGGATTATTTTCATCTTGCGAGGCACCACTGTATCAACATTCCATGAACATAGGCCACATCCCACAAATGATGACATTTGTTAGACATGACAACTTCCTTTAAAAATCTATAATGCGTATAATAATAATAACCTAATAATCTTGCCTTTCATAATTGGCTATAAATTACAGGACTAAATCGGGCATCATTGCAATGAAACTCTTAAGTAGGTCATAATAATTCAAAGTAAGCTAGATATTGTCTCGTTTCAATAGATCCTTGCTTGGAATACAGATAAGATAAATTAAATAGATTCAGCAGAGTATGTATGGAAGAAACAGAGCACAAAACGGCAACATACTTTCACAGCAAGGATTCAATTAAATGGGATGTATCCATTGTCATAATATGAGAGGTTCAAGAAGTTAGTAAAATTTGATAGGGGTAGATAATATTCCTTTTTTGCAGCTGCTAAAGAATGAACTGAATCATTGCTTAAATGATTTTGCTAGGGATGCATGAACATCTGATAGTATGATTGAGATATGGTTAAGCTCTTGACAGCACCTGGTTTGAGCACTTGCAAAAGGCTCAGAGGTGCACACGATGGCTCTGCCACTTCTGCTTCCCCCAGCCCTGAAGACCAAAAATTTGCATTTGGGGGAAATGGCAGAAGAAGACATCTCTTTTTTCTGCTGCAGATGGGACCTAGGAGTCATCCAGACATATTTAGGTGGCAGAAATTAAACAGCTGTCACCATTTTCCTCATAGGAATTCTGAGGCTACTTGCCACAACCTTGATGGCAAAAGATAACACAGCAGGTCTTTGCTGACACCACTGCCTTTGCCTTTCCCTGATCCAAAGGTAAGTTCTTGACCTAGGGATGGCAGCAGCAGGGGAAGTCCACAATCAAGGAAACAGGGCTATCCTCATCCTGAACTTGCTTTAATGGTTGCCCCTGTTGTAACGTTTGTACAACATCCAAAGATGCGACAAGAAAACAAGAAAAACCGTGATAAAGGTCCATATGAAACTTACAAACTGGTATAGCTCATCTTTTAAACAGAATATGTACCGGGGCCCTTTATGACATCAACATCTTACACACAAAGTTTCTGTTTGTCACATTTGTCCAATTAAATGACAGCACTTCCTCCTCTTCTTCTTCTTCTTCTTCTTCTTCTTCTTCTTCTTCTTCCCCCACCCATCAGCCACTCTGGGCGGCTCCCAACAGAAACACGACAAAATATCAAATATTAAAAACTTCCCTAAACAGGGCAGCCTTCAGATGTCTTCTAAAGGTCAGACAGTTGTTTATTTCCTTGACATCTGATGGGAGGGTGTTCCACAGGGCAGGTGCCACTACCGAGAAGGCCCTCTGCCTGGTTCCCTGTAACCTCACTTCTCATAGTGTGGGAACCGCCAGAAGGCCCTCAGAACTGGACCTCATTGTCTGGGCTGAACAATGGGGGCGGAGATGCTCCTTCAGGTATACTGGGCTTAAACTGTTCAGGGCTTTTAAGGTCAGCACCTTAAACTATCAAACAATAGTTATTTTTATTGCCTTTCTGAGTTTGCAATCAGATTGATTAGAAACAGGAATGTAATCTTGCCAAAGGGAAATGGAAATATCTTCATGTCTAAGCGCAAAGCCAGTGCAAGGAGCTACTAGGCTGGGAAGGTTTTAGTTTTCATTTATTTTCTAAGTGACAAATGAAGAGCCTGATATGTGGATGGGTAACAATTATAAATTAAGGCTCCTTAAATGTCTGTTCAATGTATCTTCTTCCTTAGTAACCCCCCCCCCCATTATTGGCAGTCAGGAATCAATGAGGCTATTAGCAAGGCTATAATAAGTAGAATTTAAGATGCAATGTACAAAGGTATTGATTCCCACAAATCCCAGATTGCAACACCTTTATGTTAAACAACACACTTTTCTTTATTAAACGGTGCTGCTGAATGCCTTGCAATCACGATTGGGATTAGAAATACCAGGAGCTGTACCATCAGAATAGATATCCTGTTCAGAAACTCTAGGTTTGATCCGGATACCCTTAGCTGGGCTTGGAACCCAGGGAGAAATCCTCTACACAATAAGCTGTCATAAACGTGTCCTCCATTGTGGAGAGCACGATGCTCACCCTGTTGTGGGGCGGGACCGTTTGGATAGCCATAACACCCCATTGGTTGCCCCTCGGTTGTTGGGCAGAAATTTGGCCCTTTGGGTTGTCTATTGGCTAGTGAGGGGCTATTTACGCTGCTGCACGTCACTAGGAGCTTTCTCTTTCCTGCGACATGCATCAGATCACCCGCCCTCCTGCCCTATATTTAGGGCTGTTCTTTGGCCTTGCTATGCCTGTCTAGGGGTCATCTGTTTTGGAGCAGGGGCCCGGCAGGAATTTTGCCATTTGGCTGATTGGCTCTTGCCATTTTGTTTTTGCCTACCGTGTAGCAAATGGTCATAACTTTGTAAAGTTGATGGTTAGGCATTGGTTCGATGTTTTTCAGAGAGCCAGTGTGGTGTAGTGGTTAAGAGCGGTAGACTCGTAATCTGGGGAACCGGGTTCGCGTCCCCGCTCCTCCACATGCGGCTGCCAGGTGACCTTGGGCTAGTCACACTTCTCTGAAGTCTCTCAGCCTCACTCACCTCACAGAGTGTTTGTTGTGGGGGAGGAAGGGAAAGGAGAATGTTAGCCGCTTTGAGACTCCTTTGGATAGTGATAAAGCGGGATATCAAATCCAAACTCTTTCAGAGGGGAAGTGGTTAGCTGTGCCTGCCCCTCCATTGCTGCTGCTAAGGAATTCCCTTAAAGAAATCCAGGGACTTGCCTTGCTTTTGTCCAATCCCCTTTCAAGGGTTAGGGCCATCCCAGAGTCCCTGGGAACATTTGGGGTGAACTGGAGCCTGCACTCAACTCCGTGCTCCCCTAGTATGTTTTCCCTTCCCGATCTCTGGTGGAGTCCAGTTGTCAGTCCTGTCTTGCCATGGTGCAGGGTCAGGTCGTCTGGAACCATGCCTAAGCAACCACTCACATGTTGTAATTCAATAAAGTTGTGGCCAAATTATTGCCAAAAACCTTAAACTAAAATTCTGTGTCTATTGTGTATTTATTTTGGAGGTGGTTTTGGAGGTCTTCACACGCAAAGCAAGCTAGTGTGAATTAAAACAGCATAGAGCTACAGCAGGTCCAAACTCCATTCAGTAGTGGAGCTACTGCTGGGTGAGTCAGCCTAGAACCAGCAGCGGGAAAACAACCCAGCGAAAGCCTGGCAGAGGGGAAATTGAAGTTTCATCACCTTTTTTGCCAACTTATGCTGGGTTGCCAGGTCATGTGACAAAAATGAATGGGTGTAGGAACCAGCCTAATTCCCCCCTCTCTGGTCCCTCCCCTGCCATGCCACTGGAACACCCCTTTATTCAAAGTGTGTTCTCCCTCATGGAGAGCACGTGTTGCGGTGGGGGCTGACGAGACACCTCACTGTTACTAGGCAAAAGGTTTGGCCATCTTTAAGCAGGGGCGGGCTGTTACTGGGGTAATTTATATGTTGCCATTTATTGATTGACAGCCCTATTTGTTAAATACATTGCATGCAGCGACAAGCTTCCTCGTTTCGCTGCATGCTTCGGATCACCCGCCCTCCCTTCGCTAATGTTAGGCTGTTTGCTTGACCTTGCTATGCCTGTCATGGGGTCGTCTGCTTTGGGGCAGGGGCCCGGTAGGAATTTTGTCCGTTTGGCTGATTGGCTGGTGCCATTTGTTTTTTGCCTACTGTGTAGCAAATCGTCACAACTTGTAAGGTTGCGGTTAGGCATTGGTTTGGGAATTGGTTGGTGGAGGGGTATGGATTTGGCTGTGCCTGCCCCTCCAAAATGCTGCTGCTGCTGCTTCAAGGGTTTTCCATTAAAGGAACCCAGGGGCTCACCATGCTTTTGTCCGAAACCCCCTGGCAAGGGGCTAGGGCCACGCAAGAGCCCCTGGGAGCATTATGGGGCGAGGTGAGGCATGGTTCCCCGTCCTGTCTCTCTCCCCAGGTGACTTACCCTTTCTGACTTCGCGGGGGGTGCAAATGTCAGAGCTGTCCCCGTGTGGGGTCAGTTAGTCGCTACCAATGCCTAAGCAACCACTCACATTGCTGTAATTTTGATAAAGTTGTGGCCAAAATTATGCCAAAAACCTTAAACAAAAATTAAGTGTCATTGTGTTTTTATTTGGGGTGTCTTGGGGACCTCGACACACAAGTGTTACATTGGCTTAAGATCCACTGGCGAGCTGTGATGGGAGAGATACATTGGCATACCTCTTGCTGAGCCAAGGATGAAGGGCATCCTGGCTGCACCAAAAATCTCCCATCTCTAGCAGCTGGATACTAACCCACTCAGCCTAACAGAACTTGCTATATGATCGCTCCCCTGGTCTACTGAGCTTATATGAGATTTTAAAGGCAGTCAGGGCAGGAATCATTTGCTGCTGATGGTGCAATCATGGAGATTGTTACTGTGGAACATCTGCTGTAAACCTGGCAAGTAATGGGATGGAAAGCCTTGGTCCACTCTGACTTAACTATTGTAATCCAAAAGAAGATAAGAGACTGTGGCTAGAGGTTATGATCAAGTCTTGCTGAGAAATAAATGGAAACATATTGATCACACATCCCGTGTTCTTTTCCTTTTTTTAAATCAATCTGTCATTCAGAATACAAATATGCTCATTTGTCAAGCAGAATTACAGTGAACAAAATAATCTAAACTGTATTAGTATGTCTTGGAGGAAGGATTCTGTACATTTTATTACACAGATATTGGCTGCATCCAGAACCCACTACCTCACATTTTCCAAACCATGGTTTGGAAGGATGCTGTATAATGTATACTGAGCTGTATACACACGTGTTCTCTTCTCTCTGCACACTTCTCACTTTAGAACACCTCATGGGCTTTGAACTATGATTCAAAATCCTAGAGGGATCCCGCCTCCATCCAAATTTTGATGTCTCACTTTTGTTTTTTATTTGGGTTTTTATATTTATACTTGGGCATATATGGAAAGACAGCTTATATCAATAAATACAATTCTAAAAATAAATGACATAGTTTTTTTTCTCTAATTTTCAGCTGGAGAAGCCAAATAATCTCTCTCTTTTTTTGTACTTGCTTGTCCTTAGACTCCTTGAACAGACATTTTTTGTGTCCATTCCTTGAATCAGGTGCATATAGAAACTTGTTCTATATCTCAAATTGTTGCCTTAAATCAATGGTTTTCAACCAGTGTGCCGTGGCACTGTGGGGTGCCTCGGATAATAGTCCGGGATGCCACAAGCAACACTGGTCTCTTTCCCTCTTTCTTTCCCTCCCTTCCTATGCCCTTTCATATCTCTGTCTTCCAAAGGCTAGCACAGCTGTTTATTGTAGCAGCCCTGTCTATAAGCGCTGCAGGTGAATTTTGCCTCTGGTTTGGGGTGGAGTGACGTGCAGTGTAAATTAGTAACACAGAGTCTTCTTCAGTAAAAGAATAAAAGCTTTACTGAGTTAAAACTTGTTTGCTAATAAACAGCATACAGTGGTGCCCCGCAAGACGAATGCCTCGCAAGACGAAAAACTCGCTAGACGAAAGAGTTTTCCATTTTTTGAGTCGTTCTGCAAGACGAATTTCCCTATGGGCTTGCTTCGCAAGACGAAATGTCTTGCGAGTTCTTGCGAGTTTGTTTCCTTTTTCTTAAAGCCGTTAAGCCGCTAAGCCGTTAATAACCGCTAAGCCGCTAAGCCGCTAAGCCGTTAATAGCCGCTAAGCCGCTAAAAGCCATGCTTCGCAAGACGAAAAAACCGCAAGACGAAGAGACTTGCGGAACGGATTAATTTCGTCTTGCGAGGCACCACTGTAGTGAACAGAAGATTTAAACTAACTTCAGAGGATACACAAGAGTATAGGCTTCGCTTCTGAGTCAGGCTCCATACACACACTGACTCCACCCTGACTCATGGCTCCACAGCTCACAAGCTCCAAACTTAGAGGCTCTAAACTGTATGACCGACTCTGGCTGCAAACAGATACATTTATACAGAGAATAAGCCATCCTCAAGATGAGTCACAGTGATTCAGCATACAGAGTGATTGTGCAGCTTCACAGCATTTCTCAACATTTCCAGACTGCTTTACAGCGTCCTTTACTGCTTCTGCTCTCAAAAAGCTTTGTCACATGACATGGAGTGGGGGCAGCTCAAAGGCCAGGGATGGCGGCAGCAGCTGCCTGGAGTATTCCCAAGGAGAGGGAGAGGAGAGGAGGCTGAGGGAAACTAGCGTCGCCATATGTCCTCTATTTCCAAGGCAACTCCTCTTTTTCATGATGAGAGTTGTCATAGAGCTCCGTAGTTAAAAGTTGAAGTCAGCAAATGTGTCCTTTTTCTTCTTTTTTTGCTCTTCAAAATATGGTAGCCCCGGGGAACAAGGGAGGGTGTTCAAAAAAGGGTGAGAGGCTGTCAGCTCTGCAGGCAAGGGGTGATGTAACTGGGCTACTGAGTTCCACAGGGGTGTCGCAGAAAGAATGTAATTGGTTAAGGGAGCTGTGGACTCCAAAAGGTTGAAAACTGCCATAAATGATGAACTGGCCTCTTAGCAGGGCTTCTTTATAGCCACAACCCACCGGAACTCAGTTCTGGCACCTCTCAGGTGGGCGCCATTGCCATTCTCAGAGAGCAATGGAAGTGTTCATGGTGAGTTCCAGCACCTCTTTTTCTAGAAAAATAGCACTGCCTATTACCCTCCCAAGGCTGGAGGGCTTAGTTGCTACCACATAATGTATTTCCCCCATATGTCTTGTTTTTATAAATAAACTTTACAATCGGTTCATTCAGCTTCTTACAGAATCTGGTCACGAGCGAGTTTTGTTTCTTGGAAACACTTTATAAAGATAAGTGTGACAAATGTGTCGCTGGCCTAGTCCTCTTTCTTCTTCCAACTTCTCACTCCATTTGCAAATTCATGCAAACTTACTGTAAATGTTTCCCTTTTGTTTTTGCCTAGGACTGTGAGTGGAAATCAGATTGTCTCCTCCTACTTCCATGTTGTTTTCAAACGATGCATAAAGTTTAAAAAAGGAGATGTCCTCACCCTCAACAAACAAACGTAAGTGAAGGGAAAATAAGGAAGCAGCACTTAAATCACAAAGGAACATTTAATATATATATATACAAAAGGTGATATCCAACTGGGTCACACTCAGAGTAGACCCATTGAAATCGATTGTGCATGTGTAAAATTAAGTTTATCATAGAGTTGGAAGGGATGACAAGGGTCATCTTCTTCAACCCCCTGCAATGCAGGACTTTTTTGCCCAACATGGGACTCAAACCCACAACCCTCATGTTCTACAAGCTGAGCTACCAAGTTATACATAGCTATCTTATGAACATAACTATTTCACGGGATTTACAGGCATGTGAAATGCCAAAATAAATTAAAATGCTGATTTAACCTGTCCTCGAGGCCATTCAATGATGCTTGACTACACTGCCATATCAATTGTGTTGATATGTGATCCAGCGGAGCTCTTGTTTGTGTGTGTGTGTGTTGTTTTTAGGGGGGGGGGAGTTCCCCTGCACAAATCCCATTGAAATGAATGGTACCTAGAGCAGTTGCACAGCTCCTGTTCACTGGAAATCATATACAGGAAAATGAAGACGGGTTTCGCCCGAGGCAGTGATATGTAAGGATTGTGGAAGACACACACAAAAAAGAGAGAATGCAGTGTTTTTTGACTGATGTAGAATTCGTTTTGAAAAAGCCCTCAGAGAGAACAAGCTAAATTAGATCTAATCTAGGTCTGTGTTTTTGATTATGTATATTCATAGCTTTGGGCTTTGTCAAAGAAGACAAAAATAAGATGCAATGTTCTACAATGCAGTGTATGAAATGCTTCTGTTATCAAAAGCATAAACTAAGTAGTACATCTTGAGTGAGCTTTACATCTGTAGAGTTTGATCATTGGGAACATCCAAATCATGCCTCTTGGGGTGCTCTACTGAGAAGATTTAATGAGTCACTTTGAGCAGTCATTTTTCATTTGCAAGATAAGTTTCCCTGTGCTTTAAAAAAGAAAAAGAAAAAAGGCGGAGGAGAACCCAAGTTCGCCTTTCCCCCTCTCTGGGCTACATTAAATTTAAATGTATACAAAGATATATAACTTTGCAGAAAATGGGACTCTCAGCCCCTTGAAGGCAATATCATATCTAGCCTTTGAGATGAATATCATTTTATAGCTTCTAAAGTTATCCCCATGCCAATTTATGAAGTAGGTTTTCCTAAATGGTTAAGGTTACCACCAGACTCAGTGCCTTGGAAATGAATGTATATTTTGACTTCTCACAGTTTTAAGTTCTGTGATAGACTCTGCTAATTAACTGGCTTTCCTCTAGCTTTCCGTAGTCTTCACTACAGTGAACCTAATAGTTCTCTCTCTCTCTCTCTCTCTCTCTCTCTCTCTCTCTCTCTTTTTTTTTTTTTACTTGGGAAATTTTAAAAAATTAGATATCTACGCAGCAGGACACAACCACTAAGTTAAGAGTATGCTTAGAGCTCTAGTATCTGAGTCGAGCCATTAAGCCCCTGAGTGGCATTCAGCAAATCACAAGTAATGCTGTGAATCTTTGTTTTCCCTTGATCGGTAAAACAGCTCATTCACTGTCACAGAAATGCAGCCAAGGCCTCTGAGTGTTCATTCCTGCAGAAGCTGATGGTGTTTTAGCTGGTTGGTTTTGTAGTCAGGCATATGTTGAGAAGGGAAGATTTGTTTGTTTGTTTGTTTGTATTGCTTTTAGTATTGCTATAGTTGGTTTTTAAGCATTTTATACTGTGTATTATGTTAAATTTTGGAAGTCAGTTTGATGCTTTCTGTGAAAAGTGGTGAATGCATTCAAAAACAATTAATAGAGGTTTGCAAATATTAGTCTTGAATCTGCTAAGGTGACATTTTAAGCTCATATACTGTAGGAAAGCTGCACAGGGCAATGGTGAGATATATGTTTTGAATGCAGAATACCTTCGATTCTGGCCTAGGGATCTCCAGGTCAAGGTGGCAACTGGTGAAGACATCTGCCTGAGACTTTGGGAAGCCACTGGAAGAGTATAGTAGCACCAAACTAAACACACCAATGGTCTGATCTTCAAGGAGACTTCCAATTAAACTAATAGAACATGTAGAGCACAATAAGTCGTGAGGACGCCATTAATTTATATTGATCTTTGTGGTTTTTAATGGCATAGTAAACTGCTTAAGGGACGCAGGTGGCGCTGTGGGTTAAACCACAGAGCCTAGGGCTTGCCGATCAGAAGGTTGGCAATTCGAATCCCCATGATGGGGTGAGCTCCCGTTGCTCGGTCCCTGCCCCTGCCCACCTAGCAGTTTGAAAGCACGTCAAAGTGCAAGTAGATAAATAGGTACCGCTCTGGCAGGAAGGTAAATGGGTTTCCGTGTGCTGCTCTGGTTCGCCAGAAGCGGCTTAGTCATGCTGGCCACATGACCCGGAAGCTGTACACCGGCTCCCTCGGCCAATAAAGTGAGATGAGTGCCGCAACCCTAGAGTCAGCCATGACTGGACCTAATGGTCAGGGGTCGCTTTACCTTTACTAAACTGCTTAAAGGTTTCTAAATATACCACATTTTCCCCTGTATAACACCCCCCCCCGGTGTATAAGACTACCCCTATTTTGGGGGACTCAAATTTTAGAAAATGTGGGGATCTGGCCCAGAGTTGTTGAGTACATTGTGTAGGCACAAATGGAATTGCACATCCAAGAATCTCTTCCTCCCGATCATTGGCCTTGGTTGACAAAGATGTATTTTACATTGAGGAGGCAGTAGATCTTTTATATTGGCTTTAGTTATTTTATTTCTTAATGTATATGGTAATGCTGGCTCTATGCTACATACAAAGCCAGCATTTTAATTAAGGCAATTAATTCTTTAAAACATATCCACTTGAGATGCGTATAGAAGCTCTTATGCATAAATAGACACCCTGTGCAGTTTTTTATCTTATGGCAAGCGGCATGCTGAACGAATGCCATTCTCTAGATATATTGAAGACTAAATGTCACAAATCACGCAAATATTATTTCTTCTAAAATAATATTCCCATTAAGAACAAAGCACACATTTTTATAGTAAAGATTCCTCTGGAAATCGTGATGGGTAAGTAGCTGACTAATCACCATACATAGCCCAGGAACACTTGTCATTGTCTTCCAACAGAGGTTTGTCTGGTTATGAATGTTGATTACTTATAGAGTCATCAGAAAGTAATTGTCCTAGGATAGTGAGTGCTAAAGATGTTGCCCTGGGAGATGAAATAGCCATCTTTCCAAGGATGCTCAGATCATGCTCTCTGATTTACTGCAATTTTTGGTAACGTCCTCCATAAGGAGATAATGTTTGTCCTCCTCCTATCCAGACTAATTGTATAACCCCTTTCAGCCTGGAAGATTGTTCTTTTCGTTCATCGCATTTTCCCTTCATCAGTTGTGAGAAATGAAAAATCCTTCTACTCAGCTGAGCATGAGGTCCACTTCCCTCTCTACTGTTGCAAGTTTCAGGTGTGGAATTAGTGAGGAGGGAGAAGGATGCCCACCTCTGCTTTACTTGTGTTGCTGTTTTTAAATTGCCTTTTTCTGGTTGCAGGTGGAAGATAGACAGACACATCAGTTGGGTAGATGTGATAAAGGCCCGTTGAAGTTCCTTCCTTTCCCCAGCAAGGGTGTGCATTGGGGTGCAGGTGGGAGTTCAGGGGCATCCATGATGCGCAGAAATTCTTTGACCTTTGGGTAGAATTCAAGTTCTTAGGGTACTGATGTTAGAATTCCTGCTCCATGATTGCAGTCATGGGATTGTTATCTATCACATGATGGTGTATGTTTTGACTCCACAAAGTGGGAAGTGACAGAGACAGAACGTTTGTGTCACTGTGTTCTGTGAAGTGGGACTATTGTTCTTTGTTTCTTCTCTTTGCTGTCTGTTGCTAGAGAGAGAGGGAGCCATGTTGCAGTGCTGCATGTGTGTTTATATGTAAATAAAGTAGATTAGCCAAAATGCTGAGTTGCTGAGGTCTGTTACGCAAGTTGCGCAAACTCTGCAGATCCCTAAGTGTGCCAGTGTCTGTTGGCATCAGTCGCTGTGGTGTTTGGGCTGAAGAAAGCTTATGAAGCTCCTGAACGATTGACCAGGAGGGAGGGAACATGCCAGTTGGGCATGTGTCTCTGCCAGGGTCCTAAACGAGTGTAGGCTGAGCTCCCATATGGGTATGGTCTGGAGGTTTTCCCCCATTTTCCCCCCATTTCCTGCACCCTTTAAATGCTGGGGCTAAGCTGCCTGCTTGGCAGCCCATGACAGCTGCCACACACATTGAAAATGGGGGCATTTTCTTGAGGATACCATGGAGTCTGCATTGTATTGTGGGGAGTGGGCAAATCTCCATTATTGGGAACATCAGATCTGGGAGCCAAATGCAGTCCTTTAGGTTTCTTTATTTGACCTTCAGGACTCTTCTTTCCCACATTAGTTGGAATGTGTTAATGAACTGTCATAATGCCTTTTGCTTACCTGGAAGGAAGATGCAAGGGTATTTGTGTGGAAGCCTCTTACTTTTGCACAGCTGAACATAGCCTATGGTACGAAGTTAAGAGTCACAGCCATGCCCTTCCCACTCGCCAAAGGCATGTTGCCCTCAAAAGGTTGCCTGTTACAGAATGCTGCCCTCAGGAAGAAGAGGGTCCCCTATACTGAAACAGAGAGCGAGAGATCAATGTACTCCCTATTTTGATATTAATACATTTCTGCAAGATTTAGGCAACATTCAACTTAATTATGAGGTGAGTACAGTTAGGCAGGTTGTTTCAAGCGCAAAATTTAGGAAAGCGGAAGGAAAGCAGTTTCTAAACCAAGTGAAAGTTTCAAGCAAGATTCCAAAGACTTTGGGAATGACAATAAGTTTTCTTTGAAATTCTTGACATCAGCAAATACCAGCAAGATGCCATTGGCAAAAAGGTTGCTCAGTACACTTATGCCATAGATTCTATTTTCCGTCCCTCTGCAAATAAGCAAGGCATTGTCATGGTTCAGTCATTACATTTAGGTTGCATATCTCTCAGTAGAGCAGGTGTTGGCAGACATTTACTGGACGTCGTGTTTGAAAATGAGATTTTATACTGTGAATAATGATGATAATAATAACAATACTGATAGGCAATTTACCTGTTTGATCCTTGATGGCTCGAATAAAGCAAATAATGGTTCAGTAATGTGTGTTTGTGTGGACAGGCAGAGACACCCCCCCACCCAACCCCAGACGACTCCCTAGTGGAATAATGACTCATGACAACGTGTTATGGGGTTAAAATTGGCCACAACTTTATTAAAGATTCAGATGTGTGAAGAACTTGGCTTAGGCATTGGGCCTTTATCCCTCCCAGTCCTCAGCCAGGAATCTGGGGAACATCAGGGTTATCCAAAATGTGTGGGGACTGAGCCGACTCTGGAAAACGTATGTTTAAGCAGAGAGCTTGCCCCCCATTTTGCCACAACACAGGGGAGACCACTGACAACCTATCGGCATATGGCCAATGACTCCCCTCAAAACAACCCCTTTAATGGGGAACCCTGGGATCACCGTTGCAGGGGGGGTGTGGGTCACTGCTTCACGCCCCCCCCCATTTAGGGAAGATAGACTAAAGGATTCTGCCCAAGGCCTGAAACCGCCAAAGTTGTGACGTTTTGCTACGGGGAAGGCAAACCTGCCAATGCAGGGGAATTCCTTCCTGGTCCTTTAACAACAACCAATGACGTAGCAGCTCTCACATACCTGTGGAGAAGAAGCTAACCTGCAAAAGAAGGCATAACTGAGGGAGGGCAGGGTGGGAGAAGTTCTGGAGCCGACTGAGGACTCCCAGGTAAGTTCCACCCTCTGTTGTGTGGGCAGGGCAGTCCCACCCTACCTGGCCAACTCCCCTGGCAACACACACACACACACCCTGGGATTGGTTAACTGTCTGAGGTTAGGTGGTGGGAGGGGGCAAAGCCAGGTTGTATTTTAGGGAGCCGCATAGGATTGGGTGGGGGGAGCTGCATGCAACCACACAAAAAATGCCCCCCCCCATTTGATGCGGGGAGTAGTCATTGTGTGACAATTGACCACATGGTTGCTTTGAATGTCACAAATGTAACAGAAATGGAGGTATCTAGAAGACAATAAAGAGTACTTGAATCTACTGACATACAGTTGTAGTGCCGATCTTCTAGCCAAAGGCTAAAGATTACATCTTTAGGGTTGAAGGTAAATGTTCCTGAAAATGTAAAATATTTCTGTAACAACCATTTTGTTTCAGCTTTACTGAAAAAAGCAGAAGGATCAAACTCTGTCAGCATGTGAGATGGAATTCACTGGTCGACTGATCTGAACACTTTGTTAAGAACTGTACTGTTTTGCTGAGGGGGGGGGTGGGATTGTGAAGAAAATCAATAAGAAAATAGATGGACATATCTCTTCCCTGCTGGGTCAGACCAAAGGCCAATCTTGTCCAGAATTATTTTACCACAGTGACCAACTGGATACGAAAGCACAATGCTGGACTAGATGGGCTTCCGGTCTGATCCAGCAGGACTCATCTTTTGATGTATTTTCAATTATTATATCATCATTTTCACAATATTTCATCAAAACAGGCCACTTAGGCAGTGATTGTTCAGGGGAATTCCTCCCGTGAAGCATGGCTGCCGTATGCTTTGTTTGCTTTCTCTCTGTGTGCATGTAATCTGCTTTTGGTTTTTCTTATGCCTCGTTGCCCCTTAGCAACTTAGCTCCCCATTTATTCCTTTCACACATCACAACCTCATTGTTGTGCTGATCAAGGGAGGTGTTTGTGATGTGCAGAAGTACACAGAGTCTTAGCATTTCACATCAAATTGTGACTAGCTTTCTGTGGGGTTGGAGTTCTTTAAAGGCTTCGGGTAGAAGGGGAAATGCGAAGAGGCCCTGCTGTTTCTGCAATGCCTGCGCCAAGTCATTTGAATAATGCAGTCTGGACTGTCTGAAAACTGAAGATAAGTCCATTATCCAGATTAAACGAACCCCCTTCAAACATAGCAGATGAATTATGTATACAGGGAAGTGTACTCACCATAATAATTTAGTGAATAATAAAGATATAAAGCTCAATTCTGGTTTCACTTGTAACCTATGATTATTTGGAATGGAGAGAGTTCAGATGAGGGGGGGTGGGGCGGGAAGTAAAGTAGCTTTCATCTCCAATAGCAATGTCATTACTTTGTCTCATACAATTTGTGAGTGTAAGGGGTACCATGCCAGGAAACATGGAGTGCGGTGGAATCAGCCAACAATTCTACGTAAAGAATACAATTCAAACTAAATGTATATTTGCTTAGAAATTTGACTTTGTCCTCTACAAGATAGGGCAGACCAAAAATAGCAACTTGCAACTCTGACCCTAGGTGTAATGAAGATGGATCCAGGTTTGTCCTTCTCAGGTCTTCATTGTTTTCCAGGTAGCAAAATTCAGGGGCTTAAGGTTACTGTTTGTGATGTGCAGAAGTACACAGAGCCTTAGTATTTCACATCAAATTGTGACTAGCTTTCTGTGGGGTTGGAGTTCTTTAAAGTTCTTTAAAGGTAAAAAGCAGAGACATCACCTTGCCAACAAAGGTCTGTATAGTAAAAGCCATGGTTTTCCCAGTAGTGATGTATGGAAGTGAGAGCTGGACCATAAAGAAGGCTGATCGCCGAAGAATTGATGCTTTTGAACTGTGGTGCTGGAGGAGACTCCTGAGAGTCCCATGGACTGCAAGAAGATCAAACGTATCTATTCTTAAGGAAATCAGTCCTGAGTGCTCACTGGAAGGACAGATCGTGAAGCTGAGGCTCCAATACTTTGGCCACCTCATGAGAAGAGAAGACTCCCTGGAAAAGACCCTGATGCTGGGAGGGCACAAGGAGAAGGGGATGACAGAGGATGAGGTGGTTGGACAGTGTTCTTGAAGCTACAAACATGAGTCTGACCAAACTGCGGGAGGCAGTGGAAGATAGGAGTGCCTGGCGTGCTCTGGTCCATGGGGTCACAAAGAGTCAGGCACGACTAAACGACTAAACAACAACAACAACAAAGGTCACTGAAGCTCAGCCTTCAGATCAATTTCCAACAAATGATTGGAACCCCACCATTCAACCCCTGAGATGACTCTCTCTCTCTCTCTCTCTCTCTCTCTCTCTCTCTCTCTCTCTCTCTCTCTCTCTCTCTCTTCAACCAAAAAAGAAAATTAGTCAGGAGTGAGCTTTTTTCACTAGATGCTACAGACAACATGCAGAGAGAGTGCTGTTATACTCAGATTCTGCTTGTGGGCTTTCCATAAGGGCATCTGGTTGGCTGTTGTGAGAAAGGTCTGCTGGACTACATGGGCCTTTAGCCTGATCTTTCGGAGCTCTTCTTATGTACTCATAAACTAAGAGGCCTGCAATGCCCCGTTGTGGGGTCTCCCCATGGCGATGTGGCTAACAAACAAGAGGACTTTACAGGGAACCACTGTCACACAGGTAATTTCATCTGCATCTCTTTCTCAAGAATGGTTGATTGGGCCAATCATATCCTATGCTGCAGAAACTACTTTTTCCTGCAGAGACGGAGAGGAAGGACATAGTGGTTCTGTGGCACATCACATACCAGTATCTCCAAGTAGGGTTTGAAGCCCTGGAGCAATAATACTGAACAAAGTGGACCAAGGGTCTGGCATGGTATAACTTTTAAGGAACATTATACTATGTAAACCACTTAGAGGTTATGAATGATTAAGCACTATAAAAATAAATCCTGTTAAACAAAAACAAAAAAAGTAAGACAGCTTCCTGTGACACCATAGCTCAGTGGCATTTGCAGGTAGGGTAGGAAAGACTATCTGTCTGAAATCCTGGACAGGTTCTGTCAGTTAACATAGACATTGCTGATCTAAATGAACCCAGGGGTCTGTGTTCCTATGAGACACAGGAAGGACATGTCAGTTTGCATTTCTTAGTGCAGAAAGTATTGATCTGATGTGTAGATCTGATCTTTCCTATTCTGCTTAATTCAAGGGGGTTCTGGAAGCTTAGCTGTGTGAAAGAAACAAGCAGAAGGTTTATGATGTTTGGGTTATTCCTTCAGAGAAGCTGAGTACAACTGGTTTAAACTGGTTCTGTTATCTTTTTCAGTCAAGGTCATGCTGACTAAAAGTAAGTCCAGAAGAAGCCGGGGTTTCACACTGTCTCTTTCTATCTCTTTTCCTTCCGGTGTGGTGTTCTTACATAGATAGTGTTTAGACTTATTATATATTATTGTAGGTTTAAGTTAAGTCTGCTGCAACTGGATTTCTTATGGACAGTGTCAATCCTGAATGTGTTGGATTTGTGACCATTATGCTCATTTGCCTTCAGTATCAGTAAAGCTCTGCTGGATGAAATACAATTGCCTCTGGTCTATTTTTTGGGAATCCTGCAACATGTTTAAGTTGAAACAAAATAAAATAATTCCTTCCAGTAGCACCTTAAAGACCAACTAAGTTTGTTATTGGTGTGAGCTTTCGTGTGCATGCACACTTCTTCAGAAGTGTTTAAGTTGTTACTCTGCTCACTATACATTGGAATCTACTCTGGATCAATACTGAGTAAAATTTCACGACAGAACAGTTGTGATAACAGTCTCCTTCATGAGTGGTTTGGGATTGCAAGAGGGGAGGTTTAATTAGTTAATTCATTTCTTCCCCTCAGAGCATACTACCAGTTTTCTTGTGGCGTACTGGTGTGCCCTGCTGAAACACTGTTTGCAAATTACTACTCTATCCACCACAAAAAAATCATCAGTCACATTTTATTTGGGTAACAACAAGGTGTTATTTAGAGACACGTTTGTCAAAGTCTGACAAATGTCCCTTTGTTCATCAAAGTGGCAATAGCTGGCCTCCAATTTGCATAGGAAAAAAATCACTAAATTAATGGCAGTGTTTCTTCCTTTTTCAGCTGAGGAATGTCCTTGAAGAAGGTACTTTGCCTTGGACCACCGGCAAAGGAAAGCACAATAGACAGGCAAAGATTTCATGGAATGGTTTGCTGCACATGGTTTCCTAAGGGAACAGCACTGCAAGTGAAGGTTGGCTCCCACAAATAGAGATTCTTTTTCCAGAATGCCTAGCACCTTCTACTAGAAAAGACTGAGAGGAGAAAGAGAAGCTAAAAGGTGTCAAAAAACAATGTGAATGCAGAGGACATCCAGGAGAGATAGGCATAAATGGAGACACAGCTGCATGGTCAGGGATTGGATATTCAACAGTTATAGAGGAATGACATTGCTAGTACATATTCAGTCACACGTCACTGCTGCCCCGGGCACCAGAAATAATGGAGACATTTGGCTGGTAGAGGGCAAAGTGACCACCAGTGTTGGCTTGGCTCCTCTTTTGGATTTCCTTTCCTGGGCTGCCAAAAGTGGTAAACAAGTCTATTTTAAGATTAGTTTTACTTCATCACAACCATAGCAAGGTCATTCATCAGGACAAGATTGAGAAATTTATGCCTGGACTTGTGGCAGAAGCCAGTGGTTACGTAAGCCTCGTTCCATGCCCAAAAAGTGTGCGACGCCTTTGCCCAGCGATGCTGTTGCCCATAGATTGCAGAAAAAATACTGGGCAAGGTTTTGCCCAGTATCTTGTTTATGTGATGGGCTCATGGGAAGGGAAAAGCCTATATAAGGCAGCTTCCTCTGGAGCTTAGAGCCATTTTGCCTTGAGAACTTCCTGCCCAGCCTCAGGTTAGAGCCTTCACTAAACAGTTTTAGGGCTCTGGTTGACAGGGCCGGAAATGAATTTTTTTCCTCTCAACCTGATTGGCACTTGGCTGGGTTTCTTTTGTTAGTAGAAGTATGTTGCTTGTACGAGGACAGAAATGGCATTGGGCGGGAACAACATAGTATAGGGAGTCTCACATAAGGGGCATGAGGGGATGAATGACCACAGCACCCCCAAGCTCAGGTTGGGGTATTTGCCTGGTTGGAATCTGTACTGTAATTGCCCAGTGAGTCCTTGTTTACTTGGTTTGCACCATGACAAGGTTCAACACTGGCCGACGGCCATGGAACATGTTTGGGGCGGTTCAAACCTGGTGGATACATTCCATCAACATGGGGTTTGTGTAATGATGAACTGATCCTGGAAGAATGATGAACTGATCCTGGGACTCAATGCCATGCCAAATTTTACTTGCCTGCTGCTGTCAATAAAGATTCAGTCTGCTTTTATCCCATTACCATTGTACAGTCAGGTTATTTTGCTGTTCTCATGTGTCACATAATGCTCCTCCCCAGCCAAATACCTGTTCTAGATTCCATGTATCTGGTTATGAAGATTAAAGGGTAGTGGGGGAGAACATACCGTTTCAAAACATACAATTACCCTACTATGGAGAAAATCAGTGGCTGGAATCTTTGTAGCTGTGTGTTCATGAAAATCTATGCAGCTGTCACTCTCCTCCCATTCCAAAGCAAAATCTGGAGGAGGCAATGAGAGAAAGTCCCTTACATGTTTCCCTATTCTCCGATGTAACTTATCATCAAATGTAATTATCTTTCTTGTGACAGACAGAGAGATGCAAAGGCAACAAAATAGACTTGTGGTGTCTGAGAACGAAACAAGGCAACAACATGAAGGGAAAGGAAAGCAGGTTCCCACAGTGAGGTGTATCTCTGCAGGATGTAAATGTAAAGGAAATTGACAGAGCACACATGTTCCTGTATATTTCATTACTTTCTGAAAGAGCAAATGGCAGGATAAGAGGCACCGCCAACTTGTCTCTGAATTTTATGGCTTTTCACACCTTGTTATTGGGTATTACATGCTAGATTCCACCCCACCACACCACCACCACCCCACCGGTCTAACAAGCACAACAACCAGAAATCCACCCTCATATATTTGCATAGCGCCTCTGAAGAGATTGTAAGACTTTCAGGAAAATGTCCCCAATTGGAGGTGCTGGACACAGATCAAGCCGAGAACACCTCTTCTCAGATTAGAAACTGTAATCACTGAAGTTCAGAACATCACAGGGAGGAGAGGCTATTGCCAAACACCCTTCCATCAAACTTGGACCTAGCTTTGAGTTCTCTCACAGCTAGCAACCTCTTCCTTCCTTTTCTTTGTGCCCTCCCAGCTGTCCTTCAATCAATCCTTGATTGGAATCTTTGTTTGATATCACCCTGAGGCTGCAGCTTGTGGGGATGAAGGTGTTGGGGGGGGGGGGGAGAGGACATTTCTTGCTCCATGCACTCTAAAAGTGAATGCCTAAAAAGGACTTTCTTTAGTCTTCTTTTCCTTCTTAATGGTTTCCCTGCCCAGAGCCCAGTAGTCGTTCCAATGTTTAAGTGTGTTCTGGTGGTCATTTTACTGCTAAACAAGCACAGAACAGAAGCTCATTGAAGCTTCCACTATTTCATCCACAGCAACTTTTACATGCACTCATTTAAAGAAATATTTGGGCCAGAAATCCAATATTAAAACTTTTACGGCTTTTCATAATCACCCCCATTGTGTCTGTGTTTGGCTTTTTGGTTTGGTTTTTTAACCTCACAGCGAAAGTTAAGAATTCTAATTTCCTGCCTTATCTGTTTGTGCCATGGCCTTGCTGTTACTTACATCCCTGCGGTTGGCATTTAATTGCCTCCAGAAAAGTTGGGGCTCTTTTTAAAATATATTTTGTATTTCTGCTCATTTCTTAGATAGCATATCCACAGCAGTAGTTCTTCATGCTTGACTGTTGTGCATAATTGTTCGGCAAGGTTCAACTTTATCCTCCTAAAAGGTGGGTGGAGACAATATATTGATTTCCCTACAGAGTGCCAAAAATGAGCAATGCTTTAGCACCTCTCACAGAGCATTTTTAATTGGAAATATCTGTGATTTTGCGAGTTCCCAGAAATGTTCTATAAATTGCATAGGCAACTTTAGAATAGCCAATGCACAATGAGGCAGCAGAGCAACCACATGATGAATCAAATACAGCATCATAATGCTCTTTTATCTAAATGGGGGGAAAGAATATAAACTACTCAGTAGCATAAACCCAGTGCTTTTTTCTTAAAAAAAATGTTTAGGGGTACTCTCATTTTCCTAAAGGTAAAGGTAAAGGTACCCCTGCCCGTACAGGCCAGTCTTGACAGACTCTAGGGTTGTGCACTCATCTCACTCTAGAGGCCGGGAGCCAGCGCTGTCCGCAGACACTTCCGGGTCACGTGGCCAGCGTGACAAGCTGCATCTGGTGAGCCAGCGCAGCACAGGGAACGCCGTTTACCTTCCCGCTAGTAAGCGGTCCCTATTTATCTACTTGTACCCGGGGGTGCTTTCGAACTGCTAGGTTGGCAGGCGCTGGGACCGAGCAACGGGAGCGCACCCCGCTGCGGGGATTCGAACCGCCGACCATGCGATCGGCAAGTCCTAGGCACTGAGGTTTTACCCACAGCGCCACCCGCGTCCCGTCACCTCATTTTCCTACTCGTAGTGAAATACTGCCCATCAATGAGGCCAGACTTAGATTCACAAAATGTTTAGAGGTGTGCGTTCCCCTGCGTCCCCCCAGGAAAAAAGCCCTGCATAAATCTATGTTCTTTTTTCTTACAGTAACGTCTTTGGCTCGTCCCACCACAATGGCACAAATACATCAATTGCACACAGCTTCTATTATTATTCTCTTCCCCTCCCTGCTTATGTAGATTTTAACAGTTTATTGCATTGTTTATTCTTTTAACAGCTTTCTTGGCTACTTTGTAGCCCAATACGTTTCCGAGCACAATTCAAAGTGTTGGTGCTGACCTTTAAAGCCCTAAACGGCCTCGGTCCTGTATACCTGAAGGAGCGTCTCCACCCCTATCATTCAGCCCGGACACTGAGGTCCAGCTCCGAGGGCCTTCTGGCAGTTCCCTCATTGCGAGAAGTGAGGTTACAGGGAACCAGACAGAGGGCCTTCTCGGTAGTGGCACCCCCCCCTGTGGAACGCCCTCCTTTCAGATGTGAAGGAAATAAGCAGCTACCTTCTTTTTAAAAGACATCTGAAGGCAGCCCTGTTTAGGGAAGTTTTTAATATTTAATGCTGTATTGTTTTTAACACTTGATTGGAAGCTGCCCAGAGTGGCTGGGGAAACTCAGCCAGATGGGCGGGGTATAAATAATAAATTATTATTATTATTATTATTATTATTATTATTATTATTATTATTATTATTATTATTATTATTATTATTATTGTTAACCAGTTCTTTAAGCCAATATATTTGGCTGATGATAATCTCTGAGTGCTAAACACTAGAGGTACAGGACTTCTGTACAAATTGGTGACTGGTGGGGATCAAACACCAGATCAAGTTGCATAAAATTAAGCCCTTTCTTCTTCAACCAGTAACGCATTTTATGTGCATGTGCAGTTGGCTGTTTTTGCCTTCCATCCTCATGTTATACTTTCCCCAAGATATATTCTGGGATTTCCCATAAATCACTAGTCCTAGTTAGACTGCTAACTTTTATCTCTTGGTGACAACCAATGGCTAAACAACATGCTTACACATGACATCAAATTGTTCCCCATCAAGTCCAACACAATGGCTAATCTTGTCATGAATAAACATAGTTAATGTGGTTGAATTTTATCCATTGAATAAAATATGCCTTGTTGCTCATGGGCACAATCTAGAGGGGAGGTTGCGGGACCCCCTCAAGGTCCGGGCCCCCTCAATATTCTGCAGCCTGCAGCAGTCCCCGTCAGTCCTTCTTGCAGCCATGATGGGCCGTGTAGGGCCTCCTCCTGCCACACGTCACACACATGCAACCATGTGCCCCCCCAAGCTGGGTGAAAACCAGCACATGTGCTGGTGCTTAATAGGCTACATGACAAGACTCCAAGCTGTGAAAGCCTAATCCCTGGTCCTATACAGTAGCTTGGATTCAAGGGACACTATTGATGTAGGGAATGGAAGAATTGCTTAGTGGTTTATTTAAACTCCGTAGTATTTTCTGGTCTTCATTATGGCTGAGAAATACAGTGGTACCTCGGGTTACAGATGCTTCAGGTTACAGACGCTTCAGGTTACAGACTCCACTAACCCAGAAATAGTACCTCGGGTTAAGAACTTTGCTTCAGGATGAGAACAGAAATCACGTGGCGGCGTGGCAGCATTGGGAGGCCCCATTAGCTAAAGTGGTGCTTCAGGTTAAGAACAGTTTCAGGTTAAGAACGGACTTCCAGAACGAATTAAGTTCTTAACCTGAGGTACCACTGTATTGTAAACCTTTGTGGAGTATGCAAAATGGTTAGAAACCAGAGGATGGAGGTGGTGTGGAGTCGAATGTCTGCAGAACTGTGCTGAATTGTGAAGAGGTGTTCTTTGGAGCTCTGTCACCTTCCTCATTAGGCATACATAATTGTCTGCCAGATGATGGAATCCATGGTAGCTTGTGAAGCTGCATCATTCCTATTCCACACTTCCTTTTGCGTGGCTATTCCCTCCCCCCCACTGGTGGAATAAATAAAGACACTGGACACGAGAATTATGGTTAATGGGCGAAAATGGCCACAACTTTATTGATTACAGGTAAGAAGGGTATTGGCTTTAGGCATTGGCCCCTAACGACTATCCGGTCTGACCGGGAAGGGTTAAACACCAACAGGGGGAGCCACCCGAGATGCATATCCCTAGGCGCTCCCCGAGGGGTTACTGCTCGGGGGCGCGCTTTAGGCCCTAGCCTCCGTAGGTTTCGGACGAGGCGTCGCCCCTCGGAGTCCTTTAACGAACTACCCTTCAAGCATTGGGGGAGGTGATGGCGTTCCTCCCCCCCGATCTTATTTGCATGACAATACCCCAGCCAATGCCTACCACCACCCGAGCCGAAACCGCCGGCTCGCACGCGCACCCCGAGGCTCCGAATGCCGTCAAGGGTTTAAAGCCTGGTTCCCAGCTCCCAGGGGGTACCCCAAAACAAGTAGTCAAATGAGGATAAGCGCACACCAAATGCCCCCGAAACGCGCCGTCCGGCCGCGCTCCACGCTGCTCACCCTTCCCGGAGAGTTTAAAGCCTTGCTCCCCCCTTTATCCCCGCTCCCGCACTTAACTCAGTGAGCGCTGAAGGCAGCTCACTAACTACGATCCTTCCGCAAGGTCCCGCTGGGTTCCTGGCGGCTTGCTGGTGGAAAGAGGAAGCCGGGAAGCGGCGCTCCGCGTTCGCGATTTGTGAGCACAGCGGCTGCTCCGGTCGGGCTCTGAGGAGGAGGCGGGGAAACGGGAGGCGGGGAAACGGCGCTCCGCGTTCGCGGTCTGTGAGCGTGGCTGCCGCTGACGCTTGCGCGTCTGTGAACCCGGAAGAAGCAAACCCTGGAGGCCGCCTGACGTAGTCCTCGAGGAAAAGGTAGGGAGATCGCCCAGATTTGATGTAGTCCGCGAGGAAAAACCGATGATGAAGACAAAGAAAATGCTCCTGAACAAGAGAAAGAAAAGGGAAATGCGAAGGCGGCAGCGCGACGGAATTCGACCAAACCGCGTCCGCTGCGAAGGAGAAAAGGGGCGAGCCAAGGGCTGCCCAGAACCTTAAGTGGCCTTGGAGAGGCCCGCCCCCGCCGCCAGCCGATTGGCTGGCGCGACGGGGGATTTAAATTAAGGGAATCCCCAGCTTCCCGCGAGGCTGGGGCCAGCCCCGCGGGAGAGTGGGCGGGGTCGTGAGCCCGCAAACTCCCCCCCTCCTGATGGTCGGTAGGGACATTGTGTCGTGTTTCTGAGCTGTTCAGAACTGGGTTGTGGTTGTTGTTTTGTCCCAGCTCTTTCCTTGGGAAAGCCTATGTTTTACCAATGGATCAGAGCAAATGGCAATTGGATTTTCCACTCATTGCCATTTCTTCCAATTCAGTAGTAAATAAAAAAAGGAATTGGGAAGCCCAGATCTCTGCCAAGAAGGTTTGGGCATAGGTGAGTGTGGATGAGCCCAAGTGCATGTTGCCTAGATAAAGCCTATTTTCATCCATCTGCTTTGACCCCATGGCTGTTTTATTCTTTAAATAATCCTCTATTGTGCAACTGGATAAACTATTGGATTCACAAAACAATTAAAAACAAAACAAAACCCACAGACAGTAAAACTGCTGGTGCAGTGATGTGTTTTCCAGAGTGAATTGCTCTACCAGGAAACTTATGTGAATAGTCACACTTTGTCAAACATAGACAATAGATGCCTTGAGGGGAGAGGGAAAGGGGATATTATCATCTTATGGTTTTGACAGACAGGAAGGAAGTAAACCAATCCTATTTTATCCAGTCAATACAAAAGACTTTAATGTAATACAATAATAAATGGCTTGCAGTGACTTGGAAAACATTACTTGGATTCCCTGTTAGCACAACTGACTAGCAGAAGAGTTGAGAATGTGATATACAACAGATTCCTAAGAAGGCAGGAAATTGACTCTGAATTTAGCTGTGTAACATGCTGATAAAGAGATGGACTAGCTGCAGTTTATATGGGGGGGGGGGAAATATACTGAACCCCTGAATAATTAGCTAGAAGTCAAGTAATGTTGAGCATGGATGTGTACCAGGAGAATAGACATTGCTGAAGCGTTTATAAAACAGAAGAAAAAAACCTGCAGTTGTGGTTTTCATTTGTAAAAGTCTGCAATAATAATATTGAAATAAAACATTTTCCTTCTAAATAGGACAAAGGATCATTTCTAAAACAGGTTGAAGCATTGCACACATGGTATCTCCAGGACATTAAAAAAAAAAAAATTTGAAAAGAGTTGTAAGTGATAATGTCAAAAGACTTCACAATTACTTGGAAAATGAACTTCAGCCCTGGATTCTTTTCCATAACAGATTCTAATATGAGATGGAGTACCTCTCTCTCACAGCTATCCACTCACTTACCAGGCTATACTCTGGTTCTTGCTGCTGCTCTTTTAGCAGTTGGAGGTCTCACTAAACACCTTCCTCAGTCCCTAGAGTGCCTTTGTGCCAGTCATTACGACAGCGCTAGCCATTGCTTCCTCCTTCTCCATACAGCAGCAGCCACTTCAGAGTACTGTGGCTTCATAGATGTCAAGAGGTTAGGGTGAAGACCTGAAGTGTGCTGCTCTCTCAGGGGCATCCTCAGAATGCAACAGGGTTCAATTTAGATTGTCCTTGGAATAATTTGGAAGGGGAGGAAAAAACTCAGCTCCCTCAAACCATGAATTGAGCCAGAGAATAGCTTCATTCATTATTGGTTCTGTAGCACTTAATAACAATAATAATTTCTTTCAACATGTTGTTCTTTTTCTGGTCTAAGCTGTGTGCACAAAACAGCGGCAGCATATTTCAATGCTATGCTTCCAGGAACTGAAATCAGACACACTGATTAGCCAGGTGTCTAGCTATCCTAATAATCAGTCCATGGCAGTAGAATAGATAATTCTGACCTTTGTCAAAACCTTCATTGATTTGGAATTATATTTTGATATGTTAACTCAGTGAGAGAATGTATGGCTGCTTCTCTCATCTTCTTTGCAAACTGTTCACAAGCTAGGCAGGAATGGGGGAGTATTAAACTCAGCTTATAAGTCTACACTTAAGATACCTATGTAGACTATCTATCTATCTATCTATCTATCATCTATCTATCTATCTATCTATCTATCTATCTATCTATCTATCTATCATCTATCTATCTATCTATCTATCTATCTATCTATCATCTATCTATCTATCTATCTATCTATCTATCTATCTAATCTATCTATCATCTATCTATCTATCTATCTATCTATCTATCTATCTATCTATCATCTATCTATCTATCATCTATCATCTATCATCTATCTATCATCTATATCTATCTATCTATCTATCATCTATCATCTATCTATCTATCTATCTATCTATCTATCTGTCTATCTATCTATCATCATCATCTATCTATCTATCTATCATCTATCTATCTATCTATCATCTATCTATCTATCTATCTATCTATCTATCTATCTATCTATCTATCATCTATCTATCTATCTATCTATATCTATCTATCATCTATCATCTATCTATATCTAATATATATTTTCCTTGCGCTACAAATGGCATATCCTTTCATTTCTAGGCTCGTTTGTAAAATACTTTAATATTGTACCTTTATTTATCCTCTTTCTCCCATCATGGAACTTAGGCTGACAATAGTGGGGTTCTCAGGTAGTCACCTCACAGGTGGCACTGTGGTCTAAACCACTGGGCCTAGGGCTTGCCAATTGGAAGGTTGGCGGATCGAATCAGCGTAACAGGGTGAGCTTCCATTGCTCGGTCTCAGCTCCTGCCATCCTAGCAGTTCGAAAGCACGTCAAAGTGCAAGTCATAAATAGGTACTGCTCCGGCGGGAAGGTAAACGGTGTTTCCGTGCACTGCTCTGGTTCGCCAGAAGCGGCTTAGTCATGCTGGCCACATGACCTGGAAAAACTGTCTGCGGAGAAATGTCGGCTCCCTTGGCCAGTAAAGTGAGATGAGCGCCACAACCCCAGAGTCATTCACAACTGGACTTAACTGTCAGGTATCCTTTACCTTCACCAGGTAGTCCCCTACTGAGGTACTCATTTGACCCACACCACCACCACCACCTTCTTCTTCTTCTTCTTCTTCTTCTTCTTCTTCTTCTTCTTCTCCTTCTTCCTTATACCCCACCCACCTGATTGGGTTGCCCCAGGCACTTTGGGAGGCTTCCGATAAAAATACAATGGGAAAGAAAACAAGAAAAAGAAAAAGAAATCAAACATTAAACATTCCTGTAACACAGCTGCCTTCAAATGTCTATGAAATAGTTGTTTAACTCTTTGACGTCTTCTGGGAGAGTGTTCCACAGGGTGGGTGTGACTACTGAAATGTCTTCTGCCCGGTTCTCTGTAATTTCATTTCTCACAAAAAATAAAAATAAAAATAATCGTTATTATTTTTGCTTCAATAAAGTTGCTTCATCTTGTGGCCTCAGATCGAACAGACACAATCAAACCTACATCCTCACAGGCAAAGTTCAGAAATATTTGAGGATGAAATGGACTCCAATTTGTGGGTGGCTAGGTGAATTATTCGCAAATTCTAATATGAATCTCCTCAGCCTGAAGTATTGTGTGGATTAGTATGCAGTCTTCTTACAGATTTCACACTTCTCCAGATTTTCTGAATCATAGAATCATAGAAATGTAGTTTAGGGAGGGATCCTGAGAACCATCTAATCCAACCCTGGGAAAGATGCAATTCCCAGCTCACTCAAATGTTCATGAAATGTGTATTTTAGAATAAAATGCTTTTAGAAATGTGTATTTTTTATCGAATATATGCATTTAAATACCACATTTTTATCAGACTTTTTTAAAAAAATATCAAATCAATACATAAATGAGACAGGGCAGACATATACAAAATGGGCATAGATTCAACTTTAGTTCCAGTGGCAGGAACTTGCACCTAAAATCCCTAAATTTGAGCTTAAAGTTCTCTAAGGAAACCCTCCAATGTAGCTTTTGTGTTGTGATTTCCACAACTGGAGTCATTCACAGGAACATATTCTGTTGATTTACCTGTGACCTACATACCAAATCCCCATCATTCTTCCAAGGAACATATCAGCATAAAGAGGTTCTTGGAATGAGCCGTTAAATTTGGCAGCAAGAATTCATTTGGCGCTCCAAGGTAACACTCCTGTCAACAGGCAGCAGTTTGCTAATTTAATGTCTTCTCTAGCTGGTAAGCACTCACAATTCTTGTTAATGATTTCCTTTAGAGTTCTTTTCCTCTTCTTGAGAGGATGCCATATTTACATAAGTATCATCCACTGCAATGTAATTTAAAGAGAATTAACCTGGTGTATAATTATATCCATCAGTTAGTCATATAGCAAATTAATATACTGCGAGATCGGCTAATCTGCTGTTCAGGAATGTCAAACACTTTCATATATCTAGACTGACATGGATCCTAGCAATATGTCTAGCACTGCAGTACAACAATACTACAATTAGTATCTCAGGGTGGTTTCTGATGCAAAAAGAGAGCTCACAGGACGTCCCTTTGCCATGGGATGAGAAGTTACCTCCTAAATTCACAACAGAACTGATTTAACATTTCATTGCATGGATACTAATAACTCAAACTCTTCATCAGTTACAGTAGTGACCTTCCTTGCATTTCTTTGATAGGTCATAGGTCATATTATATACACAGTGGTACCTCAGGTTACATACGCTTCAGGTTACATACTCTGCTAACCCAGAAATAGCGTTTCAGGTTAAGAACTTTGCTTCAGGTTGAGAACAGAAATCGTGCTCTGGCGGCGCGGCAGCAGCAGGAGGCCCCATTAGCTAAAGTGGTGCTTCAGGTTAAGAACAGTTTCAGGTTAAGTACGGACCTCCGGAACGAATTAAGTACTTAAAACCCGAGGTACCACTGTATGTATATATAATTTAAAATATGTATTTATTAAATTTAACAGATGTTCTGTTAACTTTTAGCCTTATTAATAAAAATAAAACTCTTTAAAAAACTTCAAAACTTATTCAAAATTGGAGGGCTCAATCAATCAATGTTTATTATGGTAAACAGCCAGCGAAAGCTGGAGGGCTGATTCTCAGTAACATCACAGTTACCAGCCAATCAACCCTGTGCACAACCAGCTGCTGCTGCACAGTTTCAGACTCATTATTTTAATGTTAAATAGGAATGAGTACCTTTGACCTAAGTAAAGCTGCTCACAGGTTGGCATACTGTATTCCCCCCCCCCCCAAAAAAAAAAGTTATGCTAGGGCCTGTTACAATTCTAGCATCACAATGCGGCAAGAACATTTGTTTTTTCACAGGCTGCTAACACAGTCCAAGACCTGTATTCCCTTAAGTTTCACCTCTTACAGTTGTTTTAACTGTGTGTCTTTTAGTACTTAAAGGTAAAGGTACCCCTGCCCGTACGGGCCAGTCTTAACAGACTCTAGGGTTGTGCGCTCGTCTCACTCTATAGGCCGGGAGCCAGCACTGTCCGCAGACACTTCCGGGTCACGTGGCCAGCGTGACAAGCTGCATCTGGCGAGCCAGCGCAGCACACGGAACGCCGTTTACCTTCCCGCTGGTAAGCGGTCCCTATTTATCTACTTGCACCCGAAGGTGCTTCCGAACTGCTAGGTTGGCAGGCGCTGGGACCGAACGACGGGAGCGCACCCCGCCGCGGGGATTCGAACCGACGACCTTTCGATCGGCATGTCCTAGGCACTGAGGCTTTAACCCACAGCGCCACCCGCGTCCCATCTTTTAGTACTTACCTGTTTTAATTATCAGTTCTTATCCATCCATTATCCGTGTTTAATCTTGTATTCTATTCACATGTTTTATCCTGTGCTTGTTTCTTTGTTCTTATTTGCTTTAAAAATCACTTGTTTAAATCCTAACTGCTATTTTATTTATATGTTTTTCTTATGCTCGTCTGTGACTGTAATAAAGTTGATTCAGATTCAGATATTGGCTCTGAAAACAGCTTTCAAGTAAAGTTAATTTGGGGTCAGAATGTTTCTCCTCCCAAGAATTTATCTAGAAATTTCAGTCTGGATCAAATGCTTATAGCTGCTACACTGCCATTCATATGTGCTTCAATACGCACAAACATAAATTCTAAAATAAAGTGCTACCAAGGGTTAATCAAGTAGCGTATCCACATATCAAAAGTGCCACAAAATGTACAAAGCTTAAATATTACTCTATGGCCTCTTTGGAAATCAATTACATCAAGAGCTAAGTTTGACAGAGGGGTTAATCCGGGTTGATTTGAATACCGAGTAAATAAGCAGCTCTTTATTGCTCTCTTTCTTATCTCTTTAATCTATTAGTTTCTTTTCTTTTCTTTTTCTTGGTAGCATTTATTATTGATGCAACTTTTGCAACTCCTGAGGTATTTGTGAATTTTACTTGTGACAGCAACAAAAAGCACCAATAAATAATTCACCAACTTAATTGAAGCCAGACTTCACAAGAGTGCATCTTCTAAGTCCTTGTGACACTTATTTGGTATATTTGGATGGTTTTGATTTTAGTTATTTTGAAGTGCAATCATTTCCCTCTCCTAAAGATGGATGTCGTACTTTCAATGTCCTTTGCCAGATCTCTGGGTGTAGGTTTGGGTATGAAGTTACTTTATGTTTGGGTGAGTCAAGAGGCAAAAATATGTTGCCCAGGAAGGCACATTATGTGACCCATGAGAGCAGCAAAATAACAAGACTGTACACTGATGTTGGGATAAAATCAGGCCAAATCTTTATTGACAGCAGCAGGGACGCAGTCCAAACAGTTCGAGGGACCTATTTATGCCCATGCACATGACCCAGAGCTTCCTCTTTTGGTGCATGCATTCGGAACACCCGCCCACCTCTCGCTATATTTAGGGTTTGCGCTTGACCTTGCTACGCCGTTATGTGTCGTCTGTCGTAGGGACAGGGGCACGACAGGAATTTCCCCCACTTGGCTGATTGGCTGTTGCCATTTGGTTTCGCCTGCCGCGTAGCAAATCGTCACAACTTGTAAGGTTGATGATAGGCTCTGGTTCAGGTGATAGGGATGGGGGAACGCTCTCACCATCCCTATGTGAAGGGTATTCCATTAAAGGAATCCAGAGACTTGATGGTTTGGTCAACCCCTGAGAGGGGGTTCTGTCCGTGCCTGAGTCCAGGGGGACATTTGGGTGGCAGAGTTAGCCCGTTCCCAGCTTTCCGCTTATCCAGGTGTTCACCCTTGGCTGACCTATGCTGGAACCCTGGGTGAGCGCTACCTGCATGCCAGGGAGTTAGTCGAACCAGAGCCTATGCAACCATTCACTTTCTGTAATCAATAAAGTTGTGGCCTAAATTCTGCCAAAAACCAAAACCAAAATTTGAATCTTGTCTGAATTTATTTAGGGGGGGAGGTTTCTGGGTCTGAACACGCAAATACAAAACCCACACTTGGGTTTGCCATGGGGACTCAACTCCTTACGAGGGCGGGCTATACTATGTTGATCCTACCCAATGCCATTTCCACCCTCACACAAACAACATTATCTGCATAACAAAGGAAGGCCATAATTTCACTGAGGGAAAGGAGGGGGGGAACCAACCAAGTGCCAATCAGGTTGAGAGGAAAAAAATAGATTTCTGGCCCTGTCACCCAGCAACCCAAAATTGTTCAGTGAAGGCTCTAACCTGGGGATGAGTGGTGGGTGGGAGGTTTTCAAAGCAAAATGGCTGTGAGCTCCAGGGGAAGCAGCCTTACAGAGGCTTTCTCCTCCCCTCTTCAGCAAGGGCTCATGGGACTGCTTTTCCCATGAGCCCATCACACATAGAGGATACTGGGCAAAACTTTGCCCAGTATTTTGCTGCAATCTATGGACCACAGCACCACCGGGCAAAGGCACATAATGCTTGTTGGGCATGGAACAAGGCATAATAAAACACTTGTGTAAGGTGTCCCCCCCCCCCAGAGGTTATATAGCAAGCAACAAGTGGTTGAAGCAGTCATCTCAGGTCCTACGATACATTAGAGAAGAGTATTTTTTTATTTTTCTGACTGAATATAAATGTAAACATGGAAGGAAAATGTACAGATTGCAAGCTCAAAATCAGTTGAGCTTCCAGGATGGGTTACAGAGTGGGAGTAGTTCCTCTTCTCATATTCACATTTTTGCAAGGTAGCTTTCTCTAATATATGCTGTTTTGAGCAATATATATTAATTTGAATGCATGCTTTATCCTAGTATATGAATTCTTGTATGCATTACTCAGTTGGAGAACTGCATTGCAAAATTCAGAGAAGGGCAAATTTCAAAGGCTGGCTGTGTTTCGGTTTACATATTGTTCCAGAAAGTGCATGTTTGCCTAAATTGGATTTGTTCCTCATTCCTACTCACCACAGCAGAGGGGTTGTTCTTTTTTAGTGGCATTACAGAAAGACTGAATGATATGAGAGGTCAAATTTCTTATCTGAATTTGGAACAGCAGGCTGAAGAATGAGGGGGGCGGGAACACTCATTACCATTTTGAGATTTCCACCAGTACACTAGGCTGCTGGAAGAGAATTGTGAGCACACCTATAGTTCATGAGCAGACACATTTTCAACAATGTACCACAGCACTATGCATATTTTGGAACTGATAAGGGTGCAGCCTTGGGATTTGCAGTGTGGGATATATTATCTTCTAGAGATACTCTATTAAACCAGTAAAATGCATCTTGCAGGTATGCATTGCCACAGAAGCTATCTCTTCATATGACTTACCTCGCAGGGTGGTTGTGAGATGAAACACTGGTTCAGAATAGCCACTGTCCTGTATATCAAGACTGAGGGAAAGCATTTTAAACCTAGTTTTCATTCATACAACAGCAGCCCCAATGGAGAACAATAAAGATTCCTGCAACAGGGCAATGTTAAATATAATTTCTGTGCTTATTTGACATCTAGCATTTAATGGTTTACTTTTACACAGCTCATCACATATTGTTAAAGATACAAGATAAGCTGTGATGGAAGCAGAGGCTGAATAGTTGTGTGGGTGAAAGCTTGGTCGAGAACTAGCAGGTTTTCAATTGGGCTGTGGCAGGTTTGGGGAATGACTATTTCAGACAGGACCCAATGAAGCAGAAAATGGGCAGATGTTGTGAGTTGCATAATCAGTGCAAAGAAAACTCATCTGCCATTTATGGTACATATACATTGAATTGATGGGAAGTTGGCTGTTCTCCGCTAATTTAATGACAACCTTTAACCATCTGGCTACAAAGTGGCCTAAAACTGCCCCACATGACGATGCCCCTTTTTTATAAAAAGAAAAAAATGAAAAAGAAGAAAGTTTAATAGTGGATTATACGTCAAGGCAGAAACTCATTGCGGTTATAAGCTATGAAATATTTTTTTTTTCATCTGATAGTTCTATGGTTACTAAACAATAGTAAATTAAATTATGAACCAGGTGCTGATGGAAGGATCTGTTCATTTCACTTCTCTGTTTCTTATTTTTCTAATCTTAAATTCAATTCTCCACAGTTCTGCAGCTATTTGCATATATTTTTTTAAAAAAAAAATTATGGAAATTGTTCAGTATTTATTGTAATAACATTTTTGTATTTGCACATTTAAATAAGAAACACATTTTTGTATTGAGTTTTGGCTAATGTCCATATTTTTGCAGCAATGTCTCCTAACAGAATGCAATTTTCAGTTTCACTAATATTTTCACATATCTGTACACTCTCCTCTAAAATACTCATTTTTGCAAACATTGCTTAGCTGAGGAACTGCTTCACAAAATTCAGATAAGTGTGTATTTTGCAGGATGGTTGTTTTTCAGTTAACATTGTTTCAGAAAGTGTGAATTTGACTGATTCAGCTTTAAATGCAAGCAGGACCAATTTTCAGATAACTTTCTAATTCTCTGGCTTCACTCTCATATATATGGCTTATGGCTTTCCAGGAAGTTTGGCTTCCATAGGTTCTTGTGCATAGAATCCATGGCATGTCCATTAGGATGACCTTATTGTCTATCTTAGTACCTTGTGGGTAGAATTCAATGTCACAGTGTTACAAATGTTCTGTCTGCACAAGCACTGGGGCTTGCCAGGTGAAATGTCCCCTCCCACTACTGTTCTGGAAATTCTCCTAAGCCCCTTCTCTCCCCTTCTCTTGGGAGCCAGTGTGGTGTAGTGGTTAAGAGCGGTAGATTCGTAATCTGGGGAACTGGGTTTGCGTCTCCGCTCCTCCACATGCAGCTGATGGGTGACCTTGGGCTAGTCACACTTCTTTGAAGTCTCTCAGCCCCACTCACCTCACAGAGTGTTTGTTGTGGGGGAGGAAGGGAAAGGAGAATGTTAGCCGCTTTGAGACTCCTTCGGGTAGTGATAAAGCGGGATATCAAATCCAAACTCCTCCTCCTCTTCTTCTTCTTCCTGCAAAGCCAACTTCAGAGGGCATAGGAGGTGCACAAGGAGAAGAGAGGACAGAAACCATGTTTCACAAGTGGAAGCCCTTTTGCAGGGCTTCCACGGATAGGGTTCATTAGGTGTTCCTTGAAAATAGTATGGGAATTGGACATGCATGCAGATGAGTCACCCTTATGCTTCCCAATTGGAATATACAACCTAGGCAGGAAGTAGCCTAGCTTCTTGTCCTAGACCTCATCTGTACACACAGCAAAGTAAGATGGGGGAAATGATGAGATGGTAGAATGGCCAGAACAATTCCTGAGATTGCAGGTCTTCACATATTAATATTTATTTAATATTAATATATTAATATCTCACTGCAAACAGGAAACCAGCAGAACAATAAAAGAACTTGGCTATTTTTTTCCCTAACTCCTAGTTTTCTTAGTATAGGGATTTTTTTAAAAAAAAAGTGGAGGAGAACATTCAGGAATAGTATCTTTCACTTACAATCTTTTCCTGTTGAGTGTCGTGTTCCTTTGAGGGCAATCTGTCAGGACCTGCATGCCAGCAGTAGGTGGGATCAGAACTCATGATAGGCAGGGGTCAAAGATAAAAGGGATCTGGGTTACCTAATCTAGCATACAGACCTTCTTGCTTCCATTTTAAACCACGACTACCTCACATTAAATTCCTACTTTTATGCAGGTCTACTCAGACGTAAATGTGCCAGGAAAGGGCCAAACTCAGCTTGAGGTAGTCAGTCAAAAGGACTAACCAGGTGCCAATGGGATTCCCCCCCCCCCAATGTAAATTGTTCTATTGTGTCCCCTTCCCACACTTGGTATTTTCTTTAATGGCTTGTATGCTAATCATCTCATGGGTAGCTAAGAACAAAATAGTCCTAGAATCATAGAATCATAGAGTTGGAAGAGACCACAAGGGCCATCGAGTCCAACCCCCTGCCAAGCAGGAAACACCATCAGAGCACTCCTGACATATGGTTGTCAAGCCTCTGCTTAAAGACCTCCAAAGAAGGAGACTCCACCACACTCCTTGGCAGCAAATTCCACTGTCGAACAGCTCTTACTGTCAGGAAGTTCTTCCTAATGTTTAGGTGGAATCTTCTTTCTTGTAGTTTGGATCCATTGCTCCATGTCCGCTTCTCTGGTAGTTTGGATCCATTGCTCTGTGTCCTCTATTAGAACAGCAGATAAAGTTTTCATAGCAGATGTTAAGTGCGAGGGAATGTGTTCAACAGGACTAAATTATCCCTAGATGAAGCAGGGGTTGGCTAGTGAAATCCAATATATTCTAGGTGAAAAATATGAGAGGGCAAAATGTCTGGGACTAATTCATCAGCTCTCAAAGCATATACAAGTATTTGGAATTTCTCCTCGTTTTGAACTACTTTCATTCCAGCTATGAACCTTCACAAGCAGCACTTGATGCTATATGGGAGATGTGAGGAGATAGTGACTTTTTGTTATCATAGCTTCTAAATGATGCCCTAGGCCAAATGCTAATATGGTCTAGTTTGCACTGTGAAACTGGAATTCAGGGCTATATGCTAAGAGTTTCGGTTTTCTTTTCTTTTTTAACAATCTACCTTTTTTGTATGCAAAAGCAGTCCTCCACTGCAAGAACCTATTTCCCCAGAACACACATTTTGGAAAGTCACACAAGGCAAAAATCATCTAAGTGGGGAGCACACATAATATTCTCTACTTGTCATGCATGAGTTTCCCCCATACCTGGCATCAGTGGAGCACAATCAGTTCAATATAGTTTAGTAAACAGCTTCATAAATCACATGAGTTCTGACATACATTCTGATTCAATGCTGATTTATCCCTAGGGCACTTAGAAAACTGATCTCAGTCACTGATATTTGGTGGAGAGAGGCTGCTTGTTTGATTTACATGTATCTCTGCGAGTCGGATTTTAAGAGAATAATTGTGAGTCTTCTTCTTTTCAGACCTTTGTTGCTTTTAACTCATTGCAGCTTTCTGAATGTCATGTGAATTCTGAAATGGGGCATGAGGCAGTAATGTCATAATGGGAAAACCATGTAAACCTAAGAACATAAAAGCCACTTATGTACCCCCAAGAATTCAATGTATGAACTCATGAACAAGGGGCATGCAAATCAGAAATCAGATAGATTATTGGGTGACAAATAGTGTCTCTTTCCAGCTATTGCCACTTCACCTGCTGACATTGTTCCTGGAGTGAGTATGGTCTTTCTTTCTTTCTTTCTTTCTTTCTTTCTTTCTTTCTTTCTTTCTTTCTTTGTTTATAAAATTATTTCTATATCAATATGCACACTACTAAAACATAATAAATAAATTATATTTTGAAGGAACAGATAATCAATAACTGGCTAATCAGAATTAACCAGCTGCAAAGGCCTTTTAAATAAGTATTCAAAAGATGCCTGGCAGTCCAAGGCAAGGATGCCCACTGACAGATTTGCATTTTTGAACTGCCATGGGGGCCCCTTCACGACTAGCAACAAGGTCTGGATAACCACTGTTATCTTTTTCAATTTGGTTATTCCTTAACAGATCACCATAATTGTGTTTTTGTTTTGTTTTTTTGTTTTTTTAAAAAAAAGAATACAGTGGTACCTCAGGTTATATATACGCTTCAGGCTACAGACTCCACTAACCCAGAAATAGTACCTCGGGTTAAGAACTTTGCTTCAGGATGACAACAGAAATCATGCTCCGGTGGCACGGCGGCAGCAGGAGGCCCCATTAGCTAAAGTGGTGCTTCAGGTTAAGAACAGTTTCAGATTAAGAACGGACCTCCAGAATGAATTAAGTACTTAGCCTGAGGTATCACTGTAACTACTACACCTCAGATTTTTCATAAAATTGCTGTACTGTATGGGATTACCTGACATGTCAAAGTCAGTGACGCAAATACAAATTTCCTATGCTTTTGAGTTATTGAAGGGGGAAATGTTATATACCTGCATGACACATCATAGAATGATTTGAATCCTGCTAGTCAAATCCGGTCTACTAGACCCCAAAATTTTATGTAATATGGACTAAAATCACAACTGGGCCCTCTCCAGGATTAGGGGCACTGAAGCGTAGTTTCATAGTAGCCCCTGAGGATCCCTGCCGAATCTCAGCTGGAAGAGTGTTCCGCAGAATGGGATCAGTGATACTTAATGCTGTGTTTTACCTGAGGACTGTTTGGGCCTCTGTGACACAAGGGACATCTAACAGCAGCTCCTCCAGATGATCTCAGTGACTGAGCTGAAATATAATGGCTCAGGTGGAAGTTTGCCTGGCACCTTCATTATACATCTTTAGGCACCAGGCAAAAACGTTCCTTTTTAACCAGGCCTTTGGCTGATCTGATTGACATCCTATGCCCTTTTAAAACATGGCTCTTTTGGCGGGGGTGTTATTGGATTGTTTTTATTTTGTGTGTGTGTATATATATATATATATACAGTGGTACCTCGGGTTAAGTACTTAATTCATTCTGGAGGTCCGTTCTTAACCTGAAACTGTTCTTAACCTGAAGCACCACTTTAGCTAATGGGGCCTCCCACTGCTGCCGTGCCGCCGGAGCACGATTTCTGTTCTCATCCTGAAGCAAAGTTCTTAACCTGGAGCACTATTTCTGGGTTAGCGGAGTCTGTAACCTGAAGTGTATGTAACCTGAAGCGTATGTAACCTGAGGTACCAGTGTGTGTGTGTGTGTGTGTGTGTGTGTGTGTGTGTGTATCAGTTCTTATTAGTGTTTCACAACTTTAACCTGTTGCAGGATCTTAGCCAGACCCAGTTGAATATAGCAGAGCACACACAGACTTCCAGAAGCAATCAGTTGCAGGAAGGAAGGATGAAGCAGGAACAAGACGCTGCTACCAGTAACTTGGTTACTTAGAGGTGTTTATTATTTACAACAGACTCTACAAGTTACTATATACAGGACACAGATACGGATCTTAACTCTCTCTCACGGAACAAACTCCAAATGACTCTCAGAACACAACATTGACCAACCACCTATCCAGCCAGGAAGGTCATGAGTCATCATGCCTATGTGGAGACCTCAACCAATAGCAGAGTTGTATCCAAGGTCCCATATCTCGAGGCAGAATAACTCCCTCTGCTCAGTCTTCTTGGCCTTCAGCCAACTCTTAATTGCCTCTGTGGGAAGCTGCAGGTAGGCAAAATCCCAACAGTTTTTATGTTGATCTTTATTATGAACCGCCCTGAGACCTCCAGGTATAGGGTGGTATATAAATTCTATTATTATTATTATTATTATTATTATTATTATTATTATTATTATTATTATTATTAAAGGTACCTTGGGCCTGAGTTGTTCAGGACTTTGGATATCACCACTCCTTCTTGTTGTTGTTGTTTAGTCTTGTTGTTGTTGTTTAGTCTTGTTGTTGTTGTTTAGTCATTTAGTCGTGTCCGACTCTTTGTGACCCCATGGACCATCACCACTCCTTAATGTGATGCAAATCTTTAAAAAATGTAGTATAAACACTGACAACTGGGAAACACTGGCCTGTGAGTGCTCCAGTTGGAGAACAGCCTTTACCAAAGGTGTCATGGGCTTTGAAGAAGCTCAAACTCAGGACGAAAGGAAGATGTGTGCTAAGAGGAAGGCATGCTTGCAAACCCTCACCATGATCAACTCCCACCTGGAAACCTATGTCCCCACTGTGGAAGGACGTGTGGATCCAGAATTGGCCTCCACAGTCGCTTATGGACTCACAGTTAAAACCAGGTTTATGGAAGACAATCTTACTCAGCTACGAGTGATTGTCAAAGAAGAAAGAAGAAGAAATGTGATGCACTGGCTGTGGTAAACTAACAGGTCCAATTCAAAGTAATAGTCTCTAAAGCCCTAAATGTCTCAGGGCCCATGCGTCCGCAGGAGTGCTTCTTCCAGTACCAAGCCACTAGAGGAGGAGGAGAGCTCTGCTTGTAGTTCCCATGAGAACTGGATTGGGTGGACAACTTCTGATTGGGCTTTTACTCCCCTCAGAGTGGCATCTGTCCTCTTCATTGTTGGGATTTATATATCAGCTAAAGACATTTCTGTTTACTCAGGTCTTTTCAGACTGATATGTCAATGTTTACTCTGAAACGGCAGAATGTGGACTGCGTTTTTAATGACCATTATAAATATTTTAGGTTTGCATTTGTTTTAATCATTTTAATCACTGATCTAATTTTCTTGTCTGTTCTTCATTTCAGCGATGTTCGGGAAAGAACGATGCATAAATACAATAAATAAATGATATAAATATGTATTTAGGGATGTAATTTGAAAGTAGTTGTGTGTTTTTTTAAAAAAAGAAAATGTGCTCATTAATGCAGAAAGAGAATTGAATTCAAAGGAAAGTGGCATAGACAGGAAATAGATTTCCCATCCTGGATGAAAATCACCAGAGGCTCACAAAGCCTGCATTTTTAGGTGAGAAACTCAAATTTGCTAATAGTCCCAGGTAGGATCTTTGGCTATGTAAACCAAGAACAAAATTGTGCTAAAATAACTACAGTAGCCAACTAAGATTTTTCAGATCCGGCCATTTTGTTTAGAATATATAGCTTGAAATTTCTCAGATTATTTTGCAGGCTATGCCAACAGCAACAACCCTCCCCCCCCTCCCCGAAGATTTTCATCCTCAAATTGACCATCAATAATTAAAAACTTGGCTTCAGAGGCATATGTTGTTGTTTTCCTTGATTCAATTTCTTTGCTCCTAATGAATAAAGGAGAATGGAGGGCTGCAAAGAATTGCTGCCCAGCAGATCCCTAAGACAACAAAGTGGGAAATGGAATCTCATTTATGTGATCCCTAAACTTTTGCATATTTAATCTACTTCCCCGCTCAACAAGTCATTTAACTTTAATTTAAACATGGGGTGTATTTTCAGGGCACGGATGCCTCAGAGAAGCCTCAAGCTATGTTTAGTCACAATTTTATGAAAAATATAAAATGTCATCAAATGTCTACTTCATTTCCTTTGATTTCCATCTATATCCATGTGCACCTACATCTATTGGTGTCAGGAACTGGACATTGGAGGAGGAATGGTGGAGACAGCCCCCCCTCCTTCTCCTGAACTTTCCCAAGAACAGGAGGGCAGTATAGAATTACAATAGTGGTTTGCTGAAGGTCTTGACTCTGAGAAAGAAGAGGAGGGAAAGCTGGGAAATAATGGAAGGGGAGGGGGGACAGCAGAACTGGCTGACACATTATCATTAGAAAGCATTCTTGACCGCCCTTCTCCTAGGACCCAGCGTGCATTGAGAGTAGTAGAACAGGAAGCTTAGAGGCAAAGAGCACAGATCAGTCGGTACAGGGATGATGTAGAATAGGCAAGACGGAGGGGGTGGGACTTTACTCGGAGCAACGCCATTATCTAGGAGAGATGGCATTTCTATGTTCTCTCTGTAAACATTGAATAAAAGACTTGGTAAGAGCTCTTCTTTTTTATCTGCTTCTTCGCTGCCACCGTGGGAGGGATCAGATTCCCCTGAAGCCTGACAATTGGATATGATTACTCCCAGTAGCATTTTGCATTATTATACAGTCATACCTCGGGTTACAGACGCTTCAGGTTGCACATTTTCGGGTTGCACACCACGCCAAATCCGGAAGTACCAGAAGGGTTACTTCCGGGTTTCGGCACTTGCACATGTGCAGAAGCACTAAATCACGCTTTGCGCAGAAGCACCGAATCATGACCTGCGTGTGAGCAGACACGGCACTGCAGGTTGCGAATGATGCGGGTTGCAAACGTGCCTCACGTTTTTCACACACACACCCTTCCCCCCCGTTGACTTCCCTCTGCTTCCATTTCTGGTTTATTACATCAAATGATACATTCTGCTGTTTGTATACAATACTATGTTATCACAGTGTTATAGTCCTTGTTTTATGTAAATAAAATTTTAAATACTTATTTAAATCCTGCCAACGAGTCCATTTTGTGTCTGTGTGTTTCTGCAAATATATCATAAAAGGTTCCCATTCTTTTTCAAAGCCCCTGTTGTCCCTGCCTGAGTCATTCCAGAAGAGCCAGAAGCCAGGGACCCCAATGGGTGGAGCCAGAGCTACTAAAAGACAGAGGCCATTCATTTTAGTTTCTTCCCTGTCCTCTTCCTTACTCACGTCTACAAGGGCAGCGCTGAGACAGGATAATGAGTTTATACTGTTAATTAATGTTGCCATTATTATTATTATTATTATTATTATTATTATTATTATTATTTTATTATTATTATTATTATTATTATTATTATTATTATTATTATTATTATTATTCTATACCACTTTTCTTTTACAAAAATAAATGCCAGTTTGGATTACCATATAATAAAGCACAACATTGGCCAATAAAATCAACAATTACTAGTAAAATTATCAAAATGTCCAAGGACACCTATATTAATTACAGTGGTACCTTGGTTTATGAACTTAATCCATTCCGGAAGTCCGTTCTTAAACCAAAATTGTTCTTAAACTGAGGCATGCTTTCCTTAATGATGCCTCCCGCTGCCGGTGCTCTTCCACCATTCAGATTCCATTCTTAGACTGGGGTAAAATTCTCAAACCAAGACACTATTTCCGATTTTGCGGCGTTTGTAAACCAAATCGTTCTTAAGGCAGACTGTTCTTAAACTGAGGTACCACTGTATATCAATGGGCAGAGTAAGCAGATATGTATTAAGCTGGATGTGTGCTGTGGCTACTAGTATTACTTCTACTACATCGTATTTATATTGTGCCTTCAGTGATTTCAGCTCTCTGTATAACCTAAAAGTGCCATGTTCATTATCCAGAAGTCTTGCAAGTAGATAATCAACTAGTCACCTATGTTAAACAGGAATTTCCTCCAGGTGACAAGCTGTTATTGTAGCATGAACGGCTGGTTCAATGGGTTGGTTCAATTTTGAACTTCTTTGGAAGTATAGCTTAGAATCGACTTTTATAAATGACATCTTAAATGAATGCATTCAATGGGTTCATGACATGGGTTTCAGTGGTTCATAACCTACTGTATACAATAAGTGTGTGTGTGTGTTTGCAGTACATAAATAGCAGGCTTCACCTTGACCCGAATGCTTTCATCGAAGACTCTGAAAAGACCTCCATGCCTACAGTTGATCATGGGGAGGGAATGTTGAAAAACCATGGAAAAGCGCATTTTCACATCTTACCGACAAAGGACCACACATCAGTTGGGTGCAGAATTTCCTGCCACAATGCCACGCCTCTTATCACATTAATTGGCTTGACAAAGAACATACTAAAAGGATCTCAGTAAGTAAAACTTTTAAGATGCTGGAGCTATGTAGCACATTTTGCTAAATATAAGAAATATGAGAGGGGGGAAATGGCTATTTCCAAATGTCTGAAAATCTGGAAGAGAAGATATAAACCCTTGAACTGACATGAGAGTATAATTGCTTGTTACCATAGCAACAAAGCTCCACAGACATTCTTAACAACTATTCTCATTGGACAGAAAAGCCAGGTGCTTTATATGGTATAAATATTTTTAGACCGCAATCTTACATAGACTTACCTGGGAATAATGCTATTAAACTAAGTGGGGCTAATGTCTGAGGTGTGGCAAAGCCTCTTTCTTGTTATTTTAATATGATGCCTTGCAACAATGGATTTAAATAGGCAACAGCGGAGAGCACATGGGGGGGGGCAGGTGCTCATCTGTCCTCCTAAACTCTTGAGTCATTGCTGCTTCAGACCCTCCAAGTATCCCTATTTTCCAGGGACAGTCCTGGATTTACAGAAGCTATCTTGGTTTCTGATTTGATTCCGGAATGTCCTGCTCTTCCTTAGGATGTCTGTGTTTTCATTGGATAAATGTTGGAGGGTATGGAGTTATGCAATCCCTGAGCCAAGGAGATAAGTAACTATTTGACCTTTAGAAGACACCTGAAGGCTGTATAGGGAAGTTTAGTAATGTTTAATGTTTTATTATGTTTTTATATATGTTGGAAGCCGCCCAGAGTAGCTAGGGCAACCCAGTTAGACAGGCAGGGTGTGTGTGTGTGTGTGTGTGTGTGTGTGTGTATATACATAATAATAATAATAATAATAATAATAATAATAATAATAATTATTATTATTATTATTATTATTATTCATTATTTATACCCCGCCCATCTGGTTGAGTTTCCCCAGCCACTCTGGGTGGCTTCTAATCAAGTGTTAAAAACAACACAGCATTAAATATTAAAAACTTCCCTAAACAGGGCTGCCTTCAGATGTCTTTTAAAAAGAAGATAGCTGCTTATTTCTTTCACATCTGAAGGAGCCACTACCGAGAAGGCCCTCTGTCTGGTTCCCTGTAACCTCACTTCTCACAACGAGGGAACCGCCAGAAGGCCCTCGGTGCTGGAATATTATTATGGAATAAGGTAAAGGGACCCCTGACCATTAGGTCCAGTCGTGGCCGACTCTGGGGTTGCAGCGCTCATCTTGCTTTATTGGCCAAGGGAGCCGGCATACAGCTTCCGGGTCATGTGACCAGCATGACTAAGCCACTTCTGGCAAACCAGAGCAGCGCACAGAAATAACGTTTACCTTCCCGCCAGAGCGGTACCAATTTATCTACTTGCACTTTGACATGCTTTCAAACTGCTAGGTTGGCAGGAGCAGGGACCGAGCAACGGGAGCTCATCCCGTCACAGGGATTCGAACCTCCGACATTCTGATCAACAAGTCCTAGGCTCTGTGGTTTAACCCACAGCACCACCCGCGTCATTGGAGAAATGTTGGAGGGTATGTTGCTTACCAGGAAGGAGAGGAGCAAGATCTCAGGGAGATCAGCATAGTGCAAACACACCAGCAGAGCCAATCTGGTGTTTGTGCTAGTGTGTTTGCACCACACTGACCTCTCCGCCACCTTGATCCTCGTGCTCTCCTTCTCAGCAAGCAACATCAACTCGACAGGTGAGTGCCACCATGCAGCATATGTAAGCAGGGACATGTGTTTTTAAAGTGCAGGGGTAGATGGGACATTGTCGGCAGAGTCATCAGTTCCATGAAGCTACTCAGCATGGCAGCTGTAAATCATAGGGAAGAAATCGTCTTGAAATATACTCAGAGCCAAGTAGTAATTTCATGCTCTTTATTTCAGCTCACAGGAACAGTGATTGTCCCCCCCCCCCCCGAACCTCAGGCTTTATATACATTATTTACACAATGAGAACCGACTGATTGGTTGATTATGTTTCCCTCCTGGAGCCTGATTGGGCTGCTGCTGCAGGCCAATCAGTTGTTGCATCCTAGTATCCTACCGACCTAATATGCTGATTTACTTCCTCCTGGGGTCTGATTGGGCTCCTCCTGCAGGCCAATCAGGTTGTAGCATTCAACATGTCTACTCCTATGTATTTCCAGGATACTGGGTGCAGGACTGCAGTTTCTAATTTTTTAAATATGTAATGCAGGAGTAACAAGCAAGATGCCCTCAAGAGGTTGCAGAACTATAACTCCCATCATCCCTGTCATTGGTCGTACTGGTTGAGGCTAATGGGACTGGATGTCCAGTAATATCTGGAGGGTACCACATTGCTTATCTGTGATATTTCTCCTTAGGCACTAAGCAGATTTGAAAATACATTTCCAAAAAGTTATTTGAGGCAGAAAGTTGAGTTCTAGCAATATGGATTATAGGGAGAGAATGTTCTATTGTATGACTGTCTGGTGTCAAATATTTTATGGAGAGAAGTAGAAAACATCAGATTGTAAGGCTTTCAGAGCACATATTGTCTGCACACAAAAAAACCTGTATATTGTGAATGCAGATATAGGTCTTGAGATAGCCGCCATTTAATTTTTCTCTCTCCCAGTATCAGGTACTATTGAAGCAGTAGAATGCACCTCATAATGATTTCTGAGGCACACTGAACATATTTTGTTAGTGAATTGAATTCTATGGAGTATTTCCAAAGGGTCATTGCGCAACTCTGGGGGCATAAAAAATACAATTTAAACTTCTCCTTTTTTAAAAAAAGAGAGTCTATAAATGAATAAGAATGTTTGAAAGCAGGGAAAGAACTGGAAAAGAAAAGACTTGCTGGGGGGGGGGAGCTTTCAGCATCAGCTCTAGACAAGAATACAAAAAAAGTATTTTGAGAAAAAACATGGAACATGGGGAAAATATCAAAATTGAAGAGAGCAGAGATTCAATAATATAAAAAGGCTAGATATGTTTCTGGAAAAGGGGACCTTCTGGTTCCAACTGAAGTAAATATAATACTTGAGAAACAGGCATCTGTGTGATGTTTAAATACTTATATCAATGTATATTTTTGTTAACTTTTTTGTATGCCAATATAGGGAAAAATTCTTGTAGGGAAACATCTGTGTGATGTTTAAATACTTATATCAATGTATATTTTTGTTAACTTTTTATATGCCAATATAGGGAAAAATTCTTGTAGGGAAATTCAATAAATAGTTCAAAAAGACTCTCACTAAAAAGCACAATCTAAATCATTGCTGTGCTACATCACTGTTGGACAGCTGTTTAAATGAATACGGCCTCTTGTGTACTGACACTGTTGCTCCGCCCTCCCCCCGATCCACAAAAGCTAAACACAAAATCTGTTGCTTCTTTTGTATATGGGTAGTGGATAATCTAGTTTTTGCTGGAAACTGAACCGTAGCAGAACAGAAAGAACACTGCATGGGATGAACACGGGTCAGAACAGGAATTGATGCCTTCTTTCAGAAGACATCTGAAGGCAGCCCTGTTTAGGGAAGCTTTTAATATTTGAATTATTGTATTTTAATACTTCGCTGGAAGCTGCCCTGGGTGGCTGGGGAAACCCAGCCAGATGGGCGGGCTATAAATAAATTATTATTATTATTATTATTATTATTATTATTATTATTATTATTATTATTATTATTATTCATCCCTACTGGCAGCCGAGTCTGAAATTTTCCATTTATGGGCTTCTCTGCAAGTAGCTTCCTGCAATTCTGAGTGTGGTAGGGGCCTCCATGGGGCTAAGACCACCCCATTAAAAAAGGCCAGTGGTGACTGGCAAATTGTCACCTCCAATGTATCCTAATCCTCTCCAGTGGTATGGATGGGAGGGAGGGTCAGGTTCGCACCATGATTTACAGAAATATTATGTAATGTTCCCTTATGGCAAATCAGAAAGAGTTGTGATGTTCATATCTGTCTCATAACATGCAAAATAGAAGTCTTGATTGAGTCATTGTCCTGTTTATTACAGTGGTTTAGTGATGTAATTGCCACACACTTTAATCTGCTTCCTATTACAGAAGACTAGGATGACATCTACTATTACACTGTTTGGACTATACTTTACTTACCATTGAATTAACAGGGCTTTTTATTAAATAACAGACTTAAATATCAGTGCTGTTCACTTTTTATATGAAAGTGAGATCCTAAATGCTAAAAGACGTCAAATGGACAATATTTTCTCCCTGGTGCATAACATACTGTCAGAGACTGCCTCCCGGTCTCAGCTCACAGAAGACCAACGCTAGCCAGTAGAACTGTACAGAAGTCTTTATTGACTCTACGTCTAGACCCTAGACCAGCGAAGCCTCGTCTGAGTCTCCGCCCCCTGTACACCAGCTTAAGACTCTAGCCTTACTCCACCTTCTACGTTTCTCCTTCCTCCTCTGGGTCCTACTACCCCCCTGGGTGCCTTCCTTCCTGGATGCCTCGGAAGCGGACCCTTCGGACTCCTCCCCTTCTCTCCGGCGGGCTTTGGGACCCGGCTCTCTCTCCGGACTGCCCATAGCGCCCCCCTCTTGTACATTTGAACTTGGCGCGCGCGCGCTGCCCCTGACCTTCCTTTTGACCGTTACCTCGCTCTCTGATGCAGGCGTGGCTAACCCTGACTCCTGTCCTTCCGCTGACGGAAGGCTGCCTGCTGCCGATGTTTGGGACTCCTCCCCCTTACTGCTCTCCGGTGGGGAAGCTGGTCCCGATTTCCAGCTGCTGCTCTCTGAGTCCCCTCTGGCCCCTCCTTCCTGGGGTGTTCCCTCTGGCAACCCCCTGGCTCTGACCACTGGGGCCCCTTTCTGTGAATCCTCTGATTCACTGGAGAGACTTAGAGACCTCGGATGGCTACCCTCGCTGACTTCTCCCTCAGATTCCTCTCCCTCGGTCTCTACTTCCTCCCTTTCCTGTCCCTCTGCTCCTGAACCCCTGACATCCATCCCCCCCTCGAAGCCCCCCCTTCCCCCCTCCCCTCCTTCCGGTGCGGGTACTGGGTGCTCCGTCGTAGCGGGGGTGCTTGCAGGATACAGTTCGTCCCCCATGTACTCGTCAACGTCGCTCTCCTCTGCTTCCATCTCTCTGTCTTCGTGCTCGAACCCCACGTTGTCCCCCAACACGTCCATGTCCGTCTCGCCCCTCTCCCCCTCTTCGGGTGGTCCCATCCAAGGACCCCTCAGCCACTTCCTGCGCCACTGCTCCTCTGGTTGATCGTCCCACCAATACGAGTGGTCTGAGGCAGACCCCGGTGGCGAACCCACCTGGGAGCTGGGGACTGGTGCCTGTTCCTCGTCCGAGTCGAACCCCAGGAATGTGCTGGCTGAAAGAGTGGGTGTGAAAAGCCAGTCGTCGAAATACTCTGCTGGCATGGGCCTGTGCGGGAAGAGGGCATGAAACTCCTCTTTGAGCAGCGGTTCCTCCAAGGCATAGTCCGGTACCCAGCTGTTGGCACTGGCCGGGGTACCCTCTCTGGCTAGGAAATATTCTACTCCCTCTTCCCCCCATCTGGAGTCCAAAATCTCTGTGACCTCATTGATGTGTCCCCTCCTAGGCGACCCCCTCACTCTGGGCCCTTCTCTGCGCTGGTCTGGTGCTGTGTCTGGCTCCTGAAACCTATGAGGTGCTTTGTAGGGCGTGAGCACCGATCTATGGAACACCGGATGCATTCTGGAACCCTCCGGAAGAGCCAACCGGAAGGCCACTGGATTGACCTGCGCCTGGACTTGGTAAGGTCCTAGCTGCTTATGTCCTAGCTTCTTCTTAGCTAATGATCTGGTCGGCACTGCTTGCGCTGCTAACCAGACCCAGTCTCCCACCTGTATGTCTTCCCCAACTCTTCTGTGTCTGTCGGCCTGCACCTTGTATGCGTGCTTTGCTAGTTCTAACTGCCTCCTGAGCTGTTCATGGACCTCCTGCAACTCCGACGCTAAGGCTTCCGCTGCCTGTGGCTCCCCCTCCCCCACTCTCTCTAAACCCGGGAAGGTTCTGGGATGCCTCCCGTTGTTGGCGAAGAACGGCGTCACCCCCGTCGACACGTGCTTCGTATTGTTGTAAGCGAACTCGGCGAGCGGCAGGTAGTCCACCCATGTCGTGGGCTGCTGGTTGGCGTAGCATCTTAGGTACTGCTGCATGATGGCGTTGACCCTCTCCGCTTGTCCGTTGGTCTGTGGGTGTCTCGCCGACGCCAAATTGACTTTGACGTTCAGAATGCCCATCAGCTTCTGCCAGAAGTTCGAGATGAACTGTCGCCCCCGGTCGGAGAGAATAGACCGTGGCAGACCGTGGACTTTGAACACGTGGTCTATGAACAGTTTGGCGGTCTGCTCTGCCGTGGCTACCTTCGCACACGGAATGAAGTGTGCCATCTTAGTAAACATGTCCACCACCACTAGCACTGCTGTCTTTCCCCTCGAGCTGGGCAGATCCGTGACGAAGTCCAGGGCCACCCTCTCCCACGGTTCAGACGGTGTCTGCAGCGGTTCCAGCAGTCCCGCCGGCGGTCTGTGAACTGACTTGGCCCTTTGGCAGGTGTCACATCTCGAGACGTAATCCGCTACTTCCCCCCGCATCTTGGGCCACCAAAAGTCTCTGGCTACGAGTTCGACAGTCTTTTCTTTGCCAAAGTGCCCGGCGGTGGGAGCGTCGTGTAGCTGCTGCAGGACCCTTGCGCGGAGGTCGTCTCCCGGCACGTAGAGTGCTCCCTTGTGGAGGAGCAACCCATCGCGTATCTGGAACTCGTCGGCCCTCGCTGTGCCCCTGTGCACCTCCTCCATCTTGGCCCGTGCGAAGGGGTCTTCCCGCAGCGCGCGACGTACGGCGTCCAGGTCCACGGTTGCCGACGCGCATGCCCATGCTTCCGGTGCGAAAATGTGCTTGGCCGCCGACGGTGCCGCCTCCTCCAGGTATTGCGGCTTTCTGGACAATGCATCCGCCATCACGTTGTTGTCGCCTGGGATGTACTCTATCTTGAAGTCGAAGTCCGCGAAGAACTCTGCCCATCTAATGTGTCTCTGGTTGAGGAACCTAGCCGTGCGCCAGTACTCCAGATTCTTGTGGTCCGTGTGGACCTGCACTGTATGTCTGGCTCCGATGAGGAAGTGCCTCCATGCCTTGAATGCTGCATGTATGGCTAGCAACTCCCTGTCCCAGATAGTGTAATTCTGCTCCGACTTGCTGAGCTTCCTCGAGTAGAAGGCGCACGGCCTCCAGTCCCCCTGCTGGTCTTGTTGCAACAGGACAGCTCCCACGGCTCTGTCTGAGGCGTCTGTCTCCACCCTCATGGGTCTGCTGGGATTCACATGCAGCAGCTGCTCTTCGGACGCGAAGAGACGCTTGAGTTTCTGAAAGGACTGCTCCGCTTGCTCCGTCCAGATGAATTTCTTCTTCTTGGAGCTGAGCGTGTCGGTGATGGCCGCTGTCTGCATGGCAAATCCCTTGATGAACTTGCGGTAAAAGTTGGCAAAGCCGACAAACCGCTGGACTTCCTTCCGATTGCGTGGGCTTTTCCAGTCCAAAACTGCGCGAACCTTGGCGCTGTCCATGGCGAGCCCCTTGTCCGACAACTTGTAGCCCAGGAAATCCACCTCCGTCACGTCGAACTGGCACTTCTCCAGCTTGGCGTACAGCCTGTGCTCCTTCAGTCTCTGCAGAACTTCCCTGACATCCCTCTCGTGCGCCTCTCGCGATTCTGAAAAAATCAGGATGTCGTCCAGGAAGCATACGCACTTCTTGTAAAGGAGCCCCGCCAGCACGTGATGCATAAAGGCTTGGAAAGTGTGAGAGCCATTTTGTAATCCGAAGGGCATAACTCTGTATTCGTAGGTGCCCAGTGGCGTGAACATGGCCGTCTTCCACTCGTCGCCGTCGCGCATGCGAATCAGGTTGTACGCCCCACGTAGATCCAGCTTGGTGAAAACGCGTCCTTTCCGCACCGTCGCGAGCAGGTCGTCTATCTTGGGCATGGGGAAAGCTGAGGGCTTGGTTTTCGAATTTAAGATTCTGAAGTCCACCACCAGCCTCCGTTGGGGCGTGTCCCGCTTCTTCACAAAGAATACGGGACTGCCTCCCACCGCTTTCGACTCCCGGATGAACCCACGCTTCAAATTGTGATCTATGAACTCCCTGAGTTCTTGCAGTTCATCCTTAGACATGGAGTACAGTTTCCCAGTTGGCAGCGTCGCCCCCGGCAGGAGGTCAATCGTGCAATCATAGGGTCTGTGAGGGGGTAGCTTGTCCGCCTCCTTCTCGCAGAATACCTCCAAAAACTCCGCATACTTGTGGGGTACTGCTTGCAGCGTGCCCAACTGTAACTGCGGGTCCTCCTCTTCCCCTTCCGGGCTGGGTATAATGCAGTGTTCTGCACAGTAGGAGGAGCCAAAAGTCAGTTGGCGCTGGTACCAAGCCAATGCTGGGCTGTGTCTGTGCAGCCAACTCATGCCTAATACTATAGGCGTGTCGGACAGTTGGGTGACATTGAAACTGATGACTTCCCGGTGATTCCCAATTTGCATCACCATAGGCGGCGTCTGCTGCACCACCTGCCCCCCTAGCAGTTCCCTGCCATCCACCGTGACAACCTTCAGGGGCAGTGTGGCTGGCAGTAATGCTACGTTGTGTTGTTGAATGAACTCCAATCCTATAAAGTCTGCGTTACTGCCAGAGTCAATTGTAATAGGCACTTCTAAGGTGAGTCCATTGGGCAGCTGAAGCGATGCGGTTAGCTGCACCACTGGCTTGGGCGGGAGGGGGTCTGTGGGCTGCAAAATCTCTGGGGACTTCCTCACTGACTCGTCTGGCTGGGCCCCAGTGCCTCCTCTTCCAGCCAGACTTGGTCGTTTCCCTGCTGTGGTGCTCTCTGCTGAGTTGTTTCCAATACTGTCACTGAAGCTGCAGTGTGCTTGAGAATCCTCTGGGGACACTCTTTCGCCATGTGCTCTGCACTCTCACATATATAACACTTCCTGTTCCTTCTAGGCAGCTTCGATTTTACTGCTCCCGGTGTTAAGGCTCTGGTAGCTGAGTGAGCCCTAGCACCGCCAATCTCCATCTGCTCCTCGCCCCCTCCCTGTGGAGGCGTGGACTGCGCACGCGCTGCCTCTCTGGGCAAGAGGGAGGGCACTCTCGCTGGTGAGCGTCCCCAACGCCCTTCTTCTTTGCTCCACGGGCGTTCTTCCTGCCTCACCCCAATAGACAACGCTCTTTCAACCACTTGTTGAGTGGTTGTGGGTCTCTCTCCCCTTGCCATCTCATCCTTGATCTGTGCATTCAGACCCTCCCAAAAAAGGTCTCTAACCGGCGGAGAATCCTTATCCCAATTCAGCGCGTTGACCAATGCAAAAAACCGGGAATGATACTGCCTTACGCTGGCTTTCCCTTGTCTTAGCCCAAATATGTCCCTCCGGGCAATGTCAAGGTCTATTTTGGATAAGAAACAGGAGTCCATCGCCTTAATGAACGCATCTGCGCTTTGGAGCGCTGGATCCTTATCCCTCCACAGGTTGCGCAGCCATGCTTTCGCGTCCCCATGCAGATGAGACAAAATAAACCCCACTTTCTCCCGCTCATCTCTAAAGTCTCTTTCCAGCAGCTGCAGCGCAAACAGCACATCTGCTCGGAAATTGGGGTACTGCTGCAAATTCCCATCAAAATGAGATACAATGCTGCCTCCTCTCTTCCCCAAACCGATCCCCTCGGATCTGGGTACTGGGATCCCCTGCTTTACAAGCCCTTCCAACCTGGCTTGAAGATCTCTGCAGGCAGCTGCCGCTTCTTCCTCTCTCTTCCTGGATGCGATTATTTCAGCGTTGAGTAGTGTCACCGCTTCTTGCAGGGAAGCTATTTTCTGTTCTGTAGTCATCTTGCCTGACTCTTGTGAGCTCGCAAGGCACCAGTCTTCTACCCTCCCTGCCTCGCTTCCTTAGCGATGCTTGAGGCGAAGAAAACCGATGATACTTGAGACGAGGCTTACTGTCAGAGACTGCCTCCCGGTCTCAGCTCACAGAAGACCAACGCTAGCCAGTAGAACTGTACAGAAGTCTTTATTGACATTTAGTTTCCATTTTCAAGCACTAGCGTGCGTCTCTACGTCTAGACCCTAGACCAGCGAAGCCTCGTCTGAGTCTCCGCCCCCTGTACACCAGCTTAAGACTCTAGCCTTACTCCACCTTCTACGTTTCTCCTTCCTCCTCTGGGTCCTACTACCCCCCTGGGTGCCTTCCTTCCTGGATGCCTCGGAAGCGGACCCTTCGGACTCCTCCCCTTCTCTCCGGCGGGCTTTGGGACCCGGCTCTCTCTCCGGACTGCCCATAGCGCCCCCCTCTTGTACATTTGAACTTGGCGCGCGCGCGCTGCCCCTGACCTTCCTTTTGACCGTTACCTCGCTCTCTGATGCAGGCGTGGCTAACCCTGACTCCTGTCCTTCCGCTGACGGAAGGCTGCCTGCTGCCGATGTTTGGGACTCCTCCCCCTTACTGCTCTCCGGTGGGGAAGCTGGTCCCGATTTCCAGCTGCTGCTCTCTGAGTCCCCTCTGGCCCCTCCTTCCTGGGGTGTTCCCTCTGGCAACCCCCTGGCTCTGACCACTGGGGCCCCTTTCTGTGAATCCTCTGATTCACTGGAGAGACTTAGAGACCTCGGATGGCTACCCTCGCTGACTTCTCCCTCAGATTCCTCTCCCTCGGTCTCTACTTCCTCCCTTTCCTGTCCCTCTGCTCCTGAACCCCTGACACATACGAATTCAGGATGCAAATTCTGAAGATGGAAAGAAGTTAATGGATTTGCATCCTGAACAGCTTCGGTTTTCAGAACATGAGTACAGCTGTTTTCTAATCGTTCCATGCAGACTTGGCATTTCTTTGCAGCTATCTCTGTCATCCTTGAAAAAACAACTCTCTTGGGCAAAAGTGAGTGTGAAATTGTCTGCTGCTAAAGCAGATGCCAATAGAGCCATGTACCAAGCCATGAACCAAGGCTATGAATGCGAAAGTGGCTTGATTTGCTCATGCAGTGGTTATTTTGATGATGCCTAAAGCTTCGGGCGGGAAGGTAAATGCCGTTTCTGTGCGCTGCTCTGGTTCGCCAGAAGCGGCTCAGTCAGGCTGCCCACATGACCTGGAAGCTGTACGCCGGCTCCCTCAGCCAGTAAAGTGAGATGAGCACCGCAACCCCAGAGTCGTCCATACCCAGACCTAACGGTCAGGGGTCCCTTTACCTTTAAAGCTTTATTATGGTGAAAAAATACTTTTTCTTTTTCTTTTTTGGAGCAGGGTAGGTAATTGTATAAATCAGACATAGATCCCATGTCCAGGTAATGATTACTTTGTATGATTGTAACATTTTTATATGTGGCTGTATTTTGAAATATTTTAAGCTGCCTGCTGTTGCTTCTGTCTTTTGTACACTGCTTATTTAAAATAATCAAAATCGTATTTCCTAACTTTCACTTGAGTTTTCTCAAGAAAGCAAAGGATAAAAATACTTTCAAAGCCTCAGCCAATACATCCTTGCCAACTTGATTTGGATTCCAGTGCCTTAAAAAATGAAAGGGGAAAAAAAAAAACACTATTGAGGAAACTTGCAAAAAGAGAGAGAGAAATATTCCATTCTTAAATCAAGTAATTTCAGCCAGACTTGTCCTGTTTTCTGCTCTGTTCTCCAAGTGCATCTTTCTTACAATTTCAAAAAACATGGAGGCTTTCATTTTATTCTAAAATTCTTAAAAGAGTAAGATAATTGGCCATGATTCTTTGCCCTCGTTTCAGATTTGAATCTCCCAGTAATTGTGATTGCTATATGTCTGTCTGTCTATTCCTTGTTCTCTTCATAGAATCTTTATTTCCCAAACCTGAGGTTGTTCTTTCTATCTTTTTTGTGGGAAGGGGGATGCAGATCATGTTGTAACATACACTAATTTGTGTCATTTTTCATTGTCTTATTATCTATCTCTGTCTCATGTTTCTTTTCCATTTTTATTTGTTGCTGCTTGTTCGTTCTAAAGAGCCAAATTCTACAAGGATGAAGGCCAGCTGTGTTGCTGAAGCACCCAAACTGGAGATGACATGTTTGGCTCTGACTCCAAGTTTCCATTATGTCTCAGGCATTAGGGGAGCTACAGTGATATACTGATTCCATAATTCTGTACTCTTGACAAGCCACCAGTCCAACCAATAAGACAAGGTGCAAACAAAATTTTCTCCATTTTCTGAATGTGCAAAAACCACTTATATAATAGTTGTCCCCAGGAAAGGAGTTATTTATTTCTTCTACAGAGACATGCAAGTTTAGGACAGGGTAGCAGAGCCCAACAACCTGAGTGCCACCCAGTTGCTACATCCTGCGTCTTGTCAACATCCCACACAATCCTCTTGTTGCTGTTTTGTCTCAAACAATAATAGAAGCAAGCCCCAGGTTGGCCATTGTAAATAGCAAATAGGTCCAGTCGTGACCGACTCTGGGGTTGAGGCGTTCATCTCGCTTTATCGGCTGAGGGAGCCGGTGTACAGCTTCCGGGTCATGTGGCCAGCATGACTAAGCCACTTCTGGCGAACCAGAGCAGTGCACAGAAACACTGTTTACCTTCACGCCAGAGTGGTACCTATTTATCTACTTGCACTTGACATGCTTTTGAACTGCTAGGTTGGCAGGAGCAGGGACCGAGCAATGGGAGCTCACCCCATTACAGGGATTCGAACCGCCGACCTTCTGATCAGCAAGTCCTAGGTTCTGTGGTTTAACCCACAGCACCACCCGTGTCCCTTCAATAGCAAATAAGTCTGCACAAATGGTGTCCACCAAAGGAATGGGGGATAAATTTGATTCAGTTCACATTTAAAGGTGAGCTTGCTGAATTTGCTCTCTCTGAAACAATGTGCAAACTGAAACACAGCAGGGTGTTGTAATCTGCACTTATTTTAATTTTGCAGTGCAGTCAAGCCATGCATATTTATTATTTTTATTGCCATGATCCTACACAATGTTGAAGGGAAACTCCCCACCGGAGTAGAAATCATATATTGAACAGATGGAAAGCTCTTTATCTTGGGCAGGCTGGAAGCAAAGAGTAAGGTTACCATAACTTCCGTGATAGAGCTTCAATATGCTGATGACAACATGTTGTGTGCACACTCAGAGGATGATCTCCAAACCATCATAAATATCTTCGTAGAAGCTTACAGAAAGTTTGGCCTATTGCTCGACATCCAAAAAAACCAAAGTGCTGCACTAACAAGCACAAAACAACCCCTTTGCAGCACCACAAATCCAAATCAATCATGTAACGTTGGAAAGTGTTGATCACTTCTCCTACTTTGTCAGTTATCTTTCCACAAGGGCTGACAATGATGCTGAAATCCAGCATTGCCTGAGCTCTGCAAGTTCAGCTTTCTCCTGATTGAAGTGCAGAGTGTTTGAGGACCAGGACATTCTCAGGGAAACCAAAATGCTTGTTTACAAAGCTATTGTACTAACAACCTTATTGTATGCTTGTGGAACATGGACCACTTATAAACACCATATCCAACTCCTTGAAAGATTCCATCCATGGTGTTTCTGAAAAAAAAATTACATATCACTTAGGAAGATAGGCGAACAATGTCAGTGTACTGGAAAAAGCAAAGATCACCAGTGCTGAAGCAATGATTCTTCAACATCAACTTCATTGGACATGTTGTTTGAATGCCTCATGATCGTCTTCCAAAGCAACTACTCTATTCCCAACTTAAAAATGGAAAGCATAATGCTGGTGGTCAACAAGAGAGGTTTAAAGACTCTCTCAAAGCAAATCTTTTAAAAAAAGTAGTTTAAACACCAACAACTTGGAAACACTGGCCTACGAGCTTTCCAATTGGAGAACAGCCTTTACCAAAGGTGTCATGGACTTTGAAGATGCTCAAACTCAGGACAAAAGGGAGAAACGTGCTAAAAGGAAGGCACACTTGGCAAACCCTCACCATGTCCAACTCCTGCCCAAAAAACTATGTCCCCAATGTAGATGTGTGGATCCAGAATTGGCATCCACAGTCACTTACGGACTCACTGTTAAGACCGTGTTCATGGAAGACAATCTTACTCACCTACTAATGATTGCCAAAGAAGAAGAAGAAGAAGCAATATACCAGGGTAAAGTGTTTCTAGAAATCCATATATTTTTGAAAATAACATACTAAAATGCATATAGTGTGGGGAAATGCTTTGCGAAAATGTGTAGATGAAGAAAAATCACATAGAAAAATGTGTGTATTATGATAAATTTGCACTAAAATGCTAATAAATTTTCATAAGGACCCTGTAAAAAAATGCAACCTGGTGTAGGGATGAATTTAAGATTGGGGGGAAATGAGATATAGAGAGAAACCAAAACTGACATGTTTGTTCATCCCTACCTACCAACCCAGTTCAACTAAGCAGTCCTATATGACACAAGTCATGCACTGGGATACAAGTCTTACAGATATAAGGTATAATGTTAGCTCAGTGTTCCCGGGGTAAGATGTCCAGGAAACGCATACTGAGACTATTAACAGGGTTAGAGAGTTGGGCTAGGAGTTGGGAGACCAGGGTTCAAATCTACACACATGAAGCTCACTGTGTGGCCTTCAGCTAGTCACTGTCTCCCAACCTAACCTACTTCACAGGTTTTGGGGGATGAAATGAAGAGAGGGAGAACTATGTGCACTGCCTTGAGCTCCATGGAGCAAAGCTGGGATATAAATGTAAAAATAAATTTAAAAAGAAATAAAGTAGTATAAATTACTGGAAATTTCCTGACTCCTTCTCTACCCTACAGCAACCTGCATCCCCCACATCCCAAAAGCCTTAGCTTCTTCTTGGTAGCACAGCTTCTATTTTCAGGGTGGGAAAACTGTTTGTTTTTTTAAATAAAATGTTTATTAAAGGTTTTAAGCAATACAACACCAATCACATAAAACACCATCACCAAAATAAAAGAATACACACAAAACAAAAGAAATACAACATAGTTAAATTTCAAAAACCAAATTTCCATAACCTTCCTTTCAGACTCCCTCACATCTCCCTTTCCTGCGTTCCCATTTACAAAATCATGTTCAGCAATACTTGACCTTCTCTCAAATCTTGTTTTAGTTTGTACCTGTCAGGGGTTCAGGAGCAGAGGCGAGGGCAAGGGAGGAAACAGAGAGCGAGGGGGAGGAGTCCGAAGAAAGGATGAGTGATGACAACGACCCGAGATCTCCGAGTCTTTCCAGTGAATCGGAAGATTCACAGAAAGGGGCGCCAGTGGCCAGAGCAAAGGGGGGGCCTAGGGGGACACCCCAGGAGGAAGGGACCAGCGGGGGTTCAGAGGGCAGCAGTTGGAAATCGGGGCCAGCGTCCCCACCAGAGCGCAGTGGAGAGGAAGGACGTCAGGGATCGAGCCCTGGCAGCTCGCAGCAGGGAGGAGGGCATGAGTCAGGAGTGACCACGCCCCCATCGGGGAGCGAAGAAACGGTCAAGCGGAAAGTGGAAGGCTGGGCGCGCGCGCCAAGTTCAAATGCACAGGAAGGCGGCGCAGTAAGCAGCCCGGAAAGGGAGCCAGGTCCTAAAGCCCGACACAAGGAGACAGGAGGGTCCGGGGGGTCAGCGTCAGAGGAGTCCCGGAGGGAGGAGACCACGGGGGGCAGAGGGACCCAGAGAAGGACGGTCAGGCGGAAAAGGTGGAGTAAGGCGAGGATATTAAGTTGGTGTACGAGGGGCGGAGATTCAGACGGAGCTTCGCCGGTCTAGCCATAAGACGCAGAGTTGCACGCAGCAGCTTGGAAATGGAAACTGTAACTCAATAAAGACTTTTATAAAGCGAACGCTGGCTAGCGTGATCCTCTGTGAGCTGGGATCGGGGAGCAGCTCTGACAGTACCTTTCAAATATTATATCTCCAATTTTACCCTTTGTTATCAAATATTTAAATATTTAGACTTGCCATAATATTGATCAAATTTCGTCTTTGTTCTTATAATGCAGTTCTTTTCATACTTCTTTCCACTAGGTTACTAATGCCAAGTTATCTTTCTATCCTGCATCATTCTAGCATTCATACAATTTACAATACTTTTGCAGATAATCCTTAAATTTCTTCCAGTCCTCTTCCACTGTCTCTTCTCCCAGGTCTCGGATTCTGCCAGTCATTTCTGCCAATTCCATGTAGTCTATCAGTTGCATCTGCCATTCTTCCAGAGTGGGCAAATCTTGTGTCTTCCAATACTTTGCAATGAGTATTCTTGCTGCTGTTGTCGCATACATAAAGAAAGTTCTATCCTTCTTTGACACCATTTGGCCGACAGTGCCCAAAAGGAAGGCCTCTGGTTTCTTAAGGAAGGTATATTTAAATACCTTTTTTAGTTCATTATAGATCATTTCCCAGAATACCTTAACCTTTGGGCACATCCACCAAAGGTGAAAGAATGTTCCTTCAGTTTCTTTACATTTCCAACACTTATTGTCTGGCACATGGTATATTTTTGCAAGCTTGACTGGGGTCATGTACCACCTGTAAATCATTTTCATAATATTTTCTTTCAAGGCATTACATGCCGTGAATCTCACACCGGTGGTCCATAACTGTTCCCAGTCAGCAAACATAATGTTATAACCAATGTCTTGCGCCCATTTTATCATAGCTGATTTAACCGTTTCATCCTGAGTGTTCCATTTCAACAGCAAGTTATACATTCTTCATAGTACCTTAGTTTTTGGTTCTAACAGTTCTGTTTCTAATTTCGATTTTTCCACCTGGAAGCCTATTTTTTTGTCCTTATTAGGGTGGGGAAACTGTTAAGGAAGTATTGTTCAATGGGTATGCTTTGCCTTCAAAAAATAAATAGCAAAAAAGTGATGGACTTGAAGTTTTAGTCAAAGGCTAAGAAATCCAGTATCAGAAAGATATTGCTTCTTAGTAAGTGAACACATTTTCCCAGATCCTTTGACGTGCCCCTTTCCTCTCCATTTTTAATTTCATCCTTCCACAAAGACAACTCAATAATTTTCTGTTTATATATTTCGATATGAGGTATTGTAATAAACCGAACTGGACCTCTGGAGACCATTGATGTTGCCCCAGATGAAATATATGGGCAGGACCTTTTTCAAAGCTAACCAGGGTTTCCAAGCCACCACCTGGTTCATTTCCTGTGATTTTCTCACTCAACGTGCCAAAAATAACTTGGCTTGCCCCTTGATATTTTGCATCTTGACAAGGATGCAGGGATCCATTTGCTGTTCTTCTCAGGGAGCAAATGTATTCAGCCAATGCTGCTGAAAAGCTGGCCACTGAAAAGCCAGTGAATTCTTCAGAGAAGCAATGGAGTAATCATGAAAGTACCTTGTGAATGCTCAAGTGAACCCGACCAAACATTTGAAAGCAGATCCACGCACAAGCATATTTTGATTCCAGCCTTTGTGTTTTCAGGCAGAATTGTTGTTGTTTAGTCGTTTAGTCGTGTCCGACTCTTCGTGACCCCACGGACCAAAGCACGCCAGGCACTCCTGTCTTCCACCGCCTCCCGCAGTTTGGTCAGGCTCATGTTTGTAGCTTCGATAACACTATCCAACCATCTCATCCTCTGTCGTCCCCTTCTCCTTGTGCCCTCCATCTTTCCCAACATCAGGGTCTTTTCCAGGGAGTCTTTTCTTCTCATGAGGTAGCCAAAGTATTGGAGCCTCAACTTCACGATCTGTCCTTCCAGTGAGCACTCAGGTCTGATTTCCTTAAGAATGGATGCGTTTGATCTTCTTGCAGTCCATGGGACTCTCAAGAGTCTCCTCCAGCACCATAATTCAAAAGCATCAATTTTTCGGCGATCAGCCTTCTTTATGGTCCAGCTCTCACTTCCATACATCACTATCAGGCAGAATTATTCCCTAGCAAAATTAGTTGTAACAGATATGGCCTGCCAGATGTTGGTGGACTCAACACACATCACTCCAGCCAGGATGCCAATAATCAAGGTGAGAGTTATTTTTTCTAAGAACATCTGGAATAACAACTTGCTCCCTATCCCTAAGTTAAATTCTACTTAACTGGAAATGTTACGGATCAGACCCGGAGTGTCATGTATATAGCTGGATATAAATATGATTGTACAATTCACAAATGGCTGGGAGTGGGGTTGTAACATTTCAGGGGCCACTTATCTTTGATGGTAGTGTTGTGTTGGGTGGCATTTCTCTTGGTACAATGTTAGGCAAGCCATTGCTCCAAGAGGGATTCTAAGGAGAGGAAATGGAGTAGCCATTTCTGTCCCTCAATTTCTTTCAGAACAATGCTATATCATGGCATAGCATAATTCCTGCAGAATTTAGGGTAAGGAAGATGCAACCATTGGCAACTGCCGAGATGTGCTAAGCCAGCACAGGCTATAAGTAGCATCCCTGATACTTTTAAATCCTCTCTAATACTGTCTCTCCACCTTCCAGGTTTAGGTACACCTCCCCTGCCCTGAAAAAGCTGAGCAAAAAGTCCAATACTCTAACTTTCTGCTCAACCCTAGATAAGATGTACATGTCCCTTCCTCTGGTTTTTGATACTTCCCCCTTTACCTCCCCCTTGGCCCCTTTCTCTGCTTGCACACCAGTACATGTGTCCTCTGCCTTGATGTTCTAGCATAACTTTGAAAAACTGGCAGAGAATCTCCTGATCTCCAGGTTTCTTCTTCCTCACAGTCTGGGCTTGGGCTCACTCTATGATTAAAGGGAATGATTCTCTGCTGCTGCTCTGAAGTCCCATTTCAACTTTTTGTCAGTTGGATCTCTGCTGCCTCTTTGATCTGTGGGGACAACTTTGTGGCTGCCTAAAATGATAGATCAGAGGAGGAAATTAATATCAATGCCAGATGCCGACGTACACTGGTGTGCAAGAATTGACACAAGTTTCTCTCTTTGTTAGATGTAAAGAAAGTACTCTTTCTGTGAATGCCGATTGCAGTGAATAACGGCTTGGAGATGCAGGAGAAAGACCTGGTGTTCTTTAAAGGCAGAACAATTCTTTCAAGCAAAACGATAACTGCAGAGCGGACAAATGGCTCTTTACCATCAGCCCAGCCTGGAGCTATGTGCTACAAAATTTGGCTAAAAGGGGGGAAATGTTTGAATGGGTGAAACTATTTGGAGAACTTATAAAGTTTGACTGCAATTACATAACTCTGAGCTCTGATGAAAACAGGGGTGTCCTAAGGAAAAGTGGGACATTCTGGGATCAAATCAGAAACTGGGGTGGCTTTTGTCCCTGGAAGATAGACTCTTTTGGAGGGGCTGCAGCCCATTCATACAAGGATATCTGCTTCCTACCCCACATGTTCTCCCAGCCCTCTGAAGCAGATTGGGGCAGGGGCTCCCCAGGGGAGTACAAGGAGGGTAAGTTCTGTTGGCCAAAGAGAAGTCATGGGTTGAGTTTGTTGGATACAACTGTCTGGTAGTGACTTTGTAAAGATAAAAACAATAATCTACACCTTTATTTATTATGGTTGTGCCCCAGATTTGGTCAAGGTCCAAGACCTGAGCTGATTTAGGCTAATTCAGGGCCATTGTCAAGTCAGGTTGAGTTAGTCCTGGATTGTTGTGGGTCACTTTGGGCAGCCCAGTGTGATCTGGGTCGGTGCTGGATTACCTATGCCCCTCCCCATGCCTTTTAGGGGCCCTATGACAACAGATCAAAATAAAATGGCTTGTGCAGACCCAGGGTCAGTCAAAGGTCCCGCGGAATCCTTACAGAGGCACATAAACATTTGCATTTGCCAGATGGAGCCGCAACACGTCTGTCCTATTCATCTCAGCATCTTTCCTCCCTACACTGAGCCGTCACCAAATCCCCAAAGCAGATCTAAACAGTGGGCATGGCACCGGATAGGAAGGGTAAGCAAAAGTATCCTGGCAGAGCAGCTGCTCAGTTTTGATAATGAGCGAGATCCGGTTATCGTTTCCAGCAGCTCAGCGTGATAATAAGGTGTCTTTCTTATCCGCTTTGCTTTCAGCTCAGTTCAAGGTACCTCCTTTTTTTCCTGTTGTTGTTTGGGTTTGCTTTATGGTAATTGCTGCTATAATTGTGGTTGGGGGCACGGACTGTCATCACGATTATGACCCCATGATTTTTCTTCTTCTTAATGGTGGTGTTCTTTGGGAGAACGTAAGGACACGACTGTGTTGTGACTCCTCGAGATGCCTTGCTCAGTGAGATTGAAGTAACAATTCGACAAGTATTCTTCATGTCCCTTGTAATCACCGGATTGGGATATATATGTGAATGTTTAGATGGCTCCTGCTGCGTGTCCATACATCCTCCGTCTCCCCACTCCCAGTTTTGTAAAAGCTAATGCAACACAAACCCCAGTGGCTTTCTAGTGGGAACAATTGAGGATAATCAGAGTGCATTGAAAGGGTAATTAGTAGAAAGTGCTGATCTGATTACCAGGGATGGGTGCAGATGTCCATGCCTACAAGGAAGCCCAGCCATCTGCATGTGTAACAGCTTCACTGCGATGTGACAGCTTCCCGGTGAAAACAGCACAGCCGAGTGGGAAATAGATGGAACTAAGTTGCTTTTCATTAATTTGTGCCGGAGCTTTCTGGATTATGCTCATAGAAAACGTACGGCTGGAAAAGATTGGGAGTTCTGCAAGCTTGAGCACTGCTGTTGTGTGTAGCGGGGGCTGGCGTCTTGGACTCCAGGCCAGCTCAAAGAACTTTGATAATTGGTTTTCGAAGCGGGATGTCAATAATTTGAGTAAAGTAAAGATTGATCCCTGCAGCCGCACCACTGGAGGAGTCTGCTGAGAGTCCCCTGTCGGAATAGAACGCTGCGGGGTTCACTGCCAGATATCACAAGGAGGCAGCTGTCCCAGAAGCTCTCCAAAAGTCTGGCTCAGGGCTGAGCCAAAATTGCCCACAAATAGCAATCCCAAACTGGCAGCAAAAACTGGAGGCTTATACGTTGAGCACTTGGTGGGCAGCCATGTGTGGCTGAGAAGCTGCATTTGGCTTGTGGCATATGGCATCAATAATATAATGGGACCAAAATGCAAACAGACCCTCCACCTTCAGCAGTGTTTCACAGGGGGTGGGCTGTGGACGGGGCCCAACTGAAGAGCAAGGCTTGGGGTACCAACTCCTTGAGGCTGCTTTGAAAAGCAAGCCTTCCCTTTTATTTGGCTTCTTGATGACACCACCTAGCCAATGGGATCTGGCAATGTGATAGCATCCTAAAGCCAAATCAAAATAGGGTTTTTTTGTTCTTGCTATGGCATATTTTGGGGTTGTTGTTTTTTAATGAAAGCTGCAGCATGCTCCAATTTCAGCAATAGTTTTAGAAATTGTCCTACTTAAACCAGAATTCAGGAGGAATGCAGAGCAACAATACAGGAAGCAGAGACATCTGCCCTTCCTTACTTTTCACTTACACATACATGTTAATTGGATTAAATCAAAAACATCAATGATGGGAATTCTGTGGTCTCCCAGATATTGTCAGACTATCACTCCCATTAACCCTGACTGCTGGCCATGGTGACTACAGAATTTCTTTAGAATTTCCTAGGTACAGGAATGAGTTTACTTTGTCATTACAAGGTGGCCAATGGAGGTGGTTTGTCTGTTTTTCTATCCATTAAAACTATGAACTCAAAGCAGCTCACAACAGTTTTTCCCCACCTCTAAATGTTAGTAGTTCTGTCCCCAAGGGGCTCATGATCAATAGATAGATAGATAGATAGATAGATAGATAGATAGATAGATAGATAATCAATAGGGGGTGAAATAGCAAAATATATTTTTAAAGACATTGCAAACATAAGATTTCTTTTTAAGAAAGAAAATAAACCCCTGCAGAATACTCAGTCCAAAAGGTCCAAAAAGAATAGTGGGTTGGAGCCATGTCTATTGATTTCAGTGGACCTGCTCTGAGTATGGCTAGCATTGGGTCCATGCCACCATTCTGATTTTTCAGACAGTTATCTCTTGCACTCCATCAGAAGAGATGTTGAAGAGTGGTAGATAAAGAGCAAAGTTCAACCCAGGGTTGGGGGACCTGCAGCCCTCTGGTCCAGTCAGCACCAGTCAGCCCCAACCAGCATCACCAGTGGCCAGAGATGATGCAAGTTGCAGTCCAACACATTTGAAGGGCCACAGCTTCCCTGCCTCTACATCAGTCCCAGGTGTGGTAGTGATGGCGTCTCTGAAGCTTTCCCCAGGAGCTAACTAGATTTCCATTCCCAGGCTCTGGGATGCTTCTTCTCCCACAGAACAACCACCAAGATTTTGTGGGAAGTAGAATAAAGTTGCAATTTGATTACTTGACTTGTTGGAGTTTGGTACACAATACCAACTGCTCCTCTTCCTGACCATTGTTATTTCCATAAAACAGCACAATTTCTAATTGAAATTCACCCAAGTTTCCCACCAAGAAATTATATGGGGATGTGTTGTCCTTCACTGTTCATTGGCAAATTCAAGGAGACTGCAGCTGAGTTCTCCTTTGGATTCTAACACATTTGTTGACTTAATATCATCCTGCTGGAAGCTTGCTGGCCAATTAGATATGCTGGCCAACATCCCAGCTACGGTACCACTGGAGCTTGCATTTGGAATTGTCTCAGTAAATAGTCTCAGTACTGGAAACCAAGGTAGAGTTGGGATGCTTAGATAAACCACTCTGATATGCTGTAACTGGGGATGTTACACATCTACATCCACGAACAACAGACAGAGAAGAGGACACATCACAATAACCACTCATTTTAAGGACACTTGGAGACTCTGGCTGACAAATCTGTATAGTGGTTGTTTTTCAAACTTTCCACCTGCAGAGAACTCTTTTCCGAACGAACTTGTTTTGCAGGACTTCCCCGCATGTCTACCACAGAACAGATAGTTTTTGGGAGTATGCTAGGTTTAACACTCTGTTCACATGGGGTGATGTCCAGGTCTGTTGCACACACTGAAACAACACTCAACACATTGTAGGAGAAGATTGGTGATGCTAGGCAAGCTGTTTTTCTGGGAGTTTTGCCCACTGTTAGTCATCTTGTCATTGAGGAATCCCTGATAAGTTTCCAAGAGCTCCAGGGTTCCCCAGAATCACTGCTATATAGCTATGCCACAATTATATAACTATTCAATCATCATCAAATTTGCAATGTCTTCTTCTGTCCATGAGGGCCAGAAATATTTTACAGGGAATAGAACAGTTACTCAGTTGGTGCAGTTAGGCAATTTTGTCTGGACAATGGCCACACCGGGGGGGGGGGGGCACTGTTCAGAGAGCAATAATGTATACTGCTTTCCTTTCTTCAAAATGTGATAAGCTAGCCCTGCTATGTTTGGAATCCCATGGTCAGGTAGAGGTAATTATACATTAGATCAGATTCTCAAACCTTTATTGGCATATGTACAAGATTCCAGCAGGGTTCAATACAAAAAAGAAAGAAAAGAAAAAACCTGGGTAAACATAAGGAAGGCTACCTTACAGTTGTCTGAATTCCACTGCATACTAAGAACCAACTGATGAATAGACTTAGATACAGATACACGTACTGCATCAAGGGTTGAAGCGTTATTTGAGCTCTTGTCCCCTTCAAAAATACATACCATTTCAAGAGTTTTAGTTCTTGCTATAAGAAATAGAATGGAACCAAAACTTACCGTAAAAAGTGCCCTGCTAGATCAGACCAAAGGCCAGTGTAGTCCAGCCCTCTTTGCTCACAGTGGGAGCCTGAAAGTGGGCCCTAAGTGCTACCTGGTTCATAGAACCTGGGCTTGCTCCCTGCTCCATCATTTTATTTATTTATTTTTTATAATATTTTTTATTGCGTTTCTTTTCATAGTTTTGTACATTTCAAATTATACAGAAAAGACCAAATGCAAGAAACATTTTTTTGGTGTTTTTTTTTTTAACATTGGACTTCCCCACACCTTCGAAAGCTGCGTTCTTTGTAATAACATTATCAGCAATTTGTTACCTTATTTCAAACCTTGTTACAACTTTCAATTATTATGTCTCCACATTCAATATGTTGTATCTCACTTTTGATACCTTTAAAATAAACATAATATGTTTGGTTCACTTGTCTTCTTTTCTCATTTGTAACTTATTTTACCATTTGCTTAATCATATTTGCTAAAGCATAACATTTTCAATAACATGCACTATCTTAAGATTTATACAACTTATAATATTTTTGCAGATAGTCTTTAAATTTTTTCCAATCACCCTCAACTGATTCTTCATCCAAATCTCGGATTCTGCCGGTCATTTCAGCTAATTCCATGTAGTCCATCAACTGCGTCTGCCATTCCTCCAACGTGGGTAAATCTTGTGTCTTCCAGTTCTTTGCGATGAGAATTCTTGCTGCTGTGGTAGCATACATAAACAACGTTCTATCTTTCTTTGACACTTTCTGGTCCACCATGCCCAGCAGGAAGGCCTCTGGTTTCTTAGGGAAGGTATACCTAAATACCTTTTTCAGTTCATTGTAAATCATTTCCCAGAAGGCCTTCACTTTTGGGCAGGTCCACCAGAGATGAAAAAATGTCCCTTCTGCCTCCTTACATTTCCAACATTTATTATCAGACAGATGGTATATCTTAGCTAGCTTGACTGGGGTCATGTACCACCGGTATATCATTTTCATAATATTTTCTTTCAGGGCACTACATGCCGTGAATTTTATTCCGGTGTTCCATAACCTTTCCCAGTCTTCAAACATAATGTTATGCCCCACATCCTGTGCCCATTTTATCATGGCAGATTTAACTGTCTCATCCTGTGTGTTCCACTTAAGCAGCAAGTTATACATTCTCGATAGTATCTTAGTTTTTGGTTCTAATAGTTCTGTTTCCAATTTCGATTTTTCCACCTGGAAACCAACTTTTTTATCCATCTTAAACACCTCTTGAATTTGAGCATAATGTAGCCAGTCTCGCACCTTATTTTTTAGTTTGTCTTGGCTCTGCAGCTTCCAATTGTCTCCAATTTTTTCAATTATTTCCCAATATTTCGGCCATTTGGCCTCCATATTGGGCCTTTTTCGAGCCTTGGCCTCCATCGGTGATAACCACCTCGGGGTTTTACTCTCTAGTAAGTCTTTGTATTTCATCCAGACTGCAAAAATTGCTTTTCTCACAATATGGTTTTTGAACAATTTATGAGCTTTAACCTTGTCGTACCATAAGTATGCATGCCAACCAAAAGCATTGTCAAAGCCTTCCAGATCTAGGACATCCGTGTTTTCTAACAAAAACCAATCTTTCAACCAGCAGAAGGCTGCCGATTCGTAATATAACCTCAAGTCCGGCAGGGCAAACCCCCCTCTTTCTTTTGAGTCAGTTAGTATTTTAAACTTTATTCGGGGCTTTTTGCCCTGCCAGACAAACTTAGATATATCCTTCTGCCATTTTCCAAAGCATTCCACTCTGTCCACGATCTGTAGGGTTTGGAATAAAAATAACATTTTCGGCAATACATTCATTTTTATAGCTGCAATTCTTCCCAACAAGGAAAGTTTCAATCTTGACCAAATCTCTAAGTCCCTTTTAATTTCCAACCAACATTTTTCATAATTGTCTTTAAATAAATTCAAGTTTTTGGAAGACAAATAAATCCCTAGGTATTTCACCTTTTTAAAAACACTTAATTCTGTTTCTCTCTGGAACCCCTCTGTTTCTGTAGATGTCAAATTTTTGGTCAAAACCTTAGTTTTTTGTTTGTTCAACTTAAATCCCGCAACCCGACCAAACTCTGCTATAAGTTCTAGCACTCTTTTTGTACTGGGTTCTGGCTCCTGTAGTGTCAGAACTAAGTCATCTGCAAAAGCTTTCAATTTGTATTGTTTTGCTCCGACCTCTATCCCTTGTACCAACCGGTCCTCCCTAATCATGTTCAGCAACACCTCCAGGACTGATATAAATAAAAGAGGGGATAGAGGGCACCCTTGTCGTGTTCCTTTTTCAATTTTAAATTCTTCTGTCACCACATTATTAACTATCAGTTTAGCTTTTTGCTCTGAGTAAATTGCCTCTATTCCATTCTCAAACCCCCGTCCCACTCTCATCCCTTCCAAATTTTTTTTCATAAACATCCAAGAAATGTTGTCAAAGGCCTTCTCCGCATCAATAAAAATTAACACTGCTCTTGTATTAAGGTTAGTTTGCAAGAGTTCCAAAATGTCAATAATGTTTCTAGTGTTTTCATATAAATGTCTGCCAGGGAGAAAGCCTGCTTGGTCCTTGTGAATTACTTCATTTAGGACCTTTTTAAGTCTACTTGCCAAAATGTCTGCAAATATTTTGTAATCCACATTCAGGAGTGAGATGGGACGGTAGTTCTTAAGCTGGGTCTTTTCAGATTCAGTCTTAGGAATCAATGTGATGAAAGCTTCCTTCCACGTTTCTGGTGCCCTCTTCCCATCCATAATCTGGTTGCATACCTCCAACAAAGGTTGTATCAAGTAGTCCTTCAGAGTCTTATAATATTTGGAGGTAAGCCCATCAGGGCCGGGAGATTTGCCTAGCTGCATACTTTGAATGGCACCTTCAATTTCCTGCGAAGTTATTTTAGAGTTCAAGATTGATCTTTTGTCTTATTTTTGGTAGTCCATTTGTCTTTAGAAATTGGTCTATCTCAAATTCTTTCTGAGGCCCCTGTGCATAAAGTTCTTTGAAATATCTGTGGAAACACTTCATAATTTCTTCTGGTTTCTGTACCGTTCTCCCTTCAATCTCTAGATTTGTGACTGTATTTACCGTATTTTTCGCTCTATAACACGCACCTGACCATAACACGCACATCGTTTTTAGAGGAGGAAAACAAGGGAAAAAACATTCTGAATGAAACAGTGGATGTATCATTTTTGTGCTTCATGCTGTGGCCACAGACATGTGATCTGATGGTGAATTTGGGGTGACCCAATGCAAAAATCCTGATAATTCCTGTGGATCCATGCTTTGTAACCACGTTTTTGCACCATTGCAGCCCCAGGCAACAGTGGGTGCGTGATTTTTTTGGTGCAGGCTGTAGCCATGGACATGCTATGTGATCTGATGGTGAATTTGGGGTGACCCAATGCAAAGATCCTGAGGATCCATGTGGATCCATGCTTTTTAACCACGTTTTTGCACCATTGCAGCCCCAGGCAACAGTGGGTGCGTGATTTTTTTGGTGCAGGCTGTAGCCATGGACATGCTATGTGATCTGATGGTGAATTTGGGGTGACCCAATGCAAAGATCCTGAGGATCCATGTGGATCCATGCTTTTTAACCACGTGTTTGCACCATTGCAGCCCCAGGCAACAGTGGGTGCGTGCTTTTTTTGGTGCAGGCTGTAGCCATAGACATGCTATGTGATCTGATGGTGAATTTGGGGTGACCCAATGCAAAGATCCTGAGGATCCATGTGGATCCATGCTTTTTAACCACGTTTTTGCACCATTGCAGCCCCAGGCAACAGTGGGTGCGTGATTTTTTTGGTGCAGGCTGTAGCCATGGACATGCTATGTGATCTGATGGTGAATTTGGGGTGACCCAATGCAAAGATCCTGAGGATCCATGTTGATCTATGCTTTGTAACCACATTTTAAGTGGGGAGTGAAGGAAAAACAAAGAAGGGACATGAGAGGGGTGTGCAGAGAAGAAGCTGGCTAAGAATGCTGGAGAGGGATTTAACGGGTGGGAGGCAAAAGTTCCCCCCCAAGCCAGCCATCTCTCTCTCTCTCTCCCTCTCCCTCTCCCTCTCCCTCTCCCTCCCCCCCTCTCCCTCTCCCTCCCCCACTCTCTCTCCCTCTCCCCCAGCAGTACCGGAGCACAGAGACGACACTTTCCCCTCTGCTTGCCTGGAGGGGAGGGGCTTTCCCTGCTCTTTGTTCCGTTTCAGCAATCACAGCAACGAAACAGAGGAGGGTGGGCAGTAAGACCCTGAGGCAGAATACAGGAAAGCTGCCACTTCCTCTTTTCAGGTTTCCCTTCTCCGTGAAGAGCGATTTGACTTTTGCTTGATTTTTTGGCTCCAGGGACCACACATTCGCTCCATAACACGCACAGACATTTCCCCTTCCTTTTTAGGAGAAAAAATCTGCGTGTTATAGAGGGAAAAATACGGTAACTTTTGTCTTCTTTTCAGCTGCCAAGCTAGCAGCTTTCCACATTTATTTCCTGATTCAAATGATCTTTGTTTCATCTGTTTAATTTTCCATTCGATTTCTTGATTTATCAATTTAGAATATTGTGCTTGATGGAATTTGATTTCTCTCAGCACTTCTTTTGACTTTGGGTTGGTTCTCAATTTTTTCTCTCCCTGATGAATCTTCTCCATTATTTTGTCTTTCTTTCCATTCCAGAGCTTTTTCTTGATTGAATTTTGTTGTATGAGAAACCCTCTCATGACCGCTTTGCTAGCGTCCCAGATCGTTCTTTTTTCTACTGTGGTGTTCAAATTTATCTCAAAGTAGTCCTTTAACGTTTTTTGGGCCTTTTTCACGATCTCTTGATCTCTTAAAAGGGTGTCATTCATCCTCCATCTGAAGGAACCTGTTTGAGTAAGTCTGAATTCTAATTTCAAGGTGTTGTGGTCAGAGCATGTTTTTGGGCAGATTTCCACCTTTCTGGTCTTGGGTGCCAGCCCTCTAGACGTCCAAATTTGGTCGATCCGTGTCCAGGACAGGTGGGCCTCAGAGAAGAAAGTTCCTTCTTTACCTAGGGGGTTCTTTGTCCTCCATATGTCAATCAGGTCCAAGTTGTCAATCAGTTCAAAAAAGGTTTTCGGCAGTCTGCCATCAGATGTTACGTTTTGATTTTGGGACTTATCCATATGTGTAGACACCACTCCATTCATGTCTCCCATCATTATGATGTTGTTGTAGTCCATATAATCCAGCATAGTCTCATGCAGCTTCTTGAAAAATTCTGATTTCCCGTCGTTTGGCGCATATATTCCTAATATCAAAATTTTTTCTCCTTGTGTCTGAATTTCAATCGCCAGAATTCTTCCTTGTTCATCTTTGAATACAAATTTTGGTGCCAGGCTCTCCTTGGCGTATATCACCACGCCTCTTTTCTTGACCTTGTCTGATGAGATAAATTCTTGGCCTAGTCTTTTGTTGACTAGAACCTTCCTGTGGAGCCTGGTCACATGAGTTTCTTGTAAGCAAATAATGTCCAATTGTTCTTTCTTCAGTATATGAAATATTTTCCTTCTTTTTTCCGGGGAATTTCCACCGTTTATATTCCAACTGAGTAGCTGCAGAGACATCCTGTACTGTTTTTTTTGCACCTAGAGCGGTGTATCTTCTTTGTCCTCTAATCCCGAGGGTGTAGGGCCTGGTCCGCCTCCAGGCGGAATCCCAGATTGTGGTAGAGGCCAATGTGTTGCTGCTTCTTTTTGGAGATCTTCTCCATGGTCGTGCAGGAACTTTTGTAGGTCCTCTGGTGTTCTTATTTTTACCTTCTTCAGCTTATAAGTAAATGATAATCCTTGTGGAAACTCCCACCTGTAGCGAATTGTGTTAAGTCTCAACAATCTTGCCAGCTCTGAGTAGGTGGCTCTCAAATCCAATAACTGTTTTGGTATATCTCTGTAGATTTCGACCCTTCTGTCCTGTATCTCAAGAGACTTTGCAAAATGTAGGCCTAATATTTTATCTCTCTCTTCCCTTGATCTCAAAATTATCAAACAATCTCTGGATCTGTCCTTCCTTACCAATCTTCCTAGTCGAAAAGCTGAAACTATTTTAAAATCACTTTCTTCCTTTATGTCCCAGAATTTTGAGAATTCTGTTGTCAAAAATCCAATCAAGTCTTCTTGTTCAATTTCTGGAACTGCCCTCAATCTGAGATTACTCTGTCGATTTTTCAGTTCCACCATAGAAAGATAGGCTTGCTGTTCACCAATTTGTTTATGCAGAGGCTTGACTTCTCCTTTAACTTCTTCGACCTCTTTTTTAGCTGCCGTTGCTATTTGGATAGCTTCCCCAGCTAAATTACGGTTTTCTTGTGTTGCTCCTTGCAATTTTTCAATTGCTTGTGTATGCTGGGAAACCTGGTCAGTCAATTTCTGGATCGAAGATGTAGCTTGGTCAATTTTTAGTGATTGGTTGTCAGCCTTTTGATTTAAAGCTGCTAGTTGCTCCAAGATTTGTTTCAGAACTCCCTCAGATCCACCTGCTGCCATATCTTCCTCTGTAGGATTTTTAAGCTTTTCGGCTTCTGCCTTTCGTTCACCCAGCACAGCTGGGACCGAAGATCTGCGTCCCTGAATCAAAGTTGTTTGTACAAGCTGTGCCTGCTTTTTTTCTTTTTCCTTCTCCTTAGCTTCCTTTGCTTTGGCTGCTCTTGTCTTTCCTGTACCACTCATCAGTCAATGTTCAAGGTCAAATTATTGTTGTTCCATGGGAAAGACAGATCCAGTTTAAAGACAATTCAATGAGAGAGAATAAACATAAAGCAGTTCCCAGGCCTTTATATTCCCAAAATCCTCTAGGGGGAGTGCCACCAAAGTTCAGAAAGAAGAAGGCAACTTTTCCGCCATTAAAGTCCTTTTTGTGTTAAAAGAACACAGTAGTCCCAGAACAGTAATAGTAAAGAAAAAAAAGTCCTGCAAGATGTTTTTAACTTTTAACAAGGTTTCAGAAAGGTGCCTGTAATTTGTATCCAATCCAACTTGTTTAAACTCAAAAGTATCACTTACATCTCAAAAAGTTTGTAACAGTTCCGCAGTTAAACAGTTTCCCCTCCAGCAGCCCGACGATTTGGAGTTTGACTTTCAATAGCCCCCAACCAAGAGGGGTCAGTCCAATTTTTATTCCAGAAATTTACTCACAAGAAAGTCTGTCTTTCCTCTTTAGCAATCACTTCTGAAAGTGCATGAAAGTCCCTCTTTAGCGCTTCCCTTTTCAGCTGCTTTCCGCTTCTCAGGTCCTTTGCTTTGATCTTAAAAGCAGCACCGGAAGGCGGACTTCCTTTTTATCGTCTCCCGGTTTCAGCCAATTTAAAATAAAATTTGTTCCCCGGATTTAACGTCCTTACTCACGGGTTTGTTGTTTCAGCCAGATCTTTTTAGGAAGAAAGGTCGACGCTCGTCTGTGACAGCCGCGCGGCTTCGCTTCCGCAGAAAGAGCGATGAACTCACAGCACCGCTACCCCTCCTTCACTCCGGAGCCCCTTACGGGGTTCCTTCCGTGATTTCAGGGTCGCTCCAGGTGCCCGCCGAGTCCCACGGCCACGGGCTCACTCTGCCCGTGGTTTTTCTTAGTGGGTCGTCGCTGTGCCGTAGCGAACCGACCCTTTCCTGCGGAGCCCCTCTTCAGAGAACGAAGAGGACCGCCATCACAGTTTCGTGCCGCCTCCGGAAGTCCCCTGCTCCATCATTTTAAGACACTTTTCCTTTTGGGCGCAGGGCAATGCAGTCTCCTGGTTTGGGGCTCCCATGTCTCTCTGAGTGTCCACTTTTTTTCTCACCACTGACCATGCATGTGCCACCTTCCTCTGGCCCCAATCAGCATAGGAAAAGTAAAAAGAGGAGGAGGAGGAGGAGGAGGAGGAAAGGCAAAGATGATTCATCTTCTCACTCATGCCAATGCTTGGAGAGGGCAAGTAAGCAAGCAGAGGCAAAACGAACAAACAAACAAACAAACAAACAAATAAATAAGAGAAGGAGAAACAGCAGTATCCATAATCTTCAGGCTCAGCAGTGGCAACGGAACTCCTGAATTTGTTCAGGCGTCAGCAGATGCCCAGTAATAGTAAAGGTAAAGGGACCCCTGACCATTAGGTCCAGTCGTGACCGACTCTGGGGTTGTGGAGCTCATCTCGCTTTATTGGCTGAAGGAGCCGGTGTACAACTTCTGGATCATGTGGCCAGCATGACTAAGCCACTTCTGGCGAACCAGAGCAGCGCACGGAAAAGCCGTTTACCTTCCCGCCGGAGCGGTACCTATTTATCTACTTGCACTTTGATGTGCTTTCGAACTGCTAGGTTGGCAGGAGCAGGGACCGAACAATGGGAGCTCACCCCGCCGCGGGGATTGGAACTGCCGACCTTCTGATCGGCAAGTCCTAGGCTCTGTGGTTTAACCCACAGTGCCACCCGTGTCCCTATGCCCAGTAATAGAAACCATTTAATACCAATCCTGGCTCTCAGCACCGTATCACTTGTTTTGTGCGATTATACTAGGGCTAAGTTGTATTATCCTATGGATAAAATGTGAGTACACAATATCAGGAGTTGAGAAAATTAGGTAAATTCATCCAGAACTGTGCCTGGCCATTCAGTGCAATTCTGTTACAACCAATTTTGACAGCTTGATGACTAAGCTTTTTAGCAACGAAACATTGGATTATCGGAACAGCATCCAAGCAGTGAACCACTGGTATATCACAAGTGGGCCCTTTGTTACTGTGTTTGCAATTGTTCAATATAAAATCTGTTTTGGAAAGAGAAGGACTGAACATTGAACCACTGATTGAACCATATTACAAGTGAACAATTTATTTACTGTGTTTGCTATGTTTAAGATAAAACCTATTTGGGAAAGAAACTACTTTTGCCATTTTTATGTACGTTTATTGTTTGTTTACAGATAGTTGCCTTAGTGATATTATCTTATGTTGATTGCAGTAGTCATTGTATCACTACCTGTTCATTGTTTTATTGTTATACTCTGTTGGATATAAGAAAGCCTGTTTAAGTGGAATGTAGTGGTTTGACTTCACCCTGGGAGGTGCACTCCATTGTCTCCCGAAACAGGAGGTTATCAACAAAGAAATACTCTAGTTTCATAGCTATACTGAAATTGGGAGGGACAATGGCTAAGTAAAGCATTATACCAAAGTCCCCACTGAATTTTAACACGCAGTCAGTGTCAAATTGACACCTTCTCAACATAATCCACAGCTTTTTGAGTTTATGCATGTGTGATCTAAACCTGCAGCTATTGAGAAATCTTACAAAACGATTTTGGAGCCACATATATTGCTTATATAACCTGATACTTGACATTCATCTGAATACTGAAAATTGCTACTTGCCACATCATTCCATTTATAAATTGACCAGCAATGAGTTAAGGATGTTACAGCTTTCCTAAATTATGCACTTTATCTCATCTTAATTCTAATCTATAACCTTCCAGAGCCAGCAATGAAATATGCAGAAGGAGGGACTTAATTAAATAACTTGGCCAAAGCTGGCAAAACCATATGATGTTTTTGTATGTATATGGTCCTTTGATTTCCCAAAACTCTGAGCATGTTTCTGTAAATGCAGAAAATGTTGGCTCGTGATTTATTTACTAAATATTATGCAGCCTTAGGAGATTGTGTGGGCTCTCAGCACTTAAATCATTAAATAACCTTTCTTTATTCTCTTCTGTAACAAAACTTGCTTAAACGTTTAAAATTGCCCTAAATACTACAAAGTTGAGACGTATAAAATTCTTTTTTCTAACCAAAGCAGATGAGGTTACTAAATTTTGATGGTTGGGCTGTTTGAAAATTTTTATTTTTATTTTTATTTTTATTTTTTGCATTTCAATATGAACTGATCTGAACCACACATCTTGAATTATGTGAAGATCAGAATACATTGATCTTCAGATGATGCCCTTCTCCAAATTTTCTGATACAGTGCTTGGCTCAGAAAATGTAACAAAATATATCTCGCTTGCATATATTAATCCAAAATATGTTTAGTTATTTGCATTTTGTGAGAAAATACATTTAAAAAGAAGCCATTTGAAATGGCAATGCACTGAAAATGCACTGTTCAAAGAGAAGATGGAGGAGGATTCATATTTGCATGAAAGCTGCATATGCTAATTAATATATCCAGATGCAAATTTAGAAATATTCACTATAATTTAAATAGAAATGCAGTACAAGACTGTGACTGCGCTAACTGCTGACTGATAACTTCAAGGCCTCTGCTTCCTCTTTTTGTGATTCTTTGGGTGGCATTCAATGCTAGTCCTACTCAGAGTAGGCCCATTGAAGTTAATGTGCATGGCTAGCTTAGGTTCATTAGTTTCAGTGGGCCAACTCTGAGTGGGACTTATTTAAATACAACACTTTTTCTTCCAAGGGGAAGAATCATAGCTCAGTGCTAGAGCTTAGTGGTACAGTACATGGTTAAAGTATGGAACTTGCTCTCACAGGAGGCAGAGATTGGTCAGAGGCAGTAATGCTTCTGAACACCATTTGCTAGGAACCACAGGAGGAGAGAGTGCTCTTGTGTTTGGGTCCTACTTGCAAACTCCAGACATGCACCTGGTTGACCACAGCGAGAATATGATGCTGAACTAATGGGCAGAGGGCCTTCTTGGTAGTGGTGCCTGCCCTGTGGAACTCCCTCCCACCAGATGTCAAAGAGAACAACTACCAAACTTTTAGAAGATATCTGAAGGCAGCCCTGTTTAGGGAAGCTTTTAATGTTTGATATATTACTGTATTTTAATATTTGGTTAATATTCAGCTGTCCAGAGTGGCTGGGGAAGCCCAGGTAGATGGGTGGGGTATAAATTAATTATTATTATTATTAATTATTAATTATTATTATTATTATTATTATTATTATTATTATTATTATTATTCAGTCCCAGGTTCAGTTTCTAGGATTTTTAGGTGCTGTAGGGATGGCAATGTCCCTTGTCTGAAACCCTCAAACCCCTGCTAGTGTAGAAAATACTGAGTTCTATGGATCAATGATCCGATGCCTAAGTTCCTAGCCTTTCAAACACTGAACTTGCTTCTGTAGAGCAAAGACATTGAGGAGGAAAGGTAAAAATCCCACTAGGTATGAGAGCATGGCTACAGCAGCACCTTTGCAACCAGCCATGGACATTTTCTTAGTTTATGCAATTTATTAATACATTTTTTTTCTAGGTGCAGAAGGTGAATTACCGTGACATAGATTTGTTTTGAAGCATATGCTACACAGAACTCTTGCCTTGTTGTCTTTATCCAAAGTAGTACTTCCCTGTAGAAGACTAATATAATCCAGTATCCCTCCTCCCGACAATATCTACCACGGCCCTATGTTTACACTGGAATGTGGACAGACTTCTGCATTTATTTTAATTTATGTACCACCCTTCATCTGTGGATCACAGGGTGGTTTCAATATAAAGGTAAAGGTAAAGGTAAAGGGACCCCTGACCGTTAGGTCCAGTCATGGCCGACTCTGGGGCCGTGGCTCTCAATCCGCTTTATTGGCAGAGGGAGCCAGTATACAGCTTCCGGGTCATGTGGTCAGCATGACTAAGCCTCTTCTGGAAAATCAGAGCAGTGCACGTAAACGTCGTTTACCTTCCTGCCAGAGCGGTACCGATTTATCTACTTGCACTTTGACGTGCTTTCGAACTGCTAGGTTGGCAGGAGCTGGGACCGAGCAACATGAGCTCACCCCGTTACGGGGATTCGAACTGCTGACCTTCTGATTGGCAAGTCCTAGGCTCTGTGTTTTAACCCACAGCGCCACCCGCAAAAAACCTCTAACACAAGAATTAACACAACAGCAACACAACAGCAACACAAGACAATAAAAATATCTCCCCTCCCCTCTTTTTTGCTCAGCTCTTTAGCAAATATTACAGCTACATCTCCAGAACACTGCAGTTGGGGGTCCTTTGTTGCATGCATGAAGTTCAAGACATTTAGAAAATTCTGTTGTTTAAAACCCCATGGAAAGGGGAGGCAGGTCTCCATGGAAGAAAAACGTTGTTTGTACTTTTGGCCAGCATAGGTCATGCTCTGTTTATAGCTTGTCTGTAAACAGGGCATGGCCTACACTGATCAAAATCGCAAACAACTTTTCTACCATTGAGACTCACATTTAGGACAGCTGCGTCATCCCCTCTATCTTAGCTATGACCGGAGTAACTATAACCAAATGTTTCAGGGGGGAAAACATATGCAATAGAATTTGGATAACACTATGTTTTCCTGGGTTCACACTCTGCTTTTGCCAATTAGCAGATGAGGAAAACTTTCTAAAGGCAGGTGTGTTTCTTGAGTTACTCAGTAAGGAAAGACCCAAGCAAAGGTCCTTAAAAAAACACACCACTGCTTCATATTTGTTTGAACACTATGATCACTCTTGGCTGCTATATAACACACTCCACATTTGTTTTACCATAACCTCATCCTTCAAGCTCTGCAACCTCTGGAAATAAAAACCCAGTGCTACAAACACATTTCAGCTCCATCACTGGTTTTATTAGGCTGTATATTGCATGTCACTTCCTTTTCTTCCTGCAGCTCCAGGGTTGAGGCTCATGTTATGCTCACATATGTGAACACCTGCATTCATCGTTATTTAATAATGCCAGGGATATATTCCCAGGACACAAAGCTACCAGGGACCCCTTGGAGAAGTGAGATCCTTGCCAAACCCTTTGCGAAATGAGATATTCAGATGACATGGATGCTTGAGGGCTGTTAGGCAGAGTGAGGCAGCTGACTCAGGTGGCATATGGTGCTGGAGGGAAACCAGAAATGGTAAGATATTGAAGAACGGAGATGCCTACACCACAAAGCCTGTTCTACACTCCCTAAGCTAGCCTGTTGCGGTTGGAGGTTACTGTCTCCCCCCGCCCCTTGAAAATGGTGGAGATATGCTGTTCACTGGAAAACCACCCAAAATTTCACCATGAAAAATACCACCTAGGGCAGCCTAGGAAATCCCTGTTCAAAGTTATGTCTGTTAAAATTTCTCCCCCAAGTTCTTTGCTATTCATACCTGAATAAGGACTTTTGTGTTGCTGGATATTATCACCAGAAAGCAAGGGGCATGCGTCCTAGCAAGTGGATTTGTGGCTTCATAGCAATGATATTTCAGGTAAGGTGTGTATGGTGTTCCTGTGTCACCCCACCCAAAAGCTAGCAGTCTATGATTTTAGTATGCACGAGGATGACTTTGCTAATAAGATGAGGTGTTCTGTGCTCAAGTAGGCAGCAGATTGTGTGCACCCCACAGATTGTGTGGGGAGCAGATTGCCAACTATTTAGTATATTTGGACTACTGTAATGCACTCTATCTTTCCCTAAGGGCACAAGGAGAAGGGGATGACAGACAACGAAATGGTTGTACAGTGTTCTCGAAGCTACCAGCATGAGTTTGACCAAACTGCGGGAGGCAGTGGAAGACAGGAGTGCCTGGTGTGCTCTGGTCCGTGGGGTCACAAAGAGTCGGACACGACTAAACAACTAAACAACAACAATAATGCACTCCCTTGGGACTGGTCCAGAAGTTACAACTGGTGCAGAATGCTGTAACCAGGTTGTTAACTGGAGCACCTTGATTCAGCCATATCGCTCCTGTGCTGAGGGATCGGGAATGGCTGCCAATCAGCTGCTGGGGCATGTTCAAGGTCTTGCTGTATATAAAGCTCTGAACAACTCAAGACCAGGTTATCTGAAAGATTGCATGCCCTTGTATAGACCCGTTAGAACATTTGGGGAAATACTTCTCATGACACCACACCCTACAAAATATCATTGAGTAGTGACCCTAAAATGGGCATTTTCAGCTGCTGTTCCTATACTGGGAATGCCCTTCTCTCTGCCTTACGTGAAGGCATCAGTTGCTTCAGACATGATATTTTGGCCAGGATTTGACAGAAGATCAGACCCAGCACCAAAATGTCCTGAGTCATCTCCACTTATAGAAAAGACTGGCTTACTGAAGTTTGGAGAACATCATCTATTTTCATAGACATGTATTTAGTCTTTTTATCTTACCTGCTAAGGCTCCTTCCTTCTTTCCTTCCTCCAATACTTTTAGTATACAGTACTCAGATAATTGGGCCAGGACATCATATTGTCAATCAAATTCAACAGTCTGTAGTCTGAGAGTTTAGCTGTTGAAATAAATCTGTATCACCATATCACAATGCAAGTATATATCAAATTATGCTAGCCAGCCTTTGTGTGACATTTCCTGACATTCATGCCAAAGAACAGTAGGCAATCTGTTTTTGTCTTTCAGATTATTATTAGCTGGTGAAATCATCTCCATTCCTTATCAGTTGGTTGAGCAAACTTATCTAGGTGACGGGGGTGGGACCCTATTAACTCCAAATGTGTGGGAACAAGCCCAACTAATTTTGATACTGTACTAAAAAGAACTTTGGAAATAAAATAATATCTTACCGAGACAATATGGGTACATTCTAGTACAGTAGAACCTCTATTTACAACTGCCTCCACTCGCGGATGTTCCAAGTTGCGACCACGGCAAACCCAGAAATAACCGGCGGGTTTGCTGCCGTTCACACATGCAGGCAATCGCTGCCCACACCTGCGCACAACGGCACTTCTCCCAGCGACCCGTTTCACCATAAGGATAGGCCTCTGGAACGGATTGTGGTCGTGAGTAGAGGTTCCACTGTATGTGGGTTATTGCATTAGTTTTCCTGGTTAAGATGTCTTCTTCTGGTTCCTAACATTCCTTTCCACAACAGCATTACCTATTGTGTTGTGGAATGCGGTATTTTGATTGATATACTGCCATGTAATGCATGTGATGCAGCCGCCAAAGTCATCAGACATGTCGCCACCCTTTATGTGCATGCAGATTTCTGTTCTCCTATTATTCCCCCATGAAGATGGTGTGCAAAAGCTGCTCACCAGAATACCACCCCAAATTTCACCATGTGAGTGGTCGTAGTACAACCAATGAAAACGTCGGGGAAATTGTAGCACCAAACTCCAATAAATTTCTTGGTTAATGTGTTTGCAAATGGATATTTTCTGGAAACATTAAATGAGGAAATGAGTGCTAAACTTCTGCTAGACTCCACTAGATTTCCAGAAGTGGCTTTTATATTGTGTAAAGGATCACATAAACCACATAAATTAACGGGTAAGGAAACTTCAGGAAAATGTGCTATATGAATAATACATCATATATTCTACACAGTAAGCCAACCATTTTCAGAGAAGCTACATATATAAGAAACTCTATTTGTTAGGGAGCTTTTCTTATTCAGACTTAAAAAAAACAACCAACTATTTAGAACTAGGTCACTAAAGCCAACTCTGTTTTAACACTTCCACACAAATAGTTTTAACAGCAGTACAAACCTTTCTCAGAATGAGGCTGTAAAGGAATACGTCTGTATATTGATCTTGCAGCAGATCAACATTACAAATGGTTCTATTCTATTTGGGTGTTTTTCTTTGGTGGTTGCATGTTTGCAATTAAGAGAACATCTCTTGTGGGACGGGGATATAGAAAATCAAAATCCTTCAATCAATTTCTGCCTTTTGATTATACCACATTACGTCACATGATAATAAGTTTTTAAAAAGAAAAGAAAACACTTGCCAAGGTGCAAAAACAATACTCTGCCTCAGGGGTAGCCAATAGGGTGATCTGCAGAGGGACATCAGGTGACACAGAACACCAACAGACTGTTCCTTATACCTGTTCCTCATACCTTTTCCTTTGCAGGCAGTGCAGAAGAGGTAACTCCCAGACATAGGAACCATTCATCCACAGGGCCTCCATCTTGCTAGGATTTAAGCTATGTTTATTGGCTCTCATCCAGGCCACAAGCATATTGCCCCCTCTCCTTCCATTTTGTTTCAGGGATTCACTCAGTGCTATTTTCTAGAAAAAGAGGTGATGGAACTCACCAGGAACGCCTCCCTTGTTCTCTTATAATAGCAATGGCGCACACCTGAGAGGCACCAGAACTGAGTCCTGGCTGGAAAAAAAACCCTGGGTTCACCTATTCCAGGGGTTGGCAACCTAAGGTCCATGGACCAGAAGCAGCCCACAGAGGCCATTTAACTGGCACCCGAGCCGCCGCCGAACCGAGCTGCCCGCTCAGCAAGTCCCTGCGAGCTGCGCTAAACCAGCACAGCGCAGCATGGGGATTTTTTTCTGCGGCTCCGAAAATCACTTCTGTGCATGCCCAGATGCAGAAAATCGCTCCTGCATAGGCGCAATTTTCGGCATCTGGGTATGCACAGAAGTGATTTGCAGCATTGCGCTGTGCCGGTCCAGCCCATGGAGAAGCTCCACGGGAGTGATCCAGCCCATGCCCAGATCACCTTGCCGACCCCTGACCTATTCAGTGGCTCTCATATGAATCTCTAAATATGTTCTTCATGGCAACCACATTAATACAGTTGAAAGGAAGATCATAATACAGTGGTACCTCAGGTTACAGGTGCTTCAGGTTACAGACGCTTCAGGTTATAGACTCCACTAACCCAGAAATAGTACCTCAGGTTAAGAACTTTGCTTCAGGATGAGAACAGAAATCGCATGGAGGCGATGTGACAGCAGCAGGAGGCCCCATTAGCTAAAGTGGTGCTTCAGGTTAAGAACAGTTTCAGGTTAAGAACGGACCTCCAGAACGAATTAAGTTCTTAACCCAAGGTACCACTGTACACATTAATACAGAGGAAAGGAAGATGTGTCATAACAGCATGTCTGAATGAAATATATTTCCCAAACATTATTTCCACCCCCCTCTACCGTTCATGACAGAGTCGCCTGCCCCCAAACTGCACTTCCCCCACCAATTAAGTAATCCACTACTTTTTAAGGTGACCTTCAAATCACCTCCTAATGCTTAGAGCAAGCTATCCTCTATTTCATGGTTCACTGTATATGTGGGTTGTCATTTTTTAAACAGAGTTTTAAAACATTTGGTAGAGTGGAAACATTCATTAATGATGTTAGCCATGTAAGAAACTGAAACTGTTCAACTCAGTGGAGCAGATATGACTCTCTCTCTCTGTCTCTCTCTCTCTTCCCTTCATATGAAGGATTTAATTTCACCTGCAAGGTTTGGGGGTTGCTGTTTTTCTTTTCCTGAACACCAGCACATGCCAATTTATCCTTGACAATTATCACTGTTATAAAAAAATAATAATATTGCATTTACAGTACCTCATTTTGTATTGCCCAAACTGTCTAAAGACTTGTGGTATTTCTTAGCAAACTGCCATAATAAAGATGAGACAGTTAACAATCTGGTGTGAGTAGTAGCTGACTTATATTAATAAGTGGCCAATATGTATTAGCATATACTGCTATACATGTGGACTCATTCATGGGTAAGTGTGTATAGGATTTCAACCTCAGCTGCTTATTTCCATTATCTGCCTACTCAGCTGTCCTATGATTAAGATGGTCTTGTTGTTTACATACCCTCCAATGAAAACAGGGATGTCCTAGTCAATAATAATAATAATATCCTGCCCATCTGACTGGGTTGCCCCAGCCACTCTGGGTGGCTTCCAACAGCTATAAAAACATAATAAAGCATTGAACATTAACCTTCCCTATAGAGGGCTGCCTTCTATAGATTCATATCTCTCCTTGGCTCAGGGTTGGCATAACTCCATACCCTCCAACATTTATCTGATGAAAATAGGTACTTCCCAAGGAAAAGCTGGGTGTTGTGGCATCAAATCAGAAACTGGGTCAGTTTCTGTAAATCTGGGGCTGTCCCTGGAAAATAGGGACACTTGGAGGATCTGTGTTTACAGTTGTTGCAACTTAAGCCCCATCTGCACTATAAATTTAAAGCACTATTAAACCGCTTTTAACTGTCATGAGTTTCTCCAAAGATGCCTAGGAACTGTAGTTTGTTATAAGTGATGGGAGTTGTTCGGAGACTGCTTTTCCGCTCACAGCGCTACAATTCCCAGAGTGGTTTAAGGATCAATCCCTCTTCCCAGTGAGCTCTGGTAATTTTAGCTCTGTGAGGGGAATGGGGTCTCTTAACAATGTAATATTCATACCTCATTTATTTCATGTAGTTTATGCATACAATAGTTTCTTTTCTCCATAGGTAGGGAAGGCTATATAAGGGAGTAAATACATTTACTGTTGATATTTTAAAGGCCTAAAATTCAAGAATACACTATTTCATTTCCTCAACAGATTTGTATTATGCCATTTTCTTTCTTTCTTCTTGCAAGCCACAGAGTGTAAGCTTTCATTCTGGCCAAGCTTTAAATGCCTCAACATCAAAATTAGCAATGTTTCTTTTAAGAACATGAAAGATAGGGTCCTTTGCTGTGGGGGGAAATGCTGTTTGATTAGCTTATAGTGTAAATATTTTGAATGCCTTTGGTTATTAGGCAGTGACTTGAAGCTATTAACTGTTAGCTACACTTTTAAGATTAAGTGAATGGCATTTGGTTCATAAATATGCTGCTAATGAGGTCTTCAGTGTCATTTAGTGGAACAGCTGTAGCTTTCAGCCAGCTGTTGTTCACATTTTAAATCTACTTCTTTCAAAGCCTTAAGGGTGATGGGTTTAATATTAGATACTGAACTCACTCAAAATTTCCTTGTTGCAAGCAGAAAATATCAATTGCCTCTCATATCCTGAACTGTAAGTTTGACAAGTGTTCTCCGAAGTGTTTATTTAACTCCGTATTGCAGAGTTGGGGAACCTCTTCTGGCCAGATCATTCTCTCCCCACTAGTGTTATCTCTCATCAGGTGATGTTGAGCTTTGAAGTTCCAATAGTCAGGACTTCAACGTGTAGTGCAGGGCTAGTTGAAAGCCCTTTTGCAAAGGGCTTTCAAACAATCCTCCACCTTCTGTTTCAGCCTCCAGCCAGAAATCCTGGGCAACTTTAAAGTCCTTTCACAGAGAGCTTTTAGATAACTCCCCTGCTGCTGCTTGAGCCTGCTTTCCAGAGGCTGAGACAGGAATGCTGGCCTGCTTGAACTGAGCAGGATTTAACTCCTGCTCATCAGCTGATGGATGGAGAGTAAAGCCTGCTGCCTTGGCTGTGTGAATCTGGTCTCTGCTGGGAACATTCATACACAGCCAATACAATGTTTCACCATGTCTCTCAGTGGCACCAGTCACCTCAGCTGATGACAGCTGTAAGTTGCCCACAACTCACTTCCATAAAGCAGCATGCTCAAAATCCAATACCAAGACCTTCATCTATTGACATAGCTGCCTTGCCAATCCACTTGTCCTGCTCAACATCGATGGAGAGGTTGCTGGTTATGGTGGAACCCAAATAGACAAAGTCATCTACCACCTTATTAATTAAATTGGAAGGAAGTGGCAAAAAAGAATACAATTTTTAAAAAGAGTCCTTGGACAAAATTGAAGCATTTTTTTCTGCTTTTGCAAAACTTATTTACTGACTCTTGACTCTGAAGTGACATTTTAGCAAAGCAGACCTATATTTTTATTTCCTTCCTGATGTAGCAGAGACTCCAATACTTGAAGAAGCTTTGTTGATACTTCTTTATTACACCTTTAAACACATGCTTCTTCTACTTCTTTTTTTACTATGACAAGGATATTAAACAAACACTCTGAAATATAATAAGTCCCAGAGTATTTCTGTAAACTATAAGGCTTTTTAGTTTGCAGCTTCAATGTTTCAACCTTGGTCCTTTCAAAAAATCAGATGTTGATTCTGCAAAAGCTGGGGGGTTTTTTTGGGGGGGGGAGAGTAAAACCATATGAAGTACTACCTCAAAGTGCTTGGATCTCTTAAGAGCAAATTTGGGAAAGGATGCCAGCAATGCTGATGGCTACAGCACCATCAAAAGTTTGCATTTTTTAGCAGAAACCATTGCATCCAAACTTCAAATGCAACTACAATGTTCAGTGTGTGGCTCTCATGTAAGCCCACTGTGGAAAAGGTGAATAGAAGAAATGGGACTTGTGACTCACAGCAGCAACATTTTTGATGCTCAAAAATCAGATATTATCTTTGGCTTTGGTGAGTTTATGCATAAACTCCTATGATGCTTACTCCTAGGTAGAGATGAGTTTCCAGAAATTTCCAGTTTCTCTCAGTTACTCATTTTTGCAATCTTAAATTCAGTTTGTTCCCTTCAGTTGGCCATTTTTAAGAAAAAGACATCTTGAAAATTTCATCAGCATTTCCCCTAACACACACATTTCTGTATGTAATTATGCATACTACACAGTAGGCCAGCAACGTACATGGGGGTTTGGTTCCAGAGATTGGGCCTAAAACTAAAATTGTATATAGTCAAAACCCATTGCGTTCAATGCATAGCTGTCAACTTTTCCCTTTTCTTGCAGGAATCCTATTCGGAATAAGGGAATTTCCCTTAAAAAAAGGGAAACATTGACAGCTATGGTTCAATGGTAGGTGGGGTTGCCAAAGTCAGTTTCCTGAGAACCCAACCCCTTTCTCACTCCCTATTATTATTATTATTATTATTATTATTACCACCACACATAGAAAGCTGAATGTGCGCAAGTTAAATTTGCGCAAGTTGTGGGCTTGCTGAACACATTTTCTTTGCACGCCAATTTCTCCTCATTGTTTTATGTATTATTTTCATTAATACATGGAAGCTTATGCATACTTCCCCCTAATGTTTATAAAGATTGTTTGCTTGGGGAGTGGCATCCAAAAAAATCCGAGAAGTTTTGAAAAATGGCTTTGTTTCAGTTCACGTATCGTTTCAGAAAGCACAAATTAAAAGGTTCCATATTTAAATGTGAATTGAATTGAATCCGACCCCCTGTGCCCGAATCCCTTCTCCCAGGTAAGAGGTATAGGATTGCTGCCCTAATGTTAAGGTATACAAGTCTGCTTTGTCCTGTTAGGATATTGTTATGCATTCGGGGTGGAAATTTGGGGAGAAGGCTGTATGCAGAGACCCTTCTAATTCTTGGGTACAGCAAGTACCATGATTCAAATTCCTGAAATAGCCAGGCTAGCTTCCTGGTGTGGTGTCCCAGGGGCATGATGTGCGTCCTGGGGGTGTGGTGTACTACCTGTGTGGTGTGGTGCCCAGAGCGGGGGGGGGGGGTAGCTGCCATGGCACCCCACTGGGATCACGCTGCCAGGGGCGGTGCACTCCCCCTGCCCCCCTCTTCCTCTGCCAGTGTGTGCCAGATAGCAAATAATTAGGCCCCGCTCCCACAACTTGCTGGTAGGTAGTTAGCAAATAAAAAAGTCAGAGCTGAGTTCTGTGAGCATAAGCTGGAAGCTGGAGGAAGGAGCAGGCTGAAGCAAGACCCTCTTGGGGTGTTAATGTTATGAAACCCTCCATCATAGGCTCAGGTTGTGCATATATGTGTAAATAAAGCATATATTATAAAGAAACCACAATGTTGCTTGTACCTCATTCTGAAGGAAACACAAATCCTGGAACCCTGGACACACTGCTTGGTGATTGGGGCGTCATGCAAAAATAAGTAAATGCTTCTGTGAGCACTATGTGAAAGCACTTCCAGTCATACAATGGCAATGTTTTCTCTTCCACCTTGCATTCGTTGCATGCAACTTGGTTTCTGTTCTGCTGTCATTTGTTTCACTGTCCGTGGTGGCAAAATTATATAAGTTGTGTAACGGACATAATTAATTATGCAAATCACATAAGCTACACTGCCACTTTGTTATTCCACCCAATGCATTTTAATGTAAATGAAACACAATACCAACTGGGGCAGCATAACCAATCAGGGATCCTTTGCAGACTGAAAGCAACAGCAATAAAAAAAAAAAATTGTTTGCTGGATTGATTTCTGTTCCAGACATGGGACAAATAAGTGAACACCTGTAATTTCCGCTCCTGTTTCTGTTTTCCACTGAATTCTCTGACATTCCCAAGTGCAAACAGCACTGGATTCAATCCTCTGCATTTGGAGAATCAGGAACTGGTATGGAATTAACAGATGCAAAAGTGTGTGAGAGAGAGAGGCAACTTCATTGAAAATGCAGCAGTTAAAAAGAATGACATATTCTGCAAATGGTGAAATTCACTGATTAATTTGAGAGATGATTAAAAAGAGAAAATGAAGCTTTCATTAGACTTGGCCTCCAATGGTACAACTGGAGTGCATAATGCTGAAGTTAATCAATAGAAGATTTAATCTAGCATATTAAAAATAATATAAGGAAAACATACTATCTGCCAAGAAGATGAATTCACTAATTTTTATAACATGGATGAAATAAACCTTATATAGGCAATGGCCATTATACACACATTCAAAACACTTGTGACTGTGCCTGCGCGCATCTCTGTGACCCCAGAAGTGGCAGGAAAAAGGAGAAGAATAGGACATAACAGTGGGCTTATATATGCTCTGCTTTAAGCAGCTGTGGCAATCCTGTTGATTGTTAAGGATGCTGAGATCTGCTAAAAGGTAAAGGACCTCTGACAGTTAAGTCCAGTCACAGACGACTCTGGGGTTGTGGCGTTCATCTCGCTTTACTGGCCGAGGGAGGGGGAGAGAGTTTGGGTTGCAAACTAAAATTTAGTGAGAAATTACGGAGACTTAAACTGCCACCACCCTATTAAGAATTCACAACTTTACAAAATAGAAGCTTGTTGCTGTTTAGTCATTTGGTCGTGTCTGACTCTTTGTGACTCCATGGACCACAACACGCCAGGCACTCCTGTCTTCCACTGCCTCCCACAGTTTGGTCAAACTCATGCTGGTAGCTTCAAGAACACTGTCCAACCATCTCGTTCTTTGTTGTCCCTTTCTTCTTGTGCCCTCAATCTTTCCCAACATCAAGATTTTTTTTTCAGTGAGTCTTCTCTTCTCATGAGGTGGCCAAAGTATTGGAGACTCAGCTTCAGGATCTGTCCTTCCAGTGAGCACTCAGGGCTGATTTCCTTAAGAATGGGTAGGTTTGATCTTCTTGCAGTCCATGGGACTCTCAAGAGTCTCCTCCAACACCGTAATTCAAAATAATCAATTCAAAAGCTAGACACCCCCAATACCTCTATAGAAGTGCTCCCATTTAATATACCTGACAGGCGAGGGGAATGTCCATGGTCCTACCCCTTGCAAGCTGGTTTGAGCATCTAATCATGTGGATGACCATGAATAATGAGAGTTGCCTGTGCCAGAGTTTTATTACAAGCCTGAGGCAATGTTAAATAAATGTAACACACAACTGACCTGTCCTGTTTGCACTGAAGACTGCAATGTAAACATCTGGTAATCTGTAAGTAACGCTATAGAAATTCCATCTGTTTGTTCTGGAGCCAGTTCAAATGTCAAGGATGTGAGAGTAGAGAGAGGGGAGAAAGAGAGAGAGAGAGCTCTCCACATGACATACACAGGATGTCAGTTTTCATTGAGGATATGAGATGACGAGTTTGGTAATTATTTTATTCTGCCTTGAAAGAAAAGTGAATTTTAGGTGCACAATAGCAAGGAGAAGAGAAGCTGCAGTAAAGAACTAGAATCCCTCTTTGACAAAATACCACATTCAAGCTTTAGGCTACGATATTATATACACTTAATGTGTGTAGTAGGGACGCGGGTGGCGCTGTGGGTAAAAGCCTCAGCGCCTAGGGCTTGCCGATCGAAAGGTCGGCAGTTCGAATCCCCGCGGCGGGGTGCGCTCCCGTTGCTCGGTCCCAGCGCCTGCCAACCTAGCAGTTCGAAAGCACCCCCGGGTGCAAGTAGATAAATAGGGACCGCTTTCTAGCGGGAAGGTAAACGGCGTTTCCGTGTGCGGCTCTGGCTCGCCAGAGCAGCGATGTCACGCTGGCCACGTGACCCGGAAGTGTCTCCGGACAGCGCTGGCCCCCGGCCTCTTGAGTGAGATGGGCGCACAACCCCAGAGTCTGGCAAGACTGGCCTGTACGGGCAGGGGTACCTTTACCTTTACCTTTAATGTGTGTAGAAGTATGTTCTATTGAACTCAATGGGGATTTTTTTTTCTGAGTAGGACATAGGAACAGAAATCATAGGAAGTTGCCTCATGGAAAGCCAGGTCATTGGTCCAGCTAGCTCAGTACTATACTGACTGGTGGCGACTCTTCAGTGCTTCTCAAACTTGGGTCTCCAACTGTTTGTTGGGCTATAACTCCCAGCATCCCTGTCCACTGGCCTTGTCAGCTAAGGATGATGGGAGTTGTAGTCCAACAACAACTGGAGACTCAAGTTTGATATACATTATGTCTATAGGGTTTTGGACATACAAATATACTTATTAATTGGAAGTTACCTACATTTTTAAGCCTGTGAGCACATTTAGATTTTTGAGTGACTGCTGTTGGCAATGTCCCCTTTGGTCCTGCTTCCATGAACCTCCCCCATTCTAAGACCCATGTCATTTTTCCAAGAGACCTTATTCAGTAGACCTAAAAGCACACAGAGCTATTAGAGGAAGTTGGAAAGAGAGTCGTTGTTCCAGTTTCCTCCTCCAGCTCTATGTTCTCTTCACTACCTCAAGGAGCGATGGAAAGGTCTGTCAATCATTGTTTTCTCAGTTTCTAATTTTTCCAAACTTAAATTCATGTTTCTGTAGCCATTTGCAACTCTTTAAAACATAAAAAAACTCCATTATAATTTAGTGTAAATTGGAATGAACACACTCTGAATAAGCACACTTTTATACAGGCAGCTCCCCATTTGCAAATGGGTTGTGTTGTGCATGTCAGCGGTTGCACAGCTATCGGATGCAAACAAAATGGTCGCCACCTGCCTGCAGTTTTGGCTAATGAACCCATGTTCTGCAAGCAATTTCCCCTAATACAATGTGTTTCTGTATGTTATTTTCACAAATGCCTTTACTTTTATGTACACTTTCCACTGAGGTATGCATTTGTGAGAGCATTGGTTGGTTGAAGAACTGCATTGCAAAATTCAGATAAGTGCAAATGTCAAAAGACAGCTGTGTTTTGGTTCACATATTGTGTCCGAAAGTGTGAATCTGATAGATTCACATTTAAATGCAAACTGAATCAATATCCCGCCCCCCCTTCATATTAAAGACTAGGCTGAGAAGCTTCATGGGTGCTGGGGAAGACCTAAAGGGCACCGTTGTGCCCAAAGGTACCACATTGGTGATCTCTGAACTAGAAAAAGAGAAAACCCAAAGATTTGAGGCACAATAAATAATCTCTACACTTGGTGTTGCTGTTATAAGCTCTGCTGGTTGCTGTATCTTCTTTTCTTTTTCTTTCTTTCTTTTTTGAAAAGTTTTTATTGTTAAAATAATTCAGCATTAATACACACATATTGCGAATATACAAGCATACAAACATACATTTCATACAATCCTTAAAAATATTCAAACATACCTACATCCAGTCCCACAGATAATTCCTTTTCCCATCACCATCCACCACCCCTCACCCCACCTTTGTTCCAGTTACAGATAGGTAGCCGTGTTGGTCTGCCATAGTCAAAACAAAAAAAATTCCTTCCAGTAGCACCTTAAAGACCAACTAAGTTAGTTCTTGGTATGAGCTTTCGTGTGCATGCACACTTCTTCAGATACACCTTTGTGTTAGACTTCCAATCTACTCAATTGCAATTTCTTTCCTTTTTTTTTTCCCCAACAATATTTTATTGGTTTTTCCAGATACAGATTACAGAAAAAAAGACAGAAAAAGAAAGGAAAATAAAATAACAGAGGAAAGAAAAAAAAGTCAACTTTCCAAGATATTTTTCTCAAAACCAACTGGACTTCCCCACATCTCCCCCACCCTGCATTCTTTACAATAAAGATATCAGCAAATTATTACCTTGTTTCATGCATTCCTTTGTACTTTCCAGTAGTTATACTTTATGTTTAAAACTCATTGTCTAATTACTTTACCTTCGAATAAAGATCATGTTACTTTAAACGTTAGTCCTTTCATAATTAAACACTTAATTTCCAAATCTCCGAATCTTGTTGCTGAAGCTAGATTTTCTGGATCATGCAAACTCTTAACATTCATATAACTTAAAATATTTTTGTAGATAATCTTTAAATTTCCTCCAATCCTCTTCAATTGTTTCTTCTCCCAAATCTCGGATTCTGCCAGTCATTTCAGCAAGTTGCATATAGTCCATCAATTGTGTCTGCCACTCTTCCAGTGTGGGTAAATCTTGTGTCTTCCAGTATTTTGCAATTAATATTCTTGCTGCTGTTGTTGCATACATAAAAAAAGTTCTATCCTTCTTTAACACCTTCTGGCCGTCAATGCCCAGGAGAAAGGCCTCTGGTTTCTTAGGAAAGGTTTATTTAAGCACCTTTTTTAGCTCATTATAAATCATTTCCCAGAAGACCTTCACCTTTGGGCAGGTCCACCAGAGGTGAAAGAATGTCCCTTCAGCCTCCTTACATTTCCAACATTTGTTATCAGACAGATGATATATCTTAGCAAGTTTAACTGGGGTCATGTACCACCTGTATATCATTTTCATAATGTTCTCCTTCAAGGCATTACATGCCGTGAATTTCATACCAGTGGTCCATAACCTTTCCCAGTCTTCAAACATAATGTTGTACCCAATGTCCTGCGCCCATTTTATCATTGCTGATTTGACTGTTTCATCCTGAGTGTTCCATTTAAGCAACAAGTTATACATTCTCGAAAGTACTTTGGTCTTTGGTTCTAATAATTCCGTTTCTAATTTCGATTTTTCCACCTGGAAACCTACTTTTTTATCCAATTTAAAAACCTCTTGTATTTGGGCATAATGGAACCAGTTTTGCACCTTACTTTTTAATTTTTCATAACTCTGCAACCTCCAATTTTCTCCATCTTTTTCTAAAATTTCCCCATATTTCGGCCAACCAACCTCCATATTAAGTTTTTTCCAGGCCTTGGCCTCTGCTGGTGATAACCACCTCGGGGTCTTACTTTCAAGTAAGTCCTTGTATTTTGTCCAGACAATAAATATTGCTTTTCTGACAATATGGTTTTTAAACATTTTATGAGCCTTTACCTTGTCGTACCACAGATATGCATGCCAACCAAACACATTATCAAACCCTTCCAGATCTAGGACATCAGTGTTCTCTAGAAGTAGCCAATCTTTCATCCAACAGAAGGCTGCAGCTTCATAGTACAACCTTAGATCTGGCAGGGCAAATCCCCCTCTTTCTTTTGAGTCAGTTAATATTTTAAACTTTATTCGGGGCTTTTTGCCCTGCCAAACAAACTTAGAAATATCCTTCTGCCACTTTCCAAAGCATTCCACTCTGTCCACAATCTGTAGGGTTTGGAACAAAAATAACATTTTCGGCAATACATTCATTTTTATGGCTGCAATTCTACCCAACAAGGAAAGTTTCAATCTTGACCAAGTTTCTAAATCTTTTTTGATTTCCGTCCAACATTTTTCATAGTTGTCTTTGAATAAATTCAAATTTTTAGCAGACAAATAGACCCCTAGGTACTTCACTCTTTTAACCACACTTAGTTCTGTCTCCCTCTGAAACCCCTCTGTTTCCAATGATGTCAATTTTTTTGCTAAAACCTTGGTTTTTTGCTTATTCAATTTGAAACCCGCCACCCGACCAAACTCTTGTATCAATTCTAGAACTCTTTTTGTACTAGATTCTGGCTCCTGTAGTGTTAAGACCAGATCATCTGCGAAAGCTTTCAGTTTATATTGTTTCACTCCGACCTGTATTCCCTGCACCAACCGGTCCTCCCTAATCATGTTCAAGAGCACCTCCAGGACTGAAATAAATAAAAGAGGGGATAAGGGGCACCCCTGTCGTGTCCCTTTTTCAATTTTGAATTCGTCTGTCACCACATTGTTCACTATCAGTTTTGCCTTTTGCTCTGAATAGATAGCTTCTATTCCATTTTCAAACCCCCGTCCCACTCCCATCCCTTCCAAGTTTTTCTTCATAAACATCCAGGAAATATTGTCAAAGGCCTTCTCCGCATCAATAAAAATTAACACTGCTCTGGTGTTGATATTTGCTTGTAAAAGTTCCAAAATATCAACAATGTTCCTAGTGTTGTCAGACAAATGTCTACCTGGAAGAAAGCCTGCCTGGTCCTTGTGAATTACTTCATTAAGTACTTTTTTAAGTCTGCTTGCCAAAATGTCTGCAAAAATTTTGTAATCCACATTTAGGAGTGAGATGGGACGGTAGTTCTTAAGTTGAGTTTTTTCAGTTTCCAATTTAGGAATCAATGTGATGAAAGCTTCTTTCCACGTTTCCGGTGCCTTCTTCCCCTCCATGATCTGGTTACAAACCTCCATTAGCGGTTGTATCAAGTAGTCTTTAAGTGTCTTATAATATTTGGAGGTAAGCCCATCCGGGCCTGGGGATTTGCCCAATTGCATATTCTGAATGGCGCTCTCGATTTCCTGTTGTGTTATTCTGTAATTCAGAATTGTTGTCCTCTCCTGGGATATCTTTGATAGTCCATTAACTTTTATAAATTGTTCTATCTCAGTCTCTTTCTGAGGCCCTTGCGTATAAAGTTTTTTAAAATATCTCTGGAAACACTTTCTAATTTCATCTGGTTTCTGAATGTTTCTCCCTTCTACCTCTAGATTGGTAACAAAGTTCAATTTTTGTCTTTTTTTCAACTGCCATGCTAGCAGTTTTCCACATTTGTTCGCCGATTCAAATGATCTTTGTTTCATTTGTTTAATTTTCCATTCCACTTCTTGATTCATCAAATTTGCGTATTGTGCTTGGTGGAACTTAATTTCTCTTAAGATCTCTTTAGATTTGGGTTTTAGTCTCAATTTTTTCTCGCCGTCTCTTATCTTCTCTAATATCTTATCCTTTTTTCCGTTCCAGAGTTTTTTCTTGATCGTATTCTGTTGTATCAGAAACCCTCTCATTACTGCTTTGCTTGCGTCCCAGATTATTCTTTTCTCCACTGAAGTGTTCAGATTAATTTCAAAGTAGTCTTTTAATGTTTTTTGGGCCTTCTTTACAATCTCCTGATCTCTTAGTAGGGCGTCATTCATTTTCCATCTGAAAGAACCGGTTGAAGTAAGTCTCAATTCCACTTTCAGAGCATTATGGTCGGAGCAGGTTTTTGGGCAGATTTCCACTTTTCTAGTCTTGGGAGCCAGCCATCTAGATGTCCATATTTGGTCAATTCGTGTCCATGACAGGTGGGCCTCAGAAAAGAAAGTTCCTTCTTTACCTAAGGGATTCTTTGTCCTCCAAATGTCAATCAGATCCATACTGTCAGTTAGTTCGAAGAAAGTCTTCGGTAGTCTTCCATCCTTAGTCAAATTTTGATTCTGTGACTTATCCATATAAGTGGAGACCACCCCATTCATGTCTCCCATCATGATGATGTTGGTATAGTCTAAGTAATCCAGCATTGTCTCATGCAGTTTCCTGTAGAATTCCGATTTCCCCTCATTTGGTGCATAAATTCCAACTATTAAAATTTTTTCTCCTTGTGTTTGTATTTCAATTGCCAAAATTCTTCCTTGCTCGTCTTTGAATAGAAACTTCGGTGATAGGTTCTCCTTTGCATAAATCACTACGCCTCTTTTCTTAACTTTGTCTGATGAGATAAATTCTTGGCCTAGTCTTTTGTTAATTAACACTTTCCTGTGGAGCCTAGTCACATGTGTTTCCTGCAAACAAATAATATCCAATTGTTCTTTCTTCAATATATGAAAGATCCTTCTTCTTTTTTCCGGGGAATTTCCGCCATTTATATTCCAACTAAGGAGCTGCAGAGACATCCTGAATCAATCTGTAAGTCCTATAGGGGTGTATCTTCCTTTTTGTCCGAAGGTGGCACTGGTGTTGGTTCAGGCGGAGGTGGTGGCCAAGCTCCTGCTATTCCCTTCTGAAGGTCCTCTCCGTAATCGTGTAGAAACTTTTGTTGGTCCTCTGCTGTTCTAATTTTTATCTTCTTTCCTTTGATACTAAAGGATAATCCTTGGGGGAACTCCCACCTGTACAGAATCCTGTTGTTTCTCAGTAGTCTTGCTAGGTCTGTGTATGTAGCTCTTAAATCCAAAAGCTGTTTCGGGATATCTCTGTAGATTTCTGCTTTCTTGCCTTGAATCACCAATGCTTTTTTAAAATGTAGGCCTAGGATTTTGTCTCTTTCTTGCCTAGATCTCAAAATGATCAGGCAGTCTCTAGAGCTGTCCTTCTTCACCAATCTTCCCAGTCTGAAGGCGGTTACAATTTTGAAATCCTTATCTTCTTCTATACCCCAGAACTTTGATAGTTCTGATGTCAGATAACCAATCAGATCTTCTTGTTCCAATTCTGGAATCGCTCTTAATCTCAAATTATTTTCCCGGTTTTTCAATTCCACCATAGACAGATAGGCCTGCTGTTCATTTATTTGCCTGCATAGTGGCCTTACTTCCTTTTGTACTTCCTCGACTTTCTTGTTTGCTTGTTCAGCTTTTTGATTCGCCTGCTCAGCCAGATTACGATTTTCCAAAGTTGCTGTTTGCAGGTTCCCAATTGTTTGTGTATTTTGAGAAACCTGCTCAGTCAGTTTATTAATAGTCATTGTAACTTGGTCAAATTTTGAGTTTAATGCTGCCAACTGTTCCAAAATTTGTTTAGAAATTGGGTCAATCCCTCCTGAGGCCATATCCTCTGAAGTTGGCTCTTGGACTGGCTGAGCAGTTTCTTTTTCTTGCAATGTCACAACAGTAGGGACAGATTGTCTACGTGGCTGAACAGTTAACGTTGTTTGTAACAGTTGCTGTACAGTTTGTTTTGCTCTCGCCTTTGCTGCCCTTGATTTCCCTGTGCCACTCATTCCACAGCTGTCTATGTCTCAAGGTCAAATTGTAGATCCCATGGGAAAGACAGTCCAAATTGTAAACAACCACCAAATAGGTAATCCAAATAAAAAGCAGTTCCCAGAGACTTATTAGTCACCAATCCACCAGAGGGAGCTCCCCTCTGATTCCAGAGAAAGAAGAAGCTTTTCCGCCATTAATCCAGCAGTCCAGTAGTAAAAAGTACAGAGGAACCTTTAAAGTTGCAGAGTTTCCCCCAAGTAAAACAAAGTTTCAACAAAGGTGCAAATAACAGTTTACAAAGTGACAGCTTCTTATTTGTATCCACTAGCACTCAACAGTAGCAGTTCCAGCCACTGCCGTCTCTGCAATTTGACAGTTCTTTTATCCTGGCAGCCCAGCGATTTGGGTTTGGATTTTTAAATTCCACTAAAAAGAGGGGGAAAGGAGGTGCCAATTCCAGTCCAGTCCATCTATTAATCCTTTTCCCTTCTAAGTAGCTAATTCGAGCTTTGCACGATATAAGGAACCTTTTTTAAGCTCCCTTTCTGAATGCTTCTCGCTTATCAGAGTCTTTGCTTTTGATCTTAAGCAGGGTCGGGAGACTGACTTCCTGTTTCACGTCTCCCGTTTTCAGCCGAATTTTCTTTAAATTTTAATCCCAACAAATTTCTTATAGTCCTTACTCACGAGTATGTAGATTTAGAGCCTGATGTTTCAGAAAGAAAGGACAGCGCTCATCAGCAGCAGCCACGCGGCTTCGCTTCCGCGGAAAGAGCGATGAACTCACAGCACCGCTCCCCCTCTCACGTTCCGGAGCTCCTTACGGAGTCCCTTCTCCGTTTTCGGGGTCGCTCCTGGTGCCCGCCGAGTCCCACGGCCACGGGCTCACTCTGCCCGTGGTTTTTCTGGATGGGTCGTCGCTGTGCCGCAGCGCACGACCCTTTTCCGCGGAGCCCCTCTTCAGAAACCGAAGAGGACCGCCATTGCTGTTTCGCGCCGCCTCCGGAAGTCTCAATTGCAATTTCTTTCCACTTCTATTACTTTCTTTCACACACCTTTAACCTAATTTCATGCTTCTTTTTCTATTACACATTGTTATCCATCTTATTTAGTATTTCAGTATTTAAAACGGAACTTGTTTATTCTAATAGGAGTTCAGATTCTAATAGGAGTTCAGATTTTTCAATATGGTTATGCATGCATCCTTTAAACACCTTCCAATCCCTGTCTATCTTCTCTTTTGAGATCCTTCCAATTTATCCCATTGTTTTGGATATATTGTAGTACTCCAATAATTTGGCAAGCCACTCTATTTTTGTCGGTATAATACCACTTTCCCAATTTTTCGCAATCAATAGCCTTGTGGCTACTGTTGCGTGCAAATATAATGTCTTGTCTTTTTCCTTTAGACTCCCTGGTACTATTCCCAATATAAAACCTTTTGGTGTCTTCCTAAATGAATATCTAAACATTTTTTTCATTTCGTTATATATTGTTTCCCAAAATTGTTTGATGTTTAAATAGTTCCACCATATATGTATCATAGTACCTTTTCCAGTGTTGCATCGCCAGCAGACATCGCTACAATTTTTATTCATTTTTGCTATTCTTTCCAGTGTTAAATACCATCTATGTTGTATTTTAAGGTAATTTTCTTTCAATATATAACGCATAGTGAATTTCATATCTTCTTTCCACAATTTCCCCCATTGTTCAGGTTGCTGTATCTTCTTGTGCTGGATGCTGAGTTGTAGACCAGGGATAGGGAGCCTGTGGCTGTTCAGATGTAGTTTGACTCCAACTTCCCATACATTCCAGCCAGCATGGCTATATTGAGATTCACAGAGTCACAGATTCTTCATGTGTGCTGTAGATGGAGATAATAAACAGTAGGATTGGGAAGAGAGGAGCCCTATGGGTCTTTATAAGTGTATGCGTTCTACATGGTGTCAGCTGACAGATGCAGGGAATTGAAGTTAGCATCGTGTCAGTTTTTACTTTATTCTTCCCACTAGCTCGTTACGTCGACTGGCAACAGCGAAGCTTTCTTTTCATGCACATTATTATCAGTTCACCAATGGCTCTGTATTATTCCTTTAAAAAGAAAGAAACGATTTGGCTCAACCGTCTTTGAAATGTCTCATTACGAATCCGTTAAAGGGCAACCGCAAATGAAACTGCCGAGAAATGACAAGTGTTGCTCACCTCACTGTTTCTTATCCTCACTCCTTGCTGGGAAAGATAAACATGTGGGGAAACATGGATGCTTTTGTCATATCTAGGGGGTTGCAAAGTGACATTTTTAGAGAAAAGGTCACAGGAGTCACCCTCTATACTGTTTCACACCAAAGCACAAATTATTTTAGTTTCCATTTATTCTGGATGTAGTAGATCTAAGCTCTTTAATTGCCTCTGTGTTCCATATCAGACCTGGTCAAGTTGCTGCCTGCTGACTAGAAATTAAAAACTGTATGACAGGCAGTTTACATGGGACCCAACAATTTATTTATTTATTTGCAGGGCGAGTGGAAGGAGGGAGATATATGGCAAAATCAGCTCAGGTTCTGCTCAGCTTAGTGAGTCATATGTTGTGCAGAACCTAACACAGAGAAGTTGAAAACACATTTAGCTGTAACATGGGAAGATTAACACTGAGCGGGGGATTGGTAAGTGTGTGGTCATTTTACAGCAGTGCTCTTCAAACTTTCTGCCTTTGGGGAAGCCTTTTCTCTTGAGTGTGTGACTTTTCTTGCAGAAATGGGCAACATGCAGCTGGGGGAGAGGGCACCTGTGTTGGGATCTGAGGGGTGAAGAGAAGAGGTGTGTTGTTGTTATATATTAAAATGTAGATCCCACCACTCCTCCGAAAGAAGTCCAGGGCATCAAACACAAAGAAGTTAACACAAAATAAGACAATAAAGACATGAAATAAAGACACATCTAAACCATTTTACAACAATATCCTTTAAAAAATAATAATTCTACATTATATATACTGTAAAATATTTAATACCTTAAAAAATATGATTAAGAACATTTGGAAACAGCCAGGAGCGGCATCTTTCAGTCATTAAATGCCTGAGTGAGCAGGGATTTTTTTTAATGCATCTCAAGTCTTAGTAACAAGAGAGACAAATGTAGCTTAACAGGGGGGGGGGGGCACTTTCCACAAAAGAGGAAGGCCCTGTCATTGGTCAACGCCAACCAGGCAGTAGTGATTAGAGGCATTACCAACGAAGTTTACCCTGCGGGTTGTACATTTACATTCAGCCACGTTCAATCATCATCTGGGGACTTACACCTAAAATTTGAATAGCTCATACAATGGCTACTTCTACAGCAAAAAAAAATGGCAAACAACACAAATAACATCATATGTAATTTACTTACACATATCAAAGGTTGCAGGTGGCACTGTGGGCTAAACCACAGAGTCTAGGACTTGCCGATCAGAAGGTTGATGGTTCGAATTCCTGGAACGGGCTGAGCTCCCGTTGCTCAGTCCCTGCTCCTGCCAACCTAGCAGTTCGAAAGCACGTCAAAGTGCAAGTAGATAAATAGGTACCACTCCGGCAGCAAGGTAAACGGCGTTTCCGTGCGCTGCTCTGGTTCGCCAGAAGCAGCGTAGTCATGCTGGCCACATGACCTGGAAGCTGTACGCCGGCTCCCTTGGCCAATAAAGCGAGATGAGCGCCGCAACCCCAGAGTCGCTCACGACTGGACCTAATGGTCAGGGGCCCCTTTACCTTTACCTTTAACACCAGTGTGGCTAAGAAGCTGCATTATGGGTTCCTTCCTCCAAACAGACCCATGTACCTCGTTTTTTAACAATGGCACAGGAAGGAGTCATGTTACGGTGGTTTCCAGAATGCTGACTTAATGCGGGAACGGACTCTTTGGGTGCCCCATAGCTGTGGTACAGTTTTTTATGCTGATATGAGAAGGCTGAGCTATGGGCCAGTGGTACTGCTTTATTCAGTCGTCAAACAGAACTCTAGCACCCTTTCCACATGGAGCAAGCTATGGTGGGATGATGGGGAAATATTTATAAGGACATTGTTTGTAACCCTCTATCCAAATCTGAATATTTCATATATCATACATATTCTTGCCATGATATTGCTTGTGTTAAAGAAATAGTAAAAAGAAAGGGAGAAGAGGGCTTGTGGCTGTAGTTTGAGGTGATCAAATTCTAGACTGTGGCAATTCATACTCCAGTTTAGATGTTATATTTTGGAATGTTCAACCATGTACAGAGTTCTGCAGGTGGGGACAATTTCAAAATATGAAACCTTATCAGCTTTATGAAGTGGTACAGTCAGTAATCATACCTACTCATTATGCAAACTGCAAATTAGGATTTGAAGTTCAAAGCTTTATTTTTTTTAAAAAAATCATCTTTCTTTCTTTCTTTCTTTCTTTCTTTCTTTCTTTCTTTCTTTCTTTCTCAGGTGAAATTTGATAGCCAAATTTGGAAATTCATACCAGAAAATTTCCCATTAGTTATGGGTTTGCAAGTCTTGCTGTCAGATTCCATCTGATATTTCTTTTTGAAAAAGGGAGCTAAAAAAATATGTAAAGTTTAAAAAACTCATTTGTCAGAGAAAGTTTGGTTTCTAAAAATAATCTCTAAATTTTAAAAAAAACAAAACTGTTTTGAGCCATTTCCTCTTTGTTGGCTCAGCCATTGGCCCTCTAAGATTGTTTGGCTGCATCTGTGATGGCTGGTCTAATAGGGTAACAATATAGTTCAGATTTAATGAGTTGCAGACATGATGCCCGAGGCTAACGTGCAGAGGGGAAGTCCATGGCACAGGGAAGGCAATTAATTCATTGTGAATGGGCTGTTTAGTGTTGCATGAGGATCAGAAGGGCAGAAGGGGAAAATGCTCTTTTATTAGTATATACAATTACAGAGCAGGTCAAGAATACAATCATAAAATTGGAGAAAACATTTATTTGTAGGAAATCTGAACTTTCTCCAGGTTGGCCTCAAAGTACAAAATTCTTATGTCATAGCCATGATGAAGCAAAGTGAATTCTCATAGTCTATTTCCTCGAAGGCAATTACAAAATTGCAAAAGTCATCATTGCAATTGTCATTAGCAGAGCATCTTGACAGAGAGGCCTACAGCCAGATGGCTATACCAATCCGACTCTGAATCTAAGCAGTGGCGCCTTCGGGACAGGATTGAGTTGTAATTTGAGGTGTCAGAATACCAGATGGGGATCAAGGAAACAGAAGGCAAGACACAGGTTAAACCTTTGTTAGGAGTCAAGGGATGGGGGTTGATGGAGACTCCTAAAGTGAAAGGACTTTAACCTTCACAGTTAGAACTGGAAATGGGTTTCTATATGTGTGCTTGGAATGATCACAGCAAGTTCAGAGTTTGCAGGGAATATTAATTCATTTGTTACATTTTTTTTCATTCTTTTATTTATATTTTATACATTTATTTACATTTTATACATTTGTTTTTGCAAAGTAATAATCATAAATAAATAAGAATAAAAATCTGCACCCTACTACTGAGACTGGGCCTGAAAGACCTACACTGGCTCCCAGTACGTTTCCGGGCACAATTCAAAGTGTTGGTACTGACCTTTAAAGCCCTAAATGGCCTCGGTCCAGTATACCTGAAGGAGCATCTCCAACCCCACTGTTCACCCTTGATACTGATGTCCAGCGCTGAGGGCCTTCTGGTGGTTCCCTCACTGTGAGAAGCGAAGTTACAGGGAACTAGGCAGAGGGCCTTCTCAGTAGTGGCACCTGCCCTGTGGAACGCCCTCTATCAGATGTCAAGGAAATAAACAACTATCTGACTTTTAGAAGACATCTGAAGGCAGTCCTGTTTATGGAAGTTTTTAATGTTTGAAGTTTTATTCTGTTTTTAATGCTCTGTTGAAAGCTGCCTAGAGTGGCTGGGGAAACCCAGCCAGATGGGTGGGGTATAAATAATAAAATATTATTATTATTATTATTATTATTATTATTATTATTATTATTATTTCATTATAAGTATCCAACCTTCCCAAATTTCAACACCTCTTGCAATGGGTTGACCCCTTTCTGTTTTAACACTACAAATTCTACAAACACCCTACATATTTCCTCAAAATAATTTCTCCTGCATATTCCCTGTCTCACCTTAATGGCACATGTTAATTTATCATCGATAGCTATATCCCACACCTCTTTATACCATCCTTCCATTTTATATTCTGCTCGCCTCTTCTACATCCTAGCTATAATAATTTGAGCAGCTGTCAATAAATTTGTGAGCAAGTCCTTCATAGCCTGTGAACCTCCCACCCCATCATAAATTGATAATAATGCTACCTCTGGAACTTTGTTACATTTTTTATCTCACTTTTCCTCCAATGGGACTCACTTAGACAGTTCTCTCCCTGTTATCATCACAACAACCCTGTGAGAAAGGTAAGGCAGGGAGTGTGTGAGTGAGTGGACCAAGATCACCTAGTATGGTCCATGTCTGAGTGAAGACTTGAACCTGGACTTTCCTAGTCCTCGTCTGATATTCTAACCTGTTACTGAGAAGCTCAATTCAGCTGGAAATCTGTATGTGAGGCTCTCTCACTTCCCCCACCTCCCGCAAAAGCCCCCAAGAGCCGCACTCCCTTTAAAGAGTCACGCAGAGTGTGTGTGTGGCTCTTGGGGGCTTTTCCTCCTCGGGGGAAAGCCTGCAAGCGCCGCACACACGCTCCATGTGGCTCATGAAAGGGAGCGCTGAGCAGAGCCTGGGATGCATACAGGCTCTGCTCAATGCTCCCTTTAAATAGTATTTTTTTTTCTTGAATCCCCCCTCTAAAAACTAGGTGCGCCTTATGGTCAGGTGTGCCTTATATGCGGTTTCTGGCCCAGCATGTTTTGGCAATGGGGGCACAGATAAGTCATCACCATAAGCCACCTCCATGAGCTTTTCTACATGTGTTCTGACTCTCTGAGGCTGAGGTTCATTAAAAAATGAAACAAAAGTACCTGGATTGTACTGTGAATTTAGTTTCTTGCTTGAGACATATTGAACAGTGACAGAAAGCTACAGAGAGCTGCACAGCCTGCGACTTAGAAATAATAAAAGTGCAGCTCAACAACTTTTTTCCCCCTATGGAGAAAAAAGTCTTTGCATAATTATGCATGACAACTTGCAACAGGGGGAACGAAATAAGATTACAAAGTTGTTGTTCAGGTACAATTGGTGCTAGAGGATTATAAATGTGAAGAAACAGGTTTCTCTTCCAAACCCTGCTTAAAATAGACTCCAACGACAAAAGAAATAACACATTTGCAAAAGCAGAACAGAGTTTAAGACCACTGGGAGTGAAAAAGGAATTATTAGCTATTATGGTTAAAGTAATCTGTATTATAAGAACCTATTATAGGCTTTCAAAACGGTGCCAAGGGAACAGTGTATGCATTTAGTGTTTGAAACAGGGGAGGCAAACAAGATATATGTATTTGAAGAGGCCAAAGGATTGATAACAAAGTAGTATAGAACTGAGAGATGGATTAGCTTAATGCTGACTAGATGGTTATATGTTTTCAAAGAAATGAAATTAGTTTCTCCTCTTGGGTTTTATTTTGTCATCTGTGTTTATGGGGGAAAACACGGGAGGGGAAAGAGAAATAAAGAATTAAGACAGGGAAGTATGCAAGTTATATATAGCACACTGCTGATTAAGCAACTAGCAAAATAATGTTATAATGCGGGTGGAACACAGTGGAAAGATAGAATTTTTCTTCTGTAGTCTACGCATTGTTCTTCACTTCAGGGTCCCAGCCAAATGAAGTGCAATTTTGGTTTCTCTCTATTTCTCATTTCTCCATTATTAAGTTCAATTCTTCACATTTCCACATCAGTTTGTGATTTTTTTAAAAGGGTTCTCATTAAAATTCATCAGCATTGTGGTGCAATTTCCCCTCCAAATGAACTCCTTTTTGTATGCAATTTTGTCTAATATACACATTTTTGCCCAGCCATCTCCCTAAATATAATGCATTTTTGTACACTGTATTCATTAATATACACATGTAAACACACATTGCTCTAGCATATGTGTATATGTGCACATTATTTGGCAGGATAACGGCAAGATTTGGAAGTGAGAATTTCAAAGAGTGGCTATGTTTGGGCTCGCATATTGTTTCAAAAAGTGAACATTAGGTAAATGGAAATGGAATTGAATTTCTCCACATCCCTGTCAAAGACTCAATACTGGCAGCATCCCCCTGCCCAGGGTTTCAGACAGGTGACGTCCTCAGCCTTACCTGGAGATGCAATACAAATTCTCTGCTCTATCACTGAGCCACCATGGCTTACAGAGAAGAACCTGAAAAGCTTTCACCAAACCCCAGAGTTCCCAGGAACACAGCTTAAGAGCCAACAAGATCCTATTTTTGTTAGCATTAACAAGTAAAAGTTGTCAAGATATTGTCACCTTATTCTGCAATTAGGAATAAAATAAGGAAGATGGATATTGTGACAATGCCTAATAACCATTTGCAGAGGTGCATAGAAACCATGTCCATTTTCCCACAAGATGGCTCTGCCATAAGAATTAACCATTTTTGTGCTCTGTTTTTATTAGAAAGGTGACTTAAAATTGGAACAAGAACATCTGCATCCACTTCAGAAGCTTGAACAAAGCCAGATGAATTATGTTTATTATGACAGACACATGTGGCCTTTATTCAAAAACCTGCTGTCCTTTAATAGCATTGGGGGGGGGGGGTAGACTGTGACACAGCAAGTCAGGAGACATCCATTAGATCCGGTTCAAAACAGCTTGATGTAGAAGGTTAACGTTTGCAAAGTAAACATACTTCTCAATGAATATTTTTCCTGTGCCACTGACATTTATTTGATTCATACATCTACAGAGTCCAGCCCTAACTGTGTTTGCTTCAAGTCCCATCTGTACACCTATCAGATGGCAGTAAGCTAATGGTACTCAGAAGAACTCATATTATGAGTCTAATATGGGGAACTTATGTTATGGTTGGGTTGTAACCAAGTGTCACTCTGCTGACAGAAAACTTCAAGCAGCCATTTTCACTGATTTCTGCTTTCCTGCAGCCCACCAAATCAGCCTCAGAAGATTGAGATACTCTCTGGAGCAGATTTAGGGGGTTAGAGTTGCAGGGGGAGGGGAATTGCTGAAAATTGCTTCAATCCCTGTTCCGCTGATGGAAGGTTCCCATTGGCTACAGTGCAAAATATAGTATTATTTCTACAAGGGACGATGCTTTCCAAAGAACAGATTTGACAAGTCCCTCTCCCAAGGAGATTACAATGTAGAGATGGACACAAAGCGTGTTCTTCTTCATGGAGAGCACGTGTTGCGGTGGCGTCTAACAGGACACCCCCATCGCCATGACTGTGATTGGGCCAATTTGGGTTGTTGGGGAGATTTTGATGTTACCATTTAGAGGGTTGGCCCAAAGGTTATATATTCTTGGCATGCAGCTTTTTTCAGTCTCTTTTGCTGCGTGCATCGGATCGCCTGCCCACCCTCCCTAATTTAGGGCTGTTGCGTTTGACATTGCTCTGCCTGTCATGGGGTCGTCTGCTTTTGGGGCAGGGGCCTGGTAGGAATTTTGTCCATTTGGCAGAGTGGCTGGTGCCATTTGGTTTTTGCCTACTGCATAGCAAATCATCACAACTTGTAAGGTTGCAGTTAGGCATTGGTTAAAATTTGGTTGGTGGAGGGGTAAGGGTTGGCTGTGCCTGCCCCTCCAATGCTGCTGCTGCAAGGGAATTCCGTTAAAGGAATCCAGGGGCTTGCCACACATTTGTCCGTATTCCCAGCAAGGGGCTAGGGCCATGCAAGCCCCTGGGAGCATGCGGGGAGGGGTGAGGGCCTGTGGCTCAGCTCCATTTCTCCCCAATATTGTTTTCCCTTACTGACTTTTGCTGGAATCCGGAAGTCAGTTCTGTCCCCGGGTGGGGGGGGGGGACAGATAGTCATAACCAATGCCTAAGCAACCACTCACATTCATGTGGCCAAAATTATGACAAAAACCTTAAACAAAAATTCTGTGTGAATTGTGATTTATTTAGGGGGTGGCTTGGGGACCTCGACATGCAAAACAGGGGCAAACAGGGACAATAATGTGTGATTAGTTCACTTATGTGTACTTCAGTGTTTCACTAAAATTGCTATTGTTGAACTGCAGCTGCCATTTTCCCTGATCGTTGGTGTCATGCTGACTGGGGCCAATGGGAGATGGAATCTGATAGCAGCTGAAGGACCACAAGTTCCCCATCCCTGCAGTAGGGTTTTGAGATTAGGAGTCTGTTCTAAAGACTACATATGATGCACCTATAACAATGTCAACACACCAGTTACCAGTCAGATATACATATCTTCTGGCTCAGAGTGGTTGCCTTATGGAGGCTCTGTTGGTAACTTTTCCATCAGAGACATTTCTGCCCACATTCAATCTGGACATTCTGTCACTGCCAACTTTAAATGTGTTTTTGCAATAAACGTTATTCCTAGAGGATACTTGTTTAGCTGATATTTATTACTTAATATATATTACGTACAGAAAAAGTCATATTATTTACATGAAAACAAAACCATTAATAAACAATATGAATACACATAAACACAGTATCAATATAAAGTCAGATGGCCTTAGGGGTCAGTTTAGGGAAGTTTTAAATGTTTAATGGTTTATTGTGCTTTCAATTCTGTTGGGAGCCGCCCAGAGTGGCTGGGGAAACCCACCCAGATGGGCGGGGTATAAATAATATATTATATTATATTATATTATATTATATTATATTATATTATATTATATTATATTATTATTATAATAATTATATTATATATTATTATTAATGTAAACTTTCAGACAACATAACCAACATTATCCACACAACCACTCACTCAATTTCACTTGCAACTCATTCCACATAACTTAAAATTATTATTATTATTATTATTATTATTATTATTATTATTATGGCAGAAGGTCTTCTCAGTAGTGGTCCCACCCTGTGGAACACCCTCCCATTAGGGGAAATAAACAACTATATGACTTTTAGAAGACATCTGAAGGCAACCCTGTATCAGGAACTTTTTAATGTCTAATGTTTTATAATCTTTTATGTGCTGTAAGATGCCCAGAGTGACTTGTGACTCTGCTTGCGCGCATCTCTGTGACCCCAGAAGTGGCAGGAAAAAGAATGGGAGATAACAGTGGGCTTATATATGCTCTGCTTTAAGCAGCTGTGGCAATCCTGTTGATTGTTAAGGATGCTGAGATCTGCTAAAAGGTAAAGGACCTCTGACAGTTAAGTCCAGTCACAGACGACTCTGGGGTTGTGGCGTTCATCTCGCTTTACTGGCCGAGGGAGCTGACGTTTGTCCACAGACAGTTTTTCTGGGTCATGTAGCCAGCATGACTAAGCCGCTTCTGGCGAAACCAGAGCAGTGCACGGAAATGCCGTTTACTTTTCCACCGGATCGGTACCTATTTATTTACTTGCACTTTGACGTGCTTTCGAACTGCTAGGTCTGCAGGAGCTGGGACCGAACAACAGAAGCTCACCTCGTTGAGGGGATTCGAACCGCCGACCTTCTGATCGGCAAGCCCTAGGCTCTGTAGTTTAGACCGAAGCTCATAAAAGTACAAAGCATAGGAACTATATTGCATCATGCTGCCTCTGACAGGGAAGTTTTGAATGATGGTTTGGAGCAGGCATCCTTTTTTCTCCCCTTCAAAATTCCTTAGCTGTTTCACAAAGAGTGGCTTAAATTTCCAGTACAAATGTCTTTCTGCTCTCTGGAGAAATTTGAGAAGTGTTAACAAAAGTTTATTCATTCTCACTGGCCAGATAATAATTCCACAAATCCCTAATGGATGAGGTGTTGAGAACTTTATTAGAGATTTCTTTTACTGCTTGCTTTAACATAACTCACAACTACTAACAAGCAGCAAGGAAAGTAAAACTAAACCACAACAACTACTTTTGCCTTAAGACGGCATGCCCAAAATGGCTAAACGTTATAGTTTGGAGGAAAATTCCCAAATGCCAACCTATCTCACAATACTGTAACGTCTTTCAAAATCTCCCAGAAGTTTCTGTCACTTCCAAGGCCCCCTTGAAACATTATTCACTCAGACTATGGGTAGGGACTGGTCTTGACAGGTTCCTGAAGAGTTGCTAGAGATGAGGACAAAGAGTGGTTTTTAGCTATGGTTTACTCAGGTTAGATCAACTGAAATTAATAGACCTAACTTAGCCCTATTTGTTAATTTCAATGGGTTACCTGCAGGCATAGGCAAACTCGGCCCTCCAGATGTTTTGGGACTACAACTCCCATCATCCCTAGCTAACAGGACCAGTGGTCAGGGATGATGGGAATTGTAGTTTACTCTGAGTATGCCTGGTTTAAAAGGTAAAGGTAAAGGTACCCCTGCCTGTACGGGCCAGTCTTGACAGACTCTGGGGTTGTGCGCCCATCTCACTCAAGAAGCCGGGGGCCAGCGCTGTCCGGAGACACTTCCGGGTCACGTGGCCAGCGTGACAAAGCTGCATCTGGCGAGCCAGTGCAGCACACGGAACGCCGTTTACCTTCCCGCTGGTAAGCGGCCCCTATTTATCTACTTGCATCCGAGGGTGCTTTCGAACTGCTAGGTTGGCAGGCGCGGGGACCGAGCAGCGGGAGCGCACCCCGCCGTGGGGATTCGAACCGCCGACCTTCCGATCGGCAAGCCCTAGGCGCTGAGGCTTTTACCCACAGCGCCACCCACGTCCCATGCCTGGTTTACTCTGAGTAAAAGTTAACTGAGTATCTGGAGTGCTTTGCTTGTTACATTTATATTTCGCCTTGTCACAGCCTTCCTGTGAAATTGGATGCTTTCGCGCCCAAATGATCTTCATGGTCAAATAATTTCCCACATGGCCAAGACCATTATGTTAGTCAAAGCCCATTCTACCCCCTCTGACAAGCATAGCTATTCCAATTTTTTTTATTTCAGTGGGCTACTTCATGAACATTGTTAATGAGAAGAAAATGTCCCACATCCCCACCCTCCCACAGAAGACCCTGTCAAAAAACACACAAAAATGTTAGTTTACTTGTACATTTTTAAAAAGATTGCACTGCTTCAGGAAACAAGCTAGTCTTTCTAGCATCTGCCTTTCAATGGTAGTCTGAAAAAACCAGCCTTTTCCCATCCACTCTGTGATAAACTGAACAGCAATTGTGCCACAGAGATTTTGTTCTCTTTTGCGGAATGAAGTGTGAATTCTGCTACATTGTAAAGAGTAGCAGTGGAATTGGAGAGACTTTCCTCAAATGAATGCAGGTTCTATGACCCTTTTATTTATTTTTCAGTGGTGTATTTCCACCAGCATAAAGATGTGCTGAAACTAGGCAGAGATAAAGTTTCCTTCCATTACATAAAACCACACAAACGGAACTTTCTGTCACAGACAGGCTCGTATATAAATTTGATTTTTGCCTATGTTCCAGGTTTTAGTTTGATTTGATAGTACAGGGAGCTCTTGTTTTTGTACAGCGTCTACTGAGGTGTTGTCTAAAAGCGCCAACACACCTCCATTTTGTGTTCTCGTATTATCACCTTGGCTCAGAAATGTGCATTTTACTGGAATTTTCCCCCATCAGATTATATTAAAGCAATTTCATAACACAATACACTAAAATAAATTAATCTAAATAAAAAGGAAAACAGAAAAAGAAAGGAGAATGCAGAGTCCTCCCTCAACGGTAGCTCTTCTTGCAGATAATGACCGCTCCCCGCTTAAAATGGGGGGCGCCCTTTGCGTGGACGCGCGCAGCCCCTGGATCTGGAGCGGCTCCAACAGCATAGGCTTGGCTTTGCCTTCCCTCAGGTGGGATACCTGGAGGTCTCCGCCTACCTCAGTCAGTTGTCCAATCCCACCTGGGGGAAGCATTGCCAAGGAGACCAGGCCAGGTAGGGGAGGGAATACCTGCCCACACAATAGAGGGAGGATCTTACCTGGGAATCCTCACTTGGCTCCAGAGCTTCTCCCACCCTACCCACCCTCAGTAATGCCTTATTTTGCAGGTTAACTTTCCTTCACAGGTTTTGCAGGTTAACTTTTCTTCACAGGTATGCGGGCGCTGCTACGTTAAGGTCACTGTTAAAGGGCCGGAAAGGAATTTCCCTGCATTGGCAGGTTTCACCTTTCCCGTAGCAAAACGTCACAACTTTGGCAGTATCAGGCCTTGGGCCTTTAGTCCATCTTCCTCTTTGCAGCGGCGATACCAGGGTTCCCCGTTAAAGGGGTTTCTGAAGGGAGGCTTTGACCGTACGCTGAAAGGTCGTCATTGCTCTCCCGTGCGGCGGCGGCTATCTCTGCTTGAACATATGTTCTCCAGAGCCGGCCCATCCCCCCACACACACACACTGGATAACCCTGATGCTCCCTAGGTCCCCGGCTGGGGACTGGGGAGGGAGAACACCCAATGCCTGAGCCAAGGTCTACCCACATTTGAAATTTAATAAAGTTGTGGCCAATTTAATCCCATAGCATGTTGTCTCGAGTCGTTATTCCACATGATGGGGGGGGGGACCCCTCAGGATCTGGGGACTCCGCCTGTCCACGCAAAGAGGTGGACCCTCTCTGTTCTTACTTGGGGAGCTTTCTTTTCTTCTCTCAGTCTCTTACCCTGGGAGATATTTCCTTCCCTGCATCTCACTCAGGGTCCTTCCTCAACAATCCATTCCACTTTCTTTGGATCCCAATAATGGCCCAGCACAGAGGACACAAAGGAAAACAAAAGAAGAAAAGTGGCAGACTTTGGGCTCTCAAATTTCAGTGCAAAATTTGGTGCCCTCCACCTCTTGTGGTCCGTTCAGCATCTTTGTTGTGGCACCCCAGGAGTCCTTGCACTTCACACACAAATCACACACATTCATTCATGAAGTATTGCAGTAGCACAGCGTACACAATAATATGATATAGCCATATTATGTCAACATAGCTGGATTTATGCTGGCAAAAATTGGCATAGCCTGTAGGTGAGTCATTTCACGACTTACCATACTCCCCACCCCCACTGCTAATTTTTTTCTACCATATCCTTGTTTCAAGAGGACCATTGTGTCTTTCTTTTTTTATAGTAATGCCATGCCCAGTTTGCTAAAACTGCTCATTTTAACTCATTCTTTCTTCTGCAGGAATGCAGTGGCTTAAAACTGACCCTTTCTTTTAGTACTGCACTGAAACAGAAAACCAAGGCTAACTGAAGAGAATTTGCTTGTAAATAAACAACTCGGTCCTTTATATGGTAGATGCATATAATATTATTCGCATATGGCTTGAATTCTAATGAGCCTTTTTTTGCGCTTGAACCACACATAAAGAAACATCTGTTGATCGAAAAAGAATATCCACTTCCTCAGATTTCATAGTTCGTCCTACACACACCCACACACAAATGCCTCACAGTTATTTACTATGACTGCATCAAATATTCACTTTTTCTTTTCATTTTGAGGTGTTAGAGTAGCAATTTTCTTATTCCCCCAGTTAGGAAGCACACTGCGGGATATTTCCACAACACTTCCCATCATATGTTCACTTTGTTTTCTGTTGGGGTTTCAGTGTTGGGGTTTCAGTCTAATGTACAGTAGTACCTCGGGTTAAGTACTTAATTCGTTCTGGAGGTTGGTTCTTAATCTGAAACTGTTCTTAACCTGAAGCACCACTTTAGCTAATGGGGCCTCCTGCTGCTGCTGCACCGCCGGAGCACAATTTCTGTTCTCATCCTGAAGCAAAGTTCTTAACCTGAAGCACTATTTCTGGGTTAGCGGAGTCTGTAACCTGAAGCGTATGTTACCTGAAGCGTATGTAACCTGAGGGACCACTGTATTTTAATCTTTGTTGTTGTTGTTGTTGTTGTTGTTGTTATCAGTGACTTTTTAAAAAGAGGAATAAAGCCCACTGAGAATGAGGGCAATGCTCACTGATGCACTGTGACCTTTACTCTGAACTGAAAACAAAAAATGAACAAGAAAAATGGGAAAGCACCAAACCAAATGCAGGAAAAGAAAGGTGAACAGGCATATTTACGGAGCCAAACAAGAGTTGAAGACCAAAGTAATAATAATAATAATAATAATAATAATAATAATAATAATAATAATAATAATTTATACCTCACCCATCTGGCTGGGTTTCCCCAGCCACTCTGGGTGGCTTCCAACAAAATATTAAAATACAATAATCTGTTAAACATTAAAAGCTTTCCTAAACAGGGCTGCCTTCAGATGTCTTCTAAAAGTCTGGTAGTTGTTTTTCTCTTTGACGTCCGGTGGGAGGGCGTTCCACAGGGCAGGTGCCACTACTGAGAAGGCCCTCTGCCTAGTTCCCTGTAACTTCGCTTCTCTCAGTGAGGGAACTGCCAGAAGGCCCTTGGAGCTGGACCTCAGTGTCCGGGCAGAATGATGGGGGTGGAGACACTCCTTCAGGTATACTGGACTGAGGCCGTTTAGGGCTTTAAAGGTCAGCACCAACACTTTGAATTGTGCTCGGAAACATACTGGGAGCCAATGTAGGTCTTTCAAGACTGGTGTTATGTGGTCTCAGCGGCCACTCATATTCAATAGCTGTTGAGCTCAGTACACATATTTCTGTATATCTGAGGCTTCCTCCCTTCTCTCCCCCTCCCCTGCCAACTCTGAACTGGCTATGACTTTTGCCTACTTTCAGAGCAAGTGCTGAAAAATTGCTGAAAGGCATGCCATGCAAGCTTTTTGACACTGTTGAGAGTTTTATTGGAAAACACTACCATTCTGCACAATCTTTACTAAATCTCTAGGTTCACTTTTTGACACTGTTGAGAGTTTTATTGGAAAACACTACCATTCAGCACAATCTTTACTAAATCTCTAGGTTCACTTCCTAGTTAGAGGAATAATAGGAAAATATTGATGTTCAAAATATTCAATAAGCCCATGAATTATATCAGCAACTTTAATTTCACATCAGAGTTTTAAATATGAATTTGGGCTATTGAAGATCCGTCTCCTCAGTCATCAATATTTGTACAGCAGTAAGACTGAAATATAATGGAAAACAGTAGAATTAAAGAACTCATTTTCTCCTGGAGTACCAACACATTTTGGTATCCAACATCCATGAGACACACAGAAGATTAAAATAGAAATAAAGAATGTTGACTTCCTGTAACCTTCATATTATCCCTTAAGTATTGGAGAAGAATCAATCAATGTTAACTGCAAACTATTACAGAAGCAATATGCTTTTCTGCTGGAAATGAATAAGAATTTAGGAGGCACTGTGCTGAAATTATGAATTGTGTTGAAAACATTAATGTATATTAAAGTTTTATTAAAACTTTAATGTATATTCATTCCAAAACTGAATATAACAACATCATGCTAAATGAGACCCAAATATGATCTTACATAGCACTTGGGCAGCCATTACAGTCGTACCTCGGGTTAAGTACTTAATTCATTCCAGAGGTCTGTTCTTAACCTGAAACAGTTCTTAACCTGAAGCACCACTTTAGCTAATGGGGCCTCCTGCTGCTGCCGTGCTGCCGGAGGACGATTTCTGTTCTCATCCTGAAGCAAAGTTCTTAACCTGAAGCACTATTTCTGGGTTAGCGGAGTCTGTAACCTGAAGTGTATGTAACTGTTGGTTTCTGCTTCCTCTCTGAGCAGCGAATGCATGTCACAAGACATTGTTTTGCATTCCACAGTCAGAGTTACTGCTGGGTTCCCACGGGAATGGGAGACTGGATGTGACGTACACCTGTTTTTCACTGTTCTCTCAGTTTCTTTGTGTCAAGGGGAGTTGCTTCTCTGCTCTCACAGAGGCAAGATGTATGTTTGCATGCTCTCAGCATAGCTTGTAAATAAACTTCAGCATGTAGCACATTACCTGCTTATCCTTTCGTCTGCGTGACTACGCTCTGCTTCGGCTCAAGATAAGACGAGTCTGTATCAGCTCCAGATGGGCTGGAGCTGGTGAAATCTCACAGTAACCCGTGGCACCACTGTATTGGCTAACGAACAATGACAAGTAACAGTGAAGTAAAAAATCATAGGCTATATCTGTTCTCTTTCTGCTAGCAAATGGGAGAGTTTTGATGCTGCGCAACAGAGGAATCCAATATGACTGCTGAACAACAAAGTTACCAGCAAACTGATTTGACATATTCCTGCCTAACAATTTCCACTAGCACAAAACATTTCACCAGCAGAAATATACTACTTGGGGAGCAACTCTATAGCAATCTCCACCAGGATGAGCAAGTCAAGAGCCAATAGATCTCTATCTAAGCCACAAAGTTCCTGATGAAGCTTGGCTATCCCAGATTAACTCCCTCACCCTTGTGTGGCATAATCATTCTCATATAACCAACATGCTTAAGTCTAATTAATGCAATGGAGCACCCCTGTGAGGCAGTTGGGCTGTTGGGCTCTCATCGGGTCCCAGCTCAAATATCCAGCAAAATTATTATGTTTGCATTGCCCTTCTTAACGGTCTGAAAAATCAGATCTGGTGATTTCTCTTGAGGTCTTATCTGTGAAAAAATTATCTACCTCACCTTTGGAGCTATTATACTACCAAGGGATGCGGGTGGCACTGTGGTCTAAACCACTGAGCCTCTTGGGCTTGCCAATCAGAAGTTGGTGGTTCAAATCCGTGTGATGGTGGTGAGCTCCCATTGCTCTGTCCCAGCTCCTGCCAACCTAGCAGTTCGAAAGCACACCAGTGCAAGTAGATAAGTAGGTACCGCTGCAGCGGGAAGGTAAACAGCATTACTGTGAGCTCTTGTACTCATCACGGTGTCCCGTTGTGCCAGAAGCAGTTCAGTCATGCTGCCCACATTACCCCAAAGGTTGTCTGTGGACAAACGCTGGCTCCTTCAGCCTGAAAAGCAAGATGAACGCCACACCCCATGGTCTCCTTTGGACTTAACTGTCCAGGGGTCCTTTGCCTTTTATTACACTACCTCATTCTGAATTTTGCATTTGTTGCTTCCAGTACCCAGACATTTTATTAGCACACACTAGCTAGTTTTTGATACACTCACAATACTGCCACACAAATAAACCGTGGCATGAGAAATGACAGAAAGTGTGTGTATAATTTTGTTGGTCCCTGCTGCTTTCAACTCCTGCTTGATTTCAAAGCTATGACGGTAAAAGTTTTCAAATGAGGAAAGATTCCCTGGTCTACGTTAAGGAAACTGGAGTTAGTTAATATTTCTCTTGGGGTTCTTCAGTCAGAAAAATTGTTGCCTGTGGCAGTACAGATGCTTATAAACCCTCAATGGCAGGCAAGAACAGCCACATTTGCCAGAGGCCTCAGCTGCCTTCTCAATTCCCAGAAAGGCATGCAAACTTATTTTGGAACCTATATATATATATATATGTTGCTATTGACAAAAATCTCCCACTTGTGTAAAAGGAGAGGGATTCAGTCTTTATATATTTTAGTTTCAGCAAGGGAGTTCAGTGCCATCTATCTGAATGTGTAATGCAAGACAAATATTTGTCTTCATGTCCCCGCATTTTGGGAATGAGCCATTATTGTGTATCTAGTTGTGCTAATGAAATATGACACCTAATGAACTGGAAAAGGAATTTTTGCCTCAACTCGGAGCAGAATATTAAAGAACTGCTTGATAATAAGTTTAATAATGCTCAACCTGAGGTGAGATAACTTCAATATTAAGCTTGCTGGCGGCACAGTTGTTAGGGTGCCAATGCAAATTACTTGCTGAACTAGTTTAAAATTATTTGGAAAGATGCAAGAATAGCTGGTGGGGTTGGGGGACTCATTTTAATTTGTTTAATTAAAGCCAGTGAACTGAAATCTGTACAAGAGGATTTCTGATTCAGTGATTAGATAATGAATAATTGGAAATCAAATGGGGGTGTGTGTGAACGTGGATCAGTGTTGAATATTTACCAAACTGATATGACAGCTGTATGTAAAAGAACTCAGCATTTAGGGATACTATATGGAACTTAGACCCTTGTCCCAATATAGTAATTCCTAGTTAGTGTTGTCAACCCAAATTATCCAGGACAGTGGTATCTCGGGTTACATACGCTTCAGGTTACAGACTCCGCTAACCCAGAAATAGTACCTCGGGTTAAGAACTTTGCTTCAGGATGAGAACAGAAATTGTGCAGCAGCAGCGCAGTGGCAGCAGGAGGCCCCATTAGCTAAAGTGGTCTTCAGGTTAAGAACAGTTTTAGGTTAAGAACGGACCTCCAGAACGAATTAAGTTCTTAACCTGAGGTACCACTGGACCTAGAGCCCCTACTTTAGCTTTCATCACATAATAATGATAATTATTTATACCCCACCCATCTGACTGGTTTGCCCCAGCCGCTTTGGGCAGCTTCCAACACATACAAAATCAGTTTTCAAATCAGTAGGTTGTTCCTCTGTGGGCAGCTCTTCCTGCTGTCTTTTCTCCAGTGCATGTTTTGTTGTTTGCTTAGTAAACTTAAGAAGAGCCTCTTTCCAGGGCGAAAGGTGCTTGAGTTGACATTCCCAGAGTGCTTCTTTCAAAGTCACGAAGGTGTCTGGAGAGCCTGCACAAAGCTGCCTCTCCTGGGCTCACATATACATGGAAGCGGCTTTAGCAGGGAAACCACCAGTCTCAACAAGTGGATCCGAGAGGGTTTGTTAATGGAAGAGCCTATACATCCTTGGGAGCCACCACTTGCTGGAAAGGGCTGCTTGGATATGTTCGTAACTGGGCAGCTCTGTTAAGTTCCCCAGGAAGGCTACAGCTGGCTTGTTCGTCAGCATCTTCATCACCACTCTCTTGATGATGTTGGCATTCACTTGCCAATCAGGACACAGAGCTCATGGGGCAGCTTCCTCATGCCAGTCGCCAACACGACTGCCAATCAGGCAAGGTCAACTCTACTCTGGATTGGACACAATGTCCATCAGCCTTCTGCTCTGTCATTTCCCTCGCTTAATCCCCTTTAATGCATTTATTGAATGTGTAGAGGGGAGGACTCAGGCCTCTCCTTGTTTTTACTGCTTTCTGCAGATAAGAATTCCAGAAGATGAACCAGATTAACTTGAAAAGGGGCATTCCTAGCCACTGATCCCATTTGCTCCTTCACCAACAGTGCAGAGTCTAGGAGGATGCCTAAACAGGTACATGGTCCTTAAGGAGGAATGAAACCGTACCCTAAACAAGCGGCAAACTCTATTTGGAACAGCAGATTTTTCAACCCATAGTATGGATGGTCCTGTCCCAGAGCAACTGTTCGACTCTAAGACATTTCAGATCCTTCAGGAACTAGGATTCTGTGACTAGATTCACTCAGAACAATAGATCTGTCTGGGAAAACGGTGGATGAATTTCATGCACACATTAAACTTCTTGAACTGTGATGTTTCAAAGCTTCAGACTTGAAGATTTGGACTACTGAAGCCATAACTTTACTTGTACCATTGGAAGGAGTGCAGAGAGAAGGAACGTCATGGAATATCTGCATAACTGGACTCCTTCATCTGCCCCAGCTGCAACAAAACATGTCTCTTTTGCATCGGTCTCTACAGCCACAGCAGGCACTGTAACCTTCCAAAAGTTTGACTTCATTCCCAAAGGTGCATGCTTCCATTGTCTCAAGAGAGAAATGGATGGCAACAACAACCACCAAAGCAGTGTGAAGACGTACCTCTCTCATTATTTGGGGAACTGGGACTTAAATCCCCTTAAATCAACGTATTTCAGGCTATCTTTGCAAAGGAATCAAACCAAACACACATCTATTTTAGTGTTGTATGTCAATTACATGCTTAATGGAGTAGTATTTGGCAACCTATAATTTGAAGAAGAAATTGCTGCTATTTACCAATCAATTTAACTTATGCTTAGCTATTTAGGTTAACAAATGGAATAATACGGTGTATTAAGATGGCAATTAACTTCTGTGAGTGTATACACAGTGATTATGTGCAAGATTCCTATAGCATTATCTGGGAGAAAAGGTCCACAGAATGTGTGTTTGAGGGATGGAAGGAAACATTGACGAATGTGACAAAGCCGGTGGCCTTCCGAGGCAGGCAGGGTTGCGGTCAGGCCTTGGACTCTTCCCACATCCAGCAGGGGACATGGCTAGTCCCCCGAGCCATAGGGGGAATCCTGGTCGCTTCACTGCCACAGCCGACCAATCCAGTTGGCTAGGGGGTGTGGCTTGCTGCATTTAAACAGCCGTGGGGCAGGGAGTTCACTCTTCTCTTTATGCTTCATTGGATCTCCTGCCCTCCCACCCTATTTTTTGTATTCAAAACCTTGACCTTGCTATGGAGCTCGGTTGGTCACCTGTTGAAGGAGCCTGGTAGGAATTTTTTCCACTTGGCAAATTGGCACCAGCCATTTGGTTTTTCGCCTACCTCGTAGCAAATCGTCACAACTTTGTAAGGTTGGGTGGTTAGGTAGTGGAAAAGCTGGTTTATGGGAGGGGAGGTTGTGGCCATCACCTACCCCCTGCCCTTTAAGGGTATTCCATTAAAGGAATCCAGGGGTCGTGGTTCCTGTCTGAAGCCCGGGTGGAGGCTAGGGCCATGGTGAACCTTGGGGTGACCCTTGGGGGAGCTCCAAATTGATGTACATCAACAGGACTCCCCTTACTGGTGGTTTACCCTTGTGAGACTTCCTGCAGGAGGTCAGGAGTCAGATATAGTCGGTTCAGGTCCAATGCCTAAAGCCAATACCACTCACATTCTATAACCAAAGCCTTTTTTAGCCCATTAACCTAAATTACTGGTGTCATCGTGATTTATTCCCACAAATGGGGGAGGGTTCAGGGCCTTCACACACAAGCTAAAATTTTCTGTTCAGAAGAAACAAATGCATTAAAAAATTCAATCATACTAGCTATCCCTGGAATAACTTTTCTCGGGTCAAAATTTGTTGAGGATCACATACCTGTTGCCATCTGGCCCAGTGCTGGAATATTTTGCTGTATGAAGCAGAGCACCAAGCATTCTTTCCCCACTATGCTTACATCAACACTTTAAAAACATTTGACCATTCAGATAAAGGTAAAGGGACCCCTGACCATTAGGTCCAGTCGTGACCGACTCTGGGGTTGTGGTGCTCATCTCGCTTTATTGGCCGAGGGAGCCAGTGTACAGCTTCCGGGTCATGTGGCCAGCATGACTAAGCCGCTTCTGGCAAACCAGAGCAGTGCACGGAAATGCCGTTTACCTTCCCGCCGGAGCGGTACCTATTTATCTACTTGCACTTTGATGTGCTTTCGAACTGCTAGGTTGGCAGGAGCAGGGACCGAGCAACGGGAGCTCACCCCGTCGCGGGGATTCAAACCGCCAACCTTCTGATCGGCAAGTCCTAGGCTCTGTGGTTTAACCCACAGTGCCACCTGCGACCATTCAGATACCATTCCCCTAAAGTCTGCCACCTGAAACAGCCTACATTGTATTGCTGCATGGTAGAGTTGCATACCCTCTAACATTTCTCCAATGAAAATAGGGACATCCAAAGGGAAAGTGGGACATCCCAGGAACAGCCTCGCTTTGGAGTTTTGTTTAGTTCAAACAGTAACATATAAGAAAGGTGATCAGTAAACTGATGACTTGTTTGGTACTGTGCAGATGATCATCTTGATCTGCAAAGTACAAAAGTAGATTTTAGATATTCTGCAAGAAACATTTCTTAAAGTGAGACCTGCTAGGTGGTACAATATAAAATGCTAACTTTCCAAAAGCTATTCCTTTACTTTTTTCCCCTTAAAGGAAGTAAGACTTAATTGACCTATTCTTGTTAAGGATCCGTCAGCAATTCTCTTTAAAAACTCCTATTTAACATTTTGTGCCTTGAATACCAATCACTTTTGGCAACACTTTGACATACAAAAGATTTGGGATGGGGGAAGAAAACCTTTTCTTGACATTATTTAAATTTAACTGCTTTGAGGAAATGCCTTGCCGGTGGTCCAGAAAATGGGGCTTTCCCCCCCAGCAAATGTATGGGAAGCTTAATTTACAGCTTTAACCAGTTAAGACTGTGTCTTGGAAGGGTAAAACATAGGAAAGAAGAGGTATTTTTATATTTCCTTTTATTAACAAGGTCTGATTTTGAGAGTTCACCAATGGTTTCTAAATCTGGTAGTGGCAGTCAAGGTACAAGCTAATCTGCGCACTTATTGTTCTTCTGAATTTGATGTCCAACAAGAACTGTTCTGATGCCAGTAGTTCCCCCCTGCAAAGCATACCTCCCTTTCACCATATTGCATCTACTCAAGCAGCAAGCAGGTTTTACACAACCATTTTAGGGTGGAAAAGAACAAAATTCAGGCATCTGTCCCCCACTGTCTCAAACTGGTGATCAACTCTGTCAGAGATGATAGGCCCGAAAACCTTCTCATCAGGGAAGATCCCTGCATGCAAATAATTATTGATTAAACCATTACGTTTACTGGCAATGACTAACAACTTGCTAATTCCTGAGGGGATGTTTGTGTTGGAATCCAAAATTGCATATTCATAACAGCTTTGGAATGAAGCTACAGTTGAAGCAGACAAATAGCCAAATGTTAATACTTTACGTCCTCAATCTGGTAGATTTTCAAAATACGACGTTTGTATTTATAGACATAGATTTCCACGTGCATAATTGGAAGTGTGAAAATCCCCCTTTCCCCCTCAATTCTTTTCAGCTCTGGTTTTGTTTTTTGTTTTTTTCAGAAAAAAATATTGATTTTCCACATTTATCACAAAAAAAGACATAACAAAACACATAACAAAGAAAAACACATTACATCTGGTTCTGAATGTTTAGCAATTCACACACAAAGGAATTAACGTTCATCAAAATTTCAAACCATTACAAAGTATATCAATCTCGGGTCACAGAGTGCTTTGTATACTGCTCTGCACAAATATGTGGGAGAAATTGCCATCAAATGCAACTGGACTTACTTCTGAGTAATCATGCACCAGATTAGAGTCAGACCTTCTGATACAGTCCCTTGCCAGCATCTGACATTAATTAAAGAGAAGGGGGAAATACACAAATGGCAGAAAACGAGTCTGAAAGTTTTGATGTCATAAAACAAGGGAGAGGGAAATGCAGCCTTCCAGATGTTTTCAACATCAGCTCCTATCAGCCCAAACCGGCATGGTCAATGGTCAGAAATAATGAGAGTTGTCAACCAATAACACCTGGAAGGCCAGTTTTAATTTTAATTCACTATGCTTATTCCCAGGTAGATGCATATAGAGTTGCAGCCTAAATCCCACTGGGATTTACCTCTAAGTAAACATGCATAGGATTGTGTTGCATATGAGCTTTAAGGCCATATTCAAAACCTTTAAGCAGTTCCGCTGACTTGATTGGTTTAATTGCCCCTCTTTGGGGTGGAGGGTCCTCCTCCTCCTCTCCCTCCTCCTCCTCCTCCTCCTCCTCCTCCTCCTCCTCCTTCTTATCTGTGACCAAATGCTACATTGTGAACAGTTCCTGTTCAGGGTCCCAGTCACTTCATCCTTTCCCATAATATTCCATTCCATTCCACTCAACTCCACCTCCCAGTTTTCTCTTCCTCAACAGTCAGTCAGTATTCCATGGCCACAGAGCATGCTCAGTCCTTTTTGGGCTATTTTGGGGGGTTTCCCTCCCTTTGAGGTTGCTTTCATATCAATTTCACAGACACATATGGTAGCCACAGCTCAAAGCAAAACCCTGGACCTGACTGACGTGCGGTGTGATACAGCAGCAATCTTCTTAGGTTCTTATACTCCACAAGAAAATAACCATCCCAGACCCTCCAAATGGCCCTATTTTCCAGAATCCTGCCTGGTTTCTGATTTTATCCTGGAATGTCCCACTTTTCCTTAGCATGTCACTATTTTCATCAGAGAAACATTGGCGTATATGGAGTTATCTGACCCCTGAGCCATCTGAAGGCAGCCGTGTATAGGGATTTTTTTTCTTATTGTTTAATGTTTTATTATTTTCTTATATATGTTGCAAGCCACCCAGAGTGACTGGGGCAACCCAGTCAGATGGGTGGGATATAAATAGTGATGAAATATAATAATAATAATAATAATAATAATAATAATAATAATAATAATAATAGAATAGGACGACACTACAGTGGTACCTCAGGTTACATACGCTTCAGGTTACAGACTCAGCTAACCCAGAAATAGTGCTTCAGGTTAAGAACTTTGCTTCAGGATGAGAACAGAAATCATGCTCTGGCGGCGCAGCAACAGCAGGAGGCCCCATTAGCTAAAGTGGTGCTTCAGGTTAAGAACAGTTTCAGGTTAAGAATGGACCTCCAGATCAAATTAAGTACCGTATTTTTTGCTCTATAAGGCTCACTTTTCCCCTCCTAAAAAGTAAGGGGAGATGTGTGTGCATCTTATGGAGCGAATGCAGGCTGCGCAGCTATCCCAGAAGCCAGAACAGCAAGAGGGATTGCTGCTTTCACTGCGCAGCGATCCCTCTTGCTGTTCTGGCTTCTGAGATTCAGAATATTTTTTTTCTTGTTTTCCTCCTCCAAAAACTAGGTGCGTCTTGTGGTCTGGTGCATCTTGTAGAGCAAAAAATACGGTACTTATCCCGAGATACCGCTGTATTTTCATTAGAGAATTGTTGGAAGGTATGTCATCCCCCCCACCCTTAGACTAAACATGATGTGTAGCCTCTGCCCTCCCCACAGCGTCAGATACCATGTAGAAGAGAATGAGCATGAATTTGATTATGAATGCCACATCCCTTCCCAGCTTTGATAATCGAATAAGCATTGTTAGGAAAAGAGAGATGTTGTGCCGATGCTCTGGCAAAGGATTTCCATAGTAAGATGAGCTGTGCAGTTCTTTGGCTGCTGAACAACAGAAGGGGTTTTGTGTGAGTCTGCATAAGTATCAAAATGGCAAATGCCTTCACTTCCAGCAGTTTGAAGTGAGCAGTCTCGAGCACACAATACTGACTTCTAGATGTCAAAAGAAGAGATGGTTAGCATGATTGGGGTTCTCTGTGTTTTATCAAACAATTGGGCTGTCTCCCTCTCTTATTATGTAATTGGGTCTCCTCTCCACCCCCCCCCCCGCCCCTGTAGGGGTAGTGAAACTTATCTCATAGCTTTCATCGACTGGAAGAATAAGGCTTTTGATTATGGCTAGTGTTTTACAGCCATTGATCCATGCAAACAGAAAACTTTAAATCAATGGGTCGGGGGAATGGTAACGAGTGAAGTAAAATCAGTAAACAAGCAGTCTCTTGTTGCTAGTTCAGCTTGAATGGCCTTAAGTATAATGACTGTAGATTAACTATGTGGTATACAGCTACAGGAAGGAATATGGGTTCCCAGTAAAGATGAAGAGGAGACATATTGGGCCTAGTAGATTTTAATTCTAGAATTCAACTTCCAGACCAGGGTCAGTCCCAGATTTACAAAAGATATCCCGGTTTCTGATTTGATCCTGGAATGTCCCACTTTTCCTTAGGACGTCTCTATTTTCATCAGAGAAATGTCAGAGGGTATGGTAGGATGTCCCTATTTTCATTGAAGGGTATGGAATTATGCAACACCCCCTCCCCCGAGCCCAGGAGATAAGTAACTATGCAACCTTTAGAAGACACCTGAAGGCTGCCCTGTAAAGTTTTTTAACACTTAATGCTTAATTGTGGGTTGTTGTTTTTTTACATTGGAAGCTGCCTATAGTGGCTGGGGCAACCCAGTCAGATGGGTGGGGTATAAATTATCACCACTATCATCAAAATAAAATAAGATGTCCCTATTTTCATTGGTGGAATGCTGAAGGGTATGAACTTCTACACGCACACACGCACACACACACATGAATGGGGCAGTATGGCAGTGGTTTTTCAAGCTTTCTGCCTACAAGATGCCCTTTCTCCTTATGGACCTCTAGGTTATAGAAAGCTTGGGCATTACAAAAAAAAGGGTTCTCAGGTATGTTCTAGGATACACACCAAGGGTATCAATAGCTATTCTTTGTCCTAACACGGAGAAAACTTTCAATGGCAGGAGTGAGCTTATTTATGCCAATTGCAGATTGGTCTTGGTCATGTAAAACTCTGGGGAAGGATGAGGGACTGTGCAAGAACTGTGTATTTTCATTAAAGCCTCTCTATGCGGATCAAGCCATCCAGATGTGAATCTTCAAGGCAGGAAGGAATGACAGTTGTTATGTGCTGGGAAATGCCAAACCCTTCCCTAAAGGGTATATATCTAAAGATAGGACAGCCTTATTGTGAGTAGCTAACATGGTTAGCTACAGTTGAAAACTAAGGGAATAATTGCTGTGGGTAGTATCCAACCAATATGTTCAATCAGTGCAAGGATTTACCCTTGTGCAACATAGTTTTCGCCACACTTCTCTCCCCATGTGCTTCCTGCCCTCCCCCAATCTGCTCTGGAGGGTTGGAGGAAACCCTAGAACAGATTTGGGAGAGGGCACACAGAGGGAAGGAGAAAAGTTCTGTTGTACAAGCAAAAATCCTTGCACTAACAAGATACACTACTTGAATATCGTGTTAAATCAGTCTTCAGTTTTATTTTAAGAGAAATCCCCCACTCAGATGCTGATTTCTGTTTTAAGGTTAATACAGTCCCCCTGTTTAAACGACGAAAGGTAGAAGTGACCCAGCAAGTACCGTATTTTTTGCTCTATAAGACTCACTTTTTCCCTTCTAAAAAGTAAGGGGAAATGTGTGTGCGTCTTATGGAGCGAATGCAGGCTGCGCAGCTATCCCAGAAGCCAGAACAGCAAGAGGGATTGCTGCTTTCACTGCGCAGCGATCCCTCTTGCTGTTCTGGCTTCTGAGATTCAGAATATTTTTTTTCTTGTTTTCCTCCTCCAAAAACTAGGTGCGTTTTGTGGTCTGGTGCGTCTTATAGAGCGAAAAATACGGTATATGTCTTATATTGATTCAGTTCATTAGTCTTATATTGATTCAGTTCATTAGCACAGTTTTCTGTCTCTGATTGGCCATCCTGCTCCCTAGATCTTTCAAACTCAAAGGGTCTGGATATTACACATTGGGTTTTATGCATGTACATACTCTGCTTCTGAAAAATGGGATTATTTGCAAGGAGTTTAAAGTTTTGAAAGAAACTAACTATAACCAGTAAATATAACCAGACTTTCTGAAGTCTCGTGTAAATCTGCCAGCTTTCTCTGTATTTTTTCTCCCCAAAACCAAAATGAAGTATAACCAGGATACTCAGCATAAAAATAAAAATGGTACCCACACACTTGGAAGTAAATTTCATTGAACTCATCCGGGATTTACTTCTGAACAGGCATGTGCAGGATATCTCTATAAGTGAGCTTTGGGGTGGCATATCTCTTTAAAGGCTTGAATTTTAGAGAAAGCTGAGGATCCGGAAAGAAACTAGTCCTAGCAGTGGGACAAATTGGAATATTTCAGGTTGCGCTTTACTAGCTTTCAAACTGCTGCAAATCTAAGATCTAAGATATGTCAAGAAAAATTAACTGCACAACCCTTTCAATTTGTCCCTTAAGGGAACCCATCATTAGCATACTTTAAGAAAATATGTTATGCTTGAGCAGTAATTATAAAGTCACGACCTTGTGGGAAAATGCACATAGGGCTATCCTCAGAAAACATTTTATAAATGGAAATTAACTTAAGAAACAACGTTGGAAGTGTTTCTTTTGATGTTAATCAGAATTTAGTTTAAAAACAAAATGTCCAAAATAATTGAAAGTTTCCCCAGTAGCGTATTACTCCTTGCAACAGAAAGGGAGTAATCTAGCTTAAATCTGAAGTTGCTACACATTTTTTGGCATGTTTTAGCCGGAGGATCCAGGGAGACCTTATTAAGCCTCTCTTCTTCTTTTTTTTAAACGGGGGGAAAAAAGAGCACCCCTTCAAAGAGATGTTCTTTGCTTCAATACTGACAGCAGGATGCAGTAGAAGCTTGGCTGACAAGCACAAACTCTGTACTTTGAGATCCCCAAAGCGAAAGTATGCAACTGAACAAGTTCCTACTTGAAGAGCTAATGGACTGTTATCATTAAAAGAATGACAACACGTATGGCCATTTTCGATTAGCTTATAAGCCTGTGGAGCAAGGCTCTGCAGTTTTGTAATTATTGTGGCACACCTCATAGCATTAGGTGCATTAAAGAAAACCCAACGCAGTGAGGATTGTAATTTATGATGATGAGAAAGGTGTGTTCTATAGCTTGGGCAGGTTCCCATTTGGATGTTTACGGCTGGGTGGCTGCAGCGCCAAGTGGAGACTTGCATGTGTGGATGATGAATCCTGGATCACACACAGCTCACAGATAGATCTTTCATATCACCTTTGATGCAATGTTTTCCAAATTCATGTTTAAGGACTAAATGCTATGATTGTGTACTTGGGAGTAAGTCTTGCTTGAACTAAGTGGAGCTTACTCTACACAGGATTGAACTGTAAAGGTTCAATAAAAACTGCACTCAGTGTAAGAGTCAGATTCTTCACAGAAAAACTCTCCCTTTCCCTGATTTATAGAGGGGGAAAGGAGGATTGCATCCACTGGCTCCGGCGACATGAATCATAACTGCATATGTACTGTGAAATATTTCTGAAGTGGCAACTGGACGTACAGGAATTTCCACAAAGTACTCATAACTCAAGACGGGAAGAAACTCATTCTCATGCATGTTCTGCAACAGAACTCTATGACCCCTTATGGTGCACCCAGATCACTGAGAAAATCTGATTGTTGTTCCAAACTCTTCTGATTAGGCCTTTACTTGGGAATCAAGCCTTTAATGTGCCAGCCCCTGCCCTGTGAAACTCCCTGCCAATAGAAGCTACTTGCCTTCTTTTAAATGTCTGCTAAAATTGTGTTTTTGAGACTGGTCTTTACACTGTGAAGTCCTTTGCAAGCATTTACTGATGCTTTTAATGCTGTAGCTGTTAATTTGCATGATTTATACTGCCTCACTGTATTTTTTTTAAATGAAAGTGCAGTCTAGAAATAAATTAAATCGCTAATAAATAAATGGTGCATTTTAAAAATTTTCAAATACAAAAAAAAAGAGATAATTTGGCTATGCATTAGAATATATATGGCAAAAATGTGGTATGCACATCAGAAGCTGCAAAACACAGGTGCTTGTTTTAACCCCACTCCCCCGACTTTAACAATGATAACAATTTTTAATACACAACATGTTAAGATGTGCTATATATTCTGCTGTAACTGTCATGTAAGCTTCTGCTTTTGGAGGAAAGCAAAAGAAGGGCAATGCAGGTTTATTTCTGCGCCAGGAAGTCATTCCTGACTGTTCTTGTCATAACATTAGATATGTGCCAAAGACAAGTAATGTAGGAATTGCAGATGCAGACTGGGTATGCAAGAATAGAAGAGTGTTTGCTGGTTGCCTGTTATCATATTGCTGGTCCTGCAAATGCGAGGCATCCCAGACTAAACCTAAACCCTTTGGTCTTTTAGTCTAAACAGATTCATGATTTTGGAGTTGTCGGCTTGTGAGAGCCCATCACTCTTTGCCGCGGTCTGCTTTCAACCAGTGTAAATATTAGGATGTAAGCCATTTTCACATGGGCTTCAGTTCCATGAGAGGAAAATGCTACTGCTACACACACACACACTGAGAAAGAGAAAAGCCATGGGACCTCCCATGTGCAAGGATGCCATCCACTTATGTTTACAAGCACCAGATCTTTCTCCTTGTGAAGATTCCATCTAATTGCAAACGTAGCCAGACAGATGAGCGTAATAATTAGGGGGACGTTATGTAGATTGTTTGAGGACCAGGAGGGTTCTTATGCCCCATATTAGTGCCTTAAAATATGGAAATTTGAGGGCTTTATCTATTTAGTTCCATGTTTACCAAACCTGGGTCTCCAGCTGCTGTTGGACTACAACTCCCATCATTCCTAGCTAGCGGGACCAGTGGTCAGGGAGGGTAGGAACTGTAGTCCAAAAACAGCGGAAGACCCAAGTTTGGGAAACCTTGATTTAGTTGAATAGAACTGCTCTTGAATAAAATTCTCTTCAGGACAGTTAACAACAAAATTCAGTTTAGCAAAAGTTTAGCAAACGGAACAGTTACAAAAGAATAACTAAGAAGAACAATAGTAAAATTCAAGCAGAACAAACAGCGAGAAAGCCCATACAAGATTATAAGGCTCACTAATGTTCTCTGCCTGGCACCTAAATGATAATAAAGAAGGTGCATGCCAGTGTTTAGCCCTGCCTGGCATTGAAACCTGAAGTCTCCTCAGAGGATCAGCAGGATACCCCAGCAGATCTCCTGCCACATCAGCTGCCTGACTACTGGGCCAGCTCTGAGGCCTGACCCACTCCCATTTCCTCCAGAGCCATAGGAAGAAGTGACAGTGATCCAGGTAGGATCTTCAGGACCATCACTGTAATATCTGGCTAGCAGCACTTGATGCTATTTGGGAAAAGAAGGAAGTGCATGGAAGCACCTAGTCTGATCCCATCCTGGCTGAGAGCCAAGAAGCGGGTAGAGTTTTCTGCTACTGAATAAGATCCCAGTGTGAGCGGGCTCATCACTGAACCAACCACAGAAGCAATTGTTCCCATGCAGTTTCAAATGACAGCCTTCCTCAACTGGGGAAATTGATAGCATCAGGTGCGCCACCACCAAGAAGGTCCCTGTCCTGTTAGTCATCCTCCTTTTCTCAGATGTGGGAGACCCTTTTCCTGAAGACCTTAATTTCCTTTCTGAGCATGAGCAATGATGCCATTTGCTAGAACTGATGGACCCTCTTTGCTCTGGCAAATGAATGAGGTCATAAGAAGACATTCAGGTTTGTGACAAGTTAGCAAAGAGAACGTCAAGGAATGAGAAAAATAGCCAGCCAGAGGCTGGATACCTTTATTTGAAACAGCTTCTGCTTAACACCAGCAATTTTAGTGATAACACTTCGCAAGATTGTTTGCATTTCTAGTTAAAAGATGAAAGTTGCTAAATTATTATTATTATTTTTTGTAAAGTTCAATGGGTGATATTAAACTAAGCAGAGGAGGCCCACTGAAAAAACCAACTTTCCTTCACACCATGTTCATTAATTTCATTGGCTCTACGATGAGCAAATAGTTAAACATCACTGTGTGTGTGTGTGTGTGTGTGTGTGTGTGTCTGAGAGAGAGAGAGAGAGAGAGAGAGAGAGAGAGAGATTGGATCAAAACAGCTGTCTGTATTTTTTGACTTCCTTTGAAGACATGGCTATAGGGACTGTCTCAATGAGTAATTCTAAATTTACCACTCTTGATTTCTATAATGCAGGGCTGGTTGGTTAGCTGGATTTTTCATGCTCACGGAAGCATGGCTTCTTCTTTGACATTTGTGCAACAGTATTAACACATCATTCAAAGTTGAACTTGTCATAGATATTCACATTTGAATATTCATTAAAGGTAAATCAGCTATACAAATGTGATGAATGAATTTGAATTGTACTCTCTAGTTTCATCCCTGCCAGGCAGAGAAAGCAAGGCAAATGAAGAAGAAACTGAAGGAGTATTGGCAAGCTCTTTTACATGTTCTCCTGGTACTATTTATTTACATGTTACTAAATTAATCTTGCAATTCCTTCTGTTCCTCCCTTTCTCACACCCTCTGCTTTCCCACATCCTCTTCATGTTCATCACACATTTTTTGCACATTTCTTAATTATCTAATGTGTATTTTAAATGGAGTGCAGATTTGGGCAGTTTGCTAGCTCAACGAATTCTTTAGCTCTGAAATGGCCAGCATTCTATTCCAGGCAAATCAATTAAATATAATTCTGCACTCGAAAACAGAAGGCCTTCAACCACACTTTGCAGTTCAAATGAGAATTATTGGTCACTAGGAGGTTACAACAAAATGGCAAATATGCAGCTCTGTTCAAGATTGCCATTTATAGATCAGAATGTTCAAAGAGCCAAATAGATGAGAAGGCAGGAGGATTGATCTGCTGGCTGCTGACGTCTCAATGGTCCTTTGTACGGAGAGAGCCTCTTCCTTGCTGCAGTTCCTAGGACATTAGAAAAATTGCTCTCCAAAATTGATTAGTCACAAGTTTTCCAGTTATCACTTAATATCACCAAGCAACTATCACACAGGTGTGAGGTAGCCCTAAGTCATCTTCTTGGAAGTAGGAATATTTGTTCGTTTGTTTGCTTGTTTGTTGCATCTTTTTCTCACCATTCCCTCAAGAAACTCAGAGTGGTATACAGTGGTACCTCAGGTTAAGTACTTAATTCGTTCTGGAGGTCCGTACTTAACCTGAAACTGTTCTTAACCTGAAGACCACTTTAGCTAATGGGGCCTCCTGCTGCCGCCGCGCCGCCGGAGCACGATTTCTGTTCTCATCCTGAAGCAAAGTTCTTAACCTGAAGCACTATTTCTGGGTTAGCGGAGTCTGTAACCTGAAGTGTTTGTAACCTGAAGCGTATGTAACCCGAGGTACCACTGTACATGGTTCTTTTCTGCCTGGGTCTTTTTTTCCCCAGTCGGAACTTGCAGGAACTTAGTAATGTCACCTCTTAGATGGGCACCATTACCATTCTAAGAGAATGAGGGACTTATTTATGTATGCTACAACAGCGGCAAGAGTCTTGATGGCACAAGGATGGAAGAATGAGGAAACCCCGACAAAAGAACAGTGGCAAGAGAAACTGATGAACTATGCGGAACTGGCGGAACTGACATACAAATTGTGAGATAAGGACAACTGTGACTTTAAAGAAGAATGGGGACTTTTTACAAACTATTTTAAAAGACAACAAAAGGAATTGGACTCCTTGGCAGGTTTTGAATAAACATACACAAATTTATTGAGGGTTAATATAGTAGATAGAGAATAAAAGGATATATACAATTTTGCAGTATGCAGAGAATAACATGAGTTGAGAAATCAGAGAGAGGAGCCGAGGGAAGTTGGGGGGGGGGAGGGAGGGAGGGGGAAAAGGGGGGAAATAATGAAGATGATTTTTTTTGATAATTTGTTATGTTGAAATTGTTAATAAAAAACTTTTAAAAACCAAAAAGAAAAATAGCACTGCTTCTGCCCATTTTATCCACATGCCTACCTTGCGAAGTAGGTTAAACAGAGACTGGATCATGATAACCCACCTAGCTTAAGGGGTCAGTGGTCCCTCCCCAGTTCAGATCCCTCCCCAGGTTCATCCGTTGTGTGTCGGGGTCCCCAGGGCCACCCCAATAACTCACACATCACACAGATTTTTTTGTTTAAGATTTTTGGCATAATTTTGGCCACAACTTTATTAAAATACAAATTTGTGAGTGGTTGCTTAGGCATTGGTCGCGACTATCTGCCCCCACCATGGGGGACAGACTGACATTCCGCATGATGCGAAAGTCAGAATAGGGGAATACACTTGGGGATAGCGACAGAGCAGGGAACCTGCCCTCACCCCAAATGCAACCAGGAGCTCATTGCTATGGCCCGAGCCCCCTTGACAGAGTGGACAAGCAATAGTTAGCCCCTGATTCCTTTAACGGAATCCCTTGCAGCTGCAGCATTAGGGGGGCAGGCACAGCCAATCCATGCCCCTCAACCAACCAAACCATAAACCAATGCCTAACCGCAACCTTACAAGTTGTGACGATTTGCTATGCAGTAGGCAAAAACCAAATGGCCCCAGCCAATCACCTAGATGGACAAAATTCCTACCGGGCCCCTGCCCCAAGAGCAGACGACCCCATGACAGGCATAGCAAGGTCAAAGCGAACAACCCTAATTCTAGGGAGGGGGGGACGGGCAATCCAATGCACGGGCGAAAAGACTCGTGCAAGGAGTTTTAGCATTTCTGGCTGTCAATCAACAAATGGCAACATTAACTTCTTCCCAACAACAAGGGAAGCCCAATCACATCAGTGGCCAACGATCAATTAGCCCGCCCCCAACTTTGGAGTGTCCTGGCGGCCCCCACCGCAACACGTGCTCTCCATGAAAGAGAACACGCTTTATATCACACAGTTCGTCAGTTCTGCCTTCACAGTTCTGATAATTATCACATACGATTAACATATTTTTGTCCCTTCTCCATACCTTTCTTTTTACTTCAGCAACTATTCTTCTTTTCTAATTCCTCAAGTACTACCCTGGGTAAAGGCAAGCAGTGGGTCACTTGAATGTCAAAGTCATAGCTTTTCACCCAAGGTGAGTTGAGAAGGCTGAAAAGCTGTGCTTAAGCAGTTCCTGCTCATGTGTGATAGAACCATCGCAAGCTATTGCCGATAAGACCTTTCTACATCACTGCACCATCAGGTATCTCATGCATTTTATATTTGTGCTCGAAATCACTAACCAAGTGCATTATCTTGGAGCCTGAATATATCTGAAGGACAATGTGCCTCCTCACATCTCTCTGTGGTGGTTACAATCTTCAAGATCAATTATACTTAACTGTTTCCCTGGGCAGGTTGCATTCCATTTTCTGGAAAATCTGTGTCCATTCTTCATTTTCAGTGACACTCATACAAAGGCCAGCTTCCAGTACACTGTGGCTGTTTAGCTGAGCCTTTGTCTAACCAGTGACATGGATTCTGAATACAATCTGAGAGGCTGGAGTTTTGTATTTAAAGATGCAACACTGTCTCTGTCCAAAGAGGATATTTTTTTGAAGCACACTGCAATTGCTACACACACAGAGAGAGAGACATTTTAAGATTGTTTCGCCATATATGGAACCTTGGTTACAAAAACTAATTTGCTGGATTATGGCATTCTGAATGACAAAAGCAGGCATTTCAAAATCCACAACTGGAATTCTGTTTTCTGTTTTTCTGCACTTTAGTTTCCTCAGGAAACAAAACAAGTTTCCTGTAGAAAAGAGAGCCAGCACCCACCAAGTGTTGGACTCACACATGAAACAATTGTCCAGTTGTCAGTCAGGAAACCCTCTGAGTGACCTTTGGTCAGTAATCTCTCTCAGTCTACCTCATAGAATTATTTTGTGGATAAAATGGGAGAGAATATTTTTATAGTGGTACCTTGGGGTACATGCACTTCAGGTTATAGACTCCGCTAACCCAGAAATAGTACCTTGGGTTAAGAACTTTGCTTCAGGATGAGAACAGAAATTGTGCAGCAGCGGCGCAGTGGCAGCATTAGCTAAAGTGGTGCTTCAGGTAAAGAACAGTTTCAGGTTAAGAACAGACCTCCAGAACAAATTAAGTACTTAACCCGAGGTACCACTGTATATGCTACAATAATGTGGTAATGTGAGGTAACGGGTTTGGGTGTTATGTCCTGTATGACTCTAACCCAACCTGGCTTTCTCTGATGTCTGATTTCTCAGTAGTACCATATTTTCTTCACAACCTTGAATTTACAAATTCAAAAGTATACTATCCTGTGCATATTTACTTTGAAGTATGTCCCTCTAAATTTAATGGTACTTTTTTCCTAGTACCTATGCTTAGGGTCATTGCCCAAGAATCACAGAAGATTTTGCACAAGAATAATAGCTTACAATTTCATTACATTTGACCCCTAGCCTCAAGTGTATAAGAGAAAATGTTTGTACGTAATTAACTCTGTGATTTATCTACCTAGAAAGCAGCTGCCCAGATAATCAGCTGAATAAGCCTGGCTCTGTATTCCTTACTGTTTCTTGCTGACATATTTGTGAGATGGTAGCTTGCTAAACGGCACCCTTTAGGAAACGTGCTCTCATCTATTTCTACTACGCATCCCTTAATAGTAGATGTCGCATGCTCTCTGAAAACACTTTTATGAGAGAGGCTGCATATGCAATATTTGACACCAGTCCTTTGAAATAACAAGGATTTGTTGGTACGTGCAAGAAACTTTTCTCCCAGTGGTTTTCTGTAGGAGTGTTTCAAGCAAGCTGCCACATTGCCATTGGATCATATAATGGAAATAATCTGTTCAAACTTGCTTCAAAAGCTTTGCTTGCTTCTTTACATTATTCTAAGTCAGGAGAAGTTGTGTGTTAATGGTTTTAAAAAACCAAAAAAAAAAAAAAACAAACAAACCAATGCCATCTGTTACATATAACATTAAAAAAAAATCAAATGAGAAAGAAGCAAAAAAGTATCTTAATTCAGAGACTGTAAATGATAAAGCCTTATTTCCGCCACTCTTGTAGTTTGCTATGAGGGGAAATCCGGCCCAGATTTAAAAGCAGAATTAGTTTTGTTTCTACAAACTGAGTAACACATGAACCCTGCCAAGAATGGATGTGCAATGATGAATGCCAGAATCTGAAGCCATGTGTGTAGAATTCTGTAAAGTGGCAGCCATTTTGTTTAAATGGTTTTCTCCACTTTGGTGAGTGTCTGTTTTGAGGGCCTAAGATCATCTTTCCTTCAGGGATGAGAAAGCTCACAAGAAAATCTGTTCCCATATATATGAGTACAGGGAATGGTTTTCAGAATAAAACAGTGCTTCTGAGAAAAAAAACAACAGAAAGGCCTGTTGGAAAACAGTATGGAGCAAATGGGCAAGTATGTCAAAACCTGGTATTTATCCTCATGTACACATTTTTTATATGTGATTACTTTTCCCTCCGTGTATAATTAATCTAGGGTTTACAGGAATTAAGAGGATACTGTGAATGCAATAGAGAATCCATGTAAACAATTCATTGGCCTTGAAAGCTCTAGTCAGAAGGAAAGAGAGAAGGAATAGAGAATGAGTCAGTGTATTTTAAAAGTTCGCAAGAGGCCTGTTCACTTTTGAAATTGGCTAACCCCAGATAGCCCTCCAAGCTAATTCTTAGCCCTCCCTCCACTGATTTTGCAAAAATGAGGGAGGGGAAATAGGCAGAGTGATAAGGTGTTAAGAAGGATTAAACCTCTCTGCCTAGTTGAGCACCCTGGTGGTAGGGATGGGGGAGAAATTCAATTCATTTAACATTTAAACGTGATTGAACCTAATTTGGTCTGGTTTGGACAGGCAATGGAAATTCCCTCCTGTCCTCCTGTAAGGATGATGGACCCATTTGGATGGCCTGCCCTTGGAGACTGAAGGAACACGATGCATTCCAGATGTTCTAGGGGGATTTTTCAGTGAAGAAAACTGGCGATCCTGTCAAAGCCCTGGTCTCTCATGCCACGCTGCCATGGCCGGAGAGCGCTGACTTCTTCTTGTGAATTGGACTTCAAAACAACAACCCGTGAGTAGTACGGAAATTGGATTTGTAAAGAAAATCTTTTTTGAATTAGGCATGATTGGGGAAGGCGCAAACAGGAAGTCCGTCTCCCCGTCCTGTAAACAATCTAAAGCAAGGACCTGCTAACTAAGGTCGAGAGAATCTTTTCTTTTTTAATTGGGCAAAAGACATTAATTTCACGATTTGGCACTACAAGAAATTTTACTGGAGGATAAGAGCTAATTTTGGAGCTGAAGTGCCCCCCCCCCCCCCGGACCCGGGAGTGATCCGCGAGAGAGCCTGTTGAAAAGGTATTAAAGAGTTTGACAGCTGTCAAATTAGCTGTCAAGACGGAAAAAGAGAACTTTGTTTCTGCTACTTCTGCTGGCTATATTTGTTACAATTTGACTATACTTTGTTGAAAATAAGGAAGAACTGATACAAACTAATTTGATTTTTGGATTTGAACTGGAAGGAATACTAAGTAACCAAAATCCCTCTAGAGGGGGTTTTGGGACATTACAAGAATGGCTGAAGGAGGGAAAATTCAAGCTAAGTTGGACAGAGTCTTTGTTCTCTTGGGAAAGCTACAAGGCCAAATTGATGTTTTGGCTACAAATGTTGCAACTCTGGATTTAACAGTAAACAAATTCATTGAATTTGATAAGGATTTGACTCAGGAAGCTCATGCAGCTGGACAAGAAGAGAAACTTGAGAGCTTTGAGAGTGTGGAGAAAGAGATATATGTTGTTCCTGAGGAAAAGGAAGGAGGAGTTGTAATGTTGCAGAAGACAAAGGAGGGCCAGAGGCCTGACATGATGGCTACAAAGGTAAATAAGAACTTGATGGTGAAAATCTGGTCTGAATTGGAGACTGAAGAATGGAGAGATCTCCTTATGTGGAGATCTGAAGACCCAAGGATTACAAATTTGATTAAGGTGGAAGTTGGAGCTTTGGGGACATTTGGACTTGAAAGGAGTAAGAAACAAGATTCAGGCTCCACTTTTAAGTATGGAGGTCTGGCTGGAAGAAACATGGACCTTATTGGGCTAGAGCTTCTCTGAGATTTGGTGTTTAGTACCAAGGACTACCAAAAAAAACCGGCAGAGAGGAATTGAGAGAGAATTAAGAGCCTCGGACGTGAGATCTCCAGGCTGATAGTAGATTGACTGATGGACGTTTGTTGGGGATTGAAACCGGGAAAGGGGGGGTGGAGTTTGGGAATCCAAAGGGTGTATAAATATAACCTGTTTTGTTTTTATTTTGTTTTGTTACTTGTATGAAAATTGGGGAAATCGTGGAAGGGAATTTAGGCCGACTTTAGAAAAAGGTTTTAAGAATAAGCAATGATGTATAAATATTGATGTTTATAAGGCAAAATTGGCTTTTTAAAAAATGAACTAAATACAGAAAGGTTTAGAATTAGGGATAAGAACTTGTTGAACCAACAATCTGAACTGGAATACAAGAGGGGGAGGTGCGGGGAAGTCAGGGAAATATGTTATAGAAAATAAGGATTGTGAATTCTATGTGTTTTTAAACTTTTTGTTTTTTGATTTTTTAATGTATTACAGTGGAAAATCTTAATAAATATCTTTTAAAAAACAAACAAAAAAAACAAAAACAAAGCCCTGGTCTCACTATGGAACACGATGATGAAATGGGTGCTTCACATGACTGCTCCTGAGCACCCTCTCTGGTGTCATGGAGCCCAAGTGATCCCTCAGTATTCTGAGGAACTCCGGATTATGAAACAAGTGGCACAATTCTCACTCTGAAGCTGACCAAATACTGGTTAGAGTATGTTATTGTGCTCTACCATGTGGAAGTGCAGACTGCAGAAAAAGGCTCTTTTTGCAGCTTGTATTGCATTCTCTGTTAGCCAGCCGGCAGAGTTATTTTGGATGGTCTGGAGGTTACTGACACCCATTGTGGGGGAGGGAGCTCTGGAGCATTTGAAGATCTGTGTCAAGGAGCTGTCAGTGAGGCAGGTCACCCACGGGGCAGGCACACACAGAGAAGGCACGGAATGCAATTAGTTTTTTATTAGCAGAAAATAGCAATACAGTGGATGCTCGGGTTGTGAATGTGATCTGTGCGGGAGGCACGTTTGCAACCCGCAATGTTCGCAACCCGCAGTGCCACATCTGTGCATGCGCGGGTCGCGATTCGGCACTTCTGGTACTTCCAGGTGTGGTGCGGTGCGCAACCCGAAAACACGCAACCTGAAGCGTCTGTAACCCAAGGTATGACTGTACAGCAATGTCCCTGGTTCATCTTAACTCAACAGAGGCTCTCCTCCTCATCCAACCAGGCCACTATGGCCAACTGGCCACACAGTTTGAGGATAAAGCTCTCAACTTTGGAGTAATATTGACTCTGCACTCATTGCCTCTCCAGTCCAAGTACCAAGTGACGTTATTGAGGATGTACTGTGGGATCAATTTCAGCTTATGCAAACAGCTTATGTGGACAAGGTGCTGGTGGCAATACATCCGACCATGTGCCCTCTTGACCCCTGTTCTTCCTGGCTTATTCAATCTACCAGAGGGGAGAAGACTGGTAGGGTTCAGAGCATGGCTAATGCTTCTTTGAGTAAGGGGCTGGTCTCTGCTGCATTAAAAGTGGCAGCGGTGTGATAACTTCTAAAGAAACTGGATCTGGGCCCTTTTGATTGGAACAACTATTGACCAGTCACAAATACCCCCTGTGGAGAATGTGGTGGAGAGGGTTGTGGTGCAGCAGCTGGATGACAAAGATTATTTAGATCCATTCCAATGTGAAACTGAGTCAGCCTGACGGATGACCTTTGCAGAGAATGGGACAGAGGGAGGTCTACCTTGCTCCTGCTGCTTGGTCTCTCATTTGCTTTTGGCACCATCTACCATGGACCAGTTCCAGGAAATGGGAATTGGGGGCACTGTATTAGAGTTATTCCAATCCTACTTTGGAGGTTGATCCCAGACAGTAGCATTGGGACAGTGCCGCAGGGCACTATCTTATCTCCCGTGCTATTTAATATCTATATGACGCCACAGAGAGTGGTCATTAGGGGTTTGGGGGCAAGGTGCTATCAGTATGCTGATGATATCCAGCTCTAGTTCTCCATAACAGCTGAATCAAGAGAGGCCATGCATTCCCTGGTCCATGCAGTTATGAAATCGACGAGGAAAATCAATGCCTTGTTATTGAACACCTTTATTTTAGAAATTCCTCTGGCCAGGAAAGTGTGGAATTTCTCAATGGCCCATAGTGTGCGTGTGTGCGCGCGCACACACACGCGCACACACACATGCCCCAAGAATCAGTCAAACCTTGTTATCAGGGAAGCTTCAATCCATCACCATTTCATTTAGGTGCTTATCTTGGGTGTCACAAAAGTAACTCCTTTTCTTTTTTGCTCACACATTCTTCCCATTTAATGAAGTGGGCTAAGATATCAATGTGGTACTTAGATAAATGTTTTAGCGTCCTTCCTCTTAAAACAGAAGCAAAGAGAAGTCCTGTCTGGATGCATAAATTTTATCAGGAACCATGATTCATGATCCCGAGCGTAAGATTCACAAACAATGTGACCCCAACCCTGACAATGCATTAATCAAGCACTAAAAAGAAAAGCAAAAAGAATAGAAAGGAAAGGAAAGGAAAGGAAGGAAGGAAGGAAGAAAGAAAAATAAATTTCAAGGTTCTAACTGGAAGCAGTGAGCAAAGTGCCTAACCAGAACAACCTCTTCACTTGCATTATTCCATTTATGAGCCTGCATTTAAGAGGAACAAAAACAACAAAATATATGAGATGCAATCGTCTCCGTCTCAGAAAATAAAAGGGTAGCCAAGAAGATAAATGGATATTTTGGTGCTATCCAGGTCACCTTGACAGTTTTGTAATATCCCAAAGTTGAAATAACGAGTGTTTTCTCAAAATAATATCAGTATGTGAATTATATTTGATGTATTCCCCTTCTTTTTTTGTAATTGTTATTCTATGGCCACCAAAAATGAAAAGAAAAATATCCCCTTAACATTTTTATCACTGCAATGCTGAAGTTGGCTGTAGCAATTCTTTAGTCTGCTTGCATGCAAACAAAGAAACAAAAGGTGTTTTTTAAGTCCCTGCAATCAAAGGTCTCAATCAGTGGTTCCTAAACCCCATAGTACATAGAACATAGAAGATAAGTTTCACCTTTGTTTCAGGGATGCAATTTCTGCCTCAGAAGGGGCTTCTTTCTCATTTCTTTCTCTTTATCAGCTGCTGATGCAACTAACCAAAGGGCTAGTGTGACTTTCCAACATACTGGAATTGCATGCTCAGTTATGCTTATCCAAAAAGGCAGATGAGCAGTTTTCACAATGCAGACCTGAGTAATTGTATATATATTGTTATCCACAATCATCTAATTGTGCATCATCATCATCATCATCATCATTCAAAAGCAAAGGCATATTTTTAAGCAGTACAATGCAGAAAATGTAGATCTGAGTCACTGTTGTACGCACATCGTCAATCAGATTTTCTTAACTACTGCTAATCATTGGTTTATATAGAGACAGAAAGTTGTCCCTTCTCCAGCTCAGATCCTCTCCCACCCACCCACAACAGATGACCAGTGGACTACTTTCTTCCCCAGTTCAGTGCTGGGGAAGTTCTGTGCACAAAAGAATTCATTTCAGTTCAAGTTCACCCCTTCCAAAAAGGAACTGGCCTCATTCTAAACAAAAAAAATTCCTTCCAGTAGCACCTTAAAGACCAACTAAGTTAGTTCTTGGTATGAGCTTTCGTGTGCATGCACACTTCTTCAGATACACTGAAACAGAAGTTGCCAGATCCTTCTATATAGTGAAAAGCAAGGGGTGAGAAGGTGAAAAATGGCTTTGTCATGTATAGGAATTTCAGAAATAGACTGGAAAGAGAAGCTGCTGAATTGCAATTCATTACCAAACTTAAAACCATGGAGAGACCTGGTCTGAACAAAGACATTGGATTCTTATCTCATTATACATGACAAAGCCATTTTTCACCTTCTCACCCCTTGCTTTTTCCTGTAAGACCTATTGCAGTCGTTAAGAGTCGTCAACAGGCTCATCACAGCTATCTGCCAATCACCCATTCCCACCACGCTTCTGAGTAATACCCCTCCCCACCTTCTCACTATATAGAAGGATCTGGCAACTTCTGTTTCAGTGTATCTGAAGAAGTGTGCATGCACACGAAAGCTCATACCAAGAACTAACTTAGTTGGTCTTTAAGGTGCTACTGGAAGGAATTTTTTTTTGTTTTGACTATGGCAGACCAACACGGCTACCTATCTGTAACTGGCCTCATTCTAGTTTAATTCACAATTCATCCAAGTGACCCTTGGAATTTGCCCCTAGCCTTCAGAATTTTGAATGCTGGTCTTATAAAATACACTTAAGGAGAATAAGAAAACATCAAAACGCACACATAATGCAATGTGAACAATTTATTTATTTTTCCTAACAAATATTATATTTAAGCTTCAACAGAAGCACTTTTTCAGATAGGTAAAACTGGTAAAGTCTCTGTCCACAACAAACCAGACAAGTGCTTTGAAACCATCTCCATTTTAAGATCTTGCTGCCTTTTTAGACTGTTTCATTATTTTTCTGAATTATTTTACCTGTATTTTAATTGGGATTTTTATTTTAGTTTATGAAACCTACACAGTTAATTTCTTTCGAAGGGCTGTATATGTATTACAGTGGTACCTCTGGTTACGTACTTAATTCGTTCCAGAGGTCCGTTCTTAACCTGAAACTGTTCTTAACCTGAAGCACCACTTTAGCTAATGGGGCCTCCTGCTGCTGCCACGCTGCTGCCATGCGATTTCTGTTCTCATCCTGAAGCAAAGTTCTTAACCCGAGGTACTATTTCTGGGTTAGCGGAGTCTGTAACCTGAAGCGTATGTAACCTGAGGTACCACTGTATTATCATTATTCTCAAGATACAGCCAAGTGAATTTGTGTGCTTATAGATTTGTGTGTAGGGAGGGAGAAGGTGGGATCAGGGACGCGGGTGGCGCTGTGGTCTAAACCGCTGAGTCTAGGGCTTGCTGTTCGGAAGGTCAGCAGTTCGAATCCCCGCGACGGGGTGAGTTCCCGTTGCTCAGTCCCAGCTCCTGCCAACCTAGCAGTTCGAAAGCACGTCAAAATGCAAGTAGATAAATAGGTAGCGCTTTGGTGGGAAGGTAAACGGCGTTTCCGTGCGCTGCTCTGGTTTTGCCAGAAGCGGCTTAGTCATGCTGGCCACATGACCCGGAAAAACTGTCTGCAGACAAATGTCGGCTCCCTTGGTCAGTAAAGCGAGATGAGTGCCGCAACCCCAGAGTCGTTCGTGACTGGACTTAATTGTCAGGGGTCCTTTAACTTTACCTTTTAGGGAGCAGATGAGGACTAGAATACATATATTTGAAATAGGAGGAAAACCTCCAGTCTGTCTGCTGGGCATACTGGTTTTAATACACCATGAGGCAGCTGCCAGTGTGTGGTAACCTGGATCCCATTCTGAGGCTCTTTGCTGCAGTGCTTCTAGATAGAGAGGCAAGGCCTTTAAGGCAGGAAGATCTCCTCAAGAAGCGTCACTGTCTAAAAATAAAATCCTCTCCTGCCTCTCTTCAGAAAAGAAAAAAAAATAATGCTTGCAGATTTAATTATTTCGCAGCATGGGTTTAGTCTTGATTCCAGGAAAGAATATGCATACAAAACAGAGTGAAAAGCAGGTGTTGTTTTCAGCATTACCTAGCAAAAGAGAATCATAAGAATCTTAATAAAATATGGGCAAGAAAAAACATAAGTGTTCCATTCCATTCAGATACATAACATTTAGAAGTTGCAGGGTGACATTTTACTGGCATTTTGGTACCCATTTTCTTTATTATCCTTTGTCATAAACTTCACCGTGCCTCTCGTGCATACATTTACTTGATCTTTTCAGCAAAGTTTATCCCGCACTTCATAATAAAACAGGTATAATCTCCACTGGAATTACTGATGTACTAAAATATATTTTCTCTGTGCTCATCATGTTCCCCAAATAATCCCTTAAATAAACCTCTTCTTTCTAATCCACTCCTGCTATATAGGGAATGCATTTTCTTTTTTCTTTAATAAATGATCTCCCTGACAGTGTTTTACATAATATGTTAGGAGATCATCATTTGCAAACTGAACTCTTTCTCACTTAGTAATGTTCTATGTCCACAACTTTTCTAAGCTGTAGCACCTTAAAAAAAAAATGGTACTTGATCTTCTCAATCATACTTTTTCTTCAGACAGTGTCACTAAGAGATCTATCTGGTTAAGTATAGGTGTGTACACACACACACACGCCAAGCAGAATTCACTCTTCCCAAAACAATATGGAAGCTGAAACATAGCTATCCTTTGAAATCTGCACTTCCCTGAATTTTCTGAGGCAGATAAATAACATGCATGAAAATGCATATATTAATTAAAATAACAAACAAAAATGCATCATATTGGGCAGAATTGCACACAGAAATGTGTATATTGGGAGAAATGTGCCTTAAAATTCTGGTGAATATTCACGAGGAACTCAAGACTGGGAAAAGGAGACACTAAGAGAAATCAAAACTAATATTTCCTAGTTTTCATCCTTACAGTTCAGAATCTCACTACTTTGGGCTCCCAATAGCTCTCACTATTGAGGGAAGGAGTACCATTTGCATTGCAGTACCACACAGTGTAATTTGGCAATAAGGGACTTATGCCTTGCTGAACTGCAAGTTCAGCCCTCTAGCCTAGAGCCAAGTTTTAGGCAATGGCTGCTTTTTTTCTTAGGAGTTGATTTCTGCATTTTAGAGATCGGGACTAGGCCACATTGTAGAGTTCCCCCACCCCTGCCACCTCAAGCTTTGAAATTATCTCCAGAGTTTTGCTTAGAGGACAATCCGAAGCAATTTTAGGGTGTCCTTTTCACTGAGGAGAATGGGGGAAGCCACAAAAAATGGATATTGTAGGTACATCTCTGGAGACCTGTTGGATAATGAGATGGTGCTGGTGTTCTCTAGAGCAGGTGTGGAAAACCTTTGGTCTTCCAGATGTTGCTGAACTGCAGTTCCCACCATCCCTGGTCACTGGCCACCTCTGAAGGGCCAAAGGTTCCCAACATCTGCTCTAGAGGTTGGAGGTAGCCCAACAACCTTGTTTACTCAGTCTTATGTGGGAAATATTCCATGAGTTACTATAAATCTATACTCCTAATCAATGGTGATAGAGGTCAGAAGTAACTCTCTCTCTCTCTCTCTCTCTCACACACACACACAATTGCCCCTGGCACAATGAATCTTGGCATTATCAGTTGTTAACAGAAGGAGTAACAAATTGAGAATGAGTAGGAAATACCATGTAGTGGCACCCAGGGCCAACCCCACTTTTAAGGCTACAATCCTAATAAGACAGAAATGACTGCAAAAACTGGCATTTTTTTCCTGAGTAAACCTACTCAGGATTGGCTTCCCTTTCTTTTAGTCACCGCTTGCCCATATGACAATTTGCTTGGGTAACATGGTCTAAAAACACACACACCGTTCAATACAGTCATAGATTAATGATCTAGTTATACCCTCCCTGATTACAGCCAGTACACATTGGAACACCAGTTGAGGGAAACATACAATAGCTGTTTCGTCAGGCTCTGCTCATGACCTTCATGGGGAGGAGGCATGACTTACATATAAGATATCCTGCCCCAAATACAGTGACTTTTCAGCAGTAATTCTGTTGCCGCCAACCAAGAAAGATCCACAGACTATGGTGCCAAGCTTGTGTTAATGCACTCATTTTCTTATTATTTGCAAACGGATTTTACCTAGAAGCAAATAACACCGAAATGAGCACTAAACATGCACCATATTACACAAATTCCAGTAGTGGCTTTTTTTTTTTGTCATGTGAAAGTTCAAATACAATGTGGAACTTTACAGTTAAGGAAAGGTAGAAAAAGGAATAAACCCTCATGTGAGTGCAGCCTGAGGCTTCCCACACAATTTAGCATTTTGAATCATATGTGGATCTTCCTTGAGGACACGGGGCTCCTTGCCTCAGAATAATTCCCCTGAACTAACTGAGGAATGGGGCCAGCGGAGGTGAAATGACACACTAGAGGAACAACTTAATACAGCTCCTCTCGCAATGAAAAAGTGGAACATCTGAATAAAGCTCGTGTCAGAATGACATTGAAAAATCACTGCCTTCAGTGGTTTTGCTTGTTTATGTTAAATTATCTCTTTCAAAGGAGTAATCCATTAAAAAAGGTACAATCTGTAGTCCAAGTTACTTTAGTCATGTCCAAGGACACTTTTCTGGTTCCATCACAAACTCCTTTTGAAAGATATACACACGCCCCATTTGGAAACATCCTTCTTTGCAGAGAAGGGCAGGCTTCTTGTTTGAAAAGCACAGCATGAAGAATCTTTGCATATGTGGTTCTTTGGACCCCTTACCTGCGAGTTGTATGCAATGTGGCACCAAGGTTCCATTAGTACAAGGATCTGTCCTTGCGTAACATAATATTTTGTTCCGTTCTTCCCCTTTCACGTCTCCTAAATCTGTTACAGGAACAGATTTGGGGATGGCATGAGGCACATGCAGGGGAAGATGGGGCAAATACCCTTTAAGACCAGTGCAACTGTTTCATTACATACCACCCTGTGGGTTGTGTTCCATGTAAGTTTGTCTCAGAGTAGACCCACTGAAATTAATAGTCTTGAGTAATAGGTAGCAGTGTGTGTGTGTGTGTGTGTGTGTGTGTGTGTGTTAGAACAGTTAACATTGAAATTAAAACAAAAAAAAACAAAAAAGCTTTAACTAAAAGCAAAAGAGGTCTTCTGTACTGTGCAGGCTGACAGACACCCTATTGTTGTCAGGCTTATTAGATATCAATAAGGCTTTTGGGAGGACACAAATGACCAGTGGAAAGGCCAATGCTAAGCTGCAAAGCTCAAACAAGAGTACAAGGAAGAATATACAAAAATGGCCACTTCTCAATTATTTTAAGCAGGAGACAGATTCCACCCCACAATATCAAACTTATGAATTTGGGGTTTTTGATTTGGTCCAACTAATGCATTACCCTAATATGGGTCATTAGGAAGTTGAATTCCTCTTACTTCCCCCACGAAAAACAAACAAACAAACACCTCTGAACTGCTTTGCCTGCAAGTTGTCTACCGGCTGAATCTACTCTGTATGGAGCTCTTGTTCCTGTGTGTTTCATCCAATTCGACCACTTTAAAATTCATTATTATATTGGCTGGGTAGGGATTGAAGTAAAGAATCAACAGAGCAACTTGGAAACCGAACAGATTTTTATTTTTATTTAAAATGCAGATATAGATACAAGGTAAATCATGGGGCTGATGTGCACCCTGCCACTGCTGCCACCACTGCTGATGCCACTGCCACATGGGAGTGCCATCTCATCCTCTTCCCCAAGCTTGGCACTCATGGCGCTAAAGAAGGAAATAGGGACATTCTGGGATCAAATCAAAAGCTGGGATGACTTTCACAATTCCAGGACTGTCCCTGGAAAATCAGGACACTTGGAGGCTATACAAGACATCTAATCATTTTTCATGATATAGGCCTGTAATTTTTGGCATTTGATCCCCTCTCCAAATTCTTATATAAAGCTATTAACAAATATGAAAGAATGCAGAGGGCAGAGTTTTGTGAAAATACCAGTCTAATATTCAAGCATCGTACTTGGCCAACAAAACCCGAGTGTCCTTTTCAAACTTCAAGACAAGTGAAACAAAGTGTTTTGCATATCTGTAATAGCAGAGGTGAAGAACTGAAAAATATCCCACTCTTCTTGGTGTCAGAGATGGCTAATAACTATTCCGTTACTGTATGCTCCTCTTGATACTTCTGGCATATCAATACTCTGGCATATCAATGAATAAAGCATTCTCCGGAGAGTGAGAGAGCGGGTGAGAAATTCACAGAGTTTAAAAGATAGGCCATGTCAGTCTGAATTTGGTTTGCATTCTCAAATATATGTGAAGCGTTGCTTGAGAAGAAAACAAAGCAGGCACAACGCTACTGTTTTCCAAACAACTTTTGATCCTTTCCACAGTGTTGTTGGTATGTGTTAACGTGTATAAGGCTCAATGCTTCATTACCAGGAAGTAAACAATAAAGTAGCTTTATAGGACTTTTCCATATGGTATGAGACTAAGGGCTAATTTCAGAAGTGCTCAGTCAAGTCAATCTTTGATTAAGACACAGATTGGAAACCTGGTTCCTTCCAGAAGTTGCTCCAGCCAGCATGGTCAGGTTAGGGAGCAATCGTGTGCACAAAAAGTTGGCATAAAGCAAGCCAGTGTAAGTCAAGCCAGTGTAAAGTTACACCAGATCCCAACTCTGTTCAGAAGCAGGGCAACTGTTGGCTGAGCTGGCCTAAGGTTGTGAGGAAGAAAACAAGACTCAGTAGTGATTTAGTTGAACACAGCCCTGGACTAAAGCAATTCTGCAGTTGTGTTTTTGAGCAATTGTGAATATAGCTGGCTTGTTCCTGTCTTGTTTTGATGTGAAGGGCCTTTGAAGATTTCAGGCCCTCCAATGTCTTCTGCATAGCTCAGTTGGCTAGAACATGGTGTTGACATTGCCAAGGACTCAGGCTTGATCCCCATATGGGACAGCTGCATATTCCTGCATTGCATTGCAGTGGGTTGGACTAGAACCGTCCAACTCCCAAGACACTGTGATCTCCTCACAGTATAAAAAGACTGACTGTGATCTACCCATTGTCATTGCCAAGAGTTGTTGAGCTTTTTTGGGGGGATCTAAAAGGAACACTCCTGTTCATGGATCACTGCCTTGTCATGGCAAAGGGGCTTGAATAACTCCAAGAAATTATGAGCTATGCCATGCAGGGCCACCCAAGATGCACAGGTCATAGCCGAGAGTTTAGACTAAATGGGATCCATCTCAAGAAGGAACTGGCAAACCACTCCAGTATTTTGCCAAGAAAACTCCATGGACATAAAAAGGAGAAGCTTTGAGAATAAAGTGAGAGTTTCCAAGGCATGCTCTGGTTCATGGGGTCATGGAGAGTTGAACACAACTAAGACGACTAAACAACAAAAGGAACACTAAGGTGATCACAAAACTTGATGGCCCTATTTTCCAGAATCCCCCCTGGTTTCTGATTTGATCTTGGAATGTCCCACTTTTCCTTAGGATGTCCTTATTTCCATCAGAGAAAAGTTGGAGGTATGGAGTTATGTGACTCCTGTGCCAAGGAGATAAGTAACTATACAACCTTGAGAAGGCATCTGAAGGAAGCCCTCTATAGGGAAGTTTTAATATTTTATTATTTTTTATATATGCTGGAAGCTATCCAGAGTGGCTGAGGCATCCCAGTCAGATAGGTGGGGCATAAATAATAACAAAATGATGATGATAATGATGGAAAATAGGACATCCCTATTTTCACCCGAGAAATGTTGGAGGGTTTGAGATTTGAGGAACTGCCTGCCTTCCTTAGTGTTAGCCTAGTGTGGCCAGCAAAACCTTAGACATGCCTTAAAAATCAAAAGACAAGTTCATGGCAGATAACAGCGAATGGCTATTAGTCACAAGTCCTCTGTGTTCACAGGAAGTACATTGCTGGGGCCACAAAAGAGATGACCATGACCTTCATACTTTCCTTGTGAGCTTCCATAAATAAATGTCATCAGAAACTGAATTTTGTATTAGATACACCTTGGTCTGATTCATGGAGACAATTCTTTTAAAGCTCCCCCCCCCCCCCTTAACCTTTTCTTTAACCTTAAGTCTTCTAGATGCACAGAGCTTGCTGCTGGATTCTTGCATGTTCTCTGTCTAGGAGTACAAAAGGCTACTAAAGTACAGCTCATCAGAGTTCCAAACTTCTCAGGACAGACAGATGCCAAGGACTAAGAGATCCAGGATTTTGTTTAGTGAGTGACATAGCACACAACAAAGGGACTGCAGTATAAATAATACTATTTCCATCAAAAGTTTTTAATTCCACAATGTAGAGATGTTCTTAGTTCAGTGGTTTGCTTTATTAATTCATGCAGCTTGCTCTATAAAACTCACACGTCTATGCAGCAAAAGGCTCTTCCTACTATTTTCCATATGGAAAGCTTGTCAGTTATAGAGAAATGTATGTGAAAATCATGAAATATGCAGACACATGTGAAAATCATGAAATATGCAGACACCTTAATTGGTGTACCAAATTTTAATAGTGATTTTAGTTACTGCAAACAGTTCAGAATGCCCCCCCAAAGGCCACCTTGGCCCTAATGCCAGCCTTTAGTACATACATACATCATTTTATTTGCATGCCATCTTTCCATAACCAAAACCACGCTCAAGGCAACTTACAACATGAAAAGAAACATAATTGCAAATATAACTATAGTAATAAATTATAAGTAAAACATCAAAAAAGTACACAACCAAACTGAATGATTTCCACATAAATCATAAAAAGATGAAAAAGCAAAAATTAACATTAATAGCAACAACTCCCTCCCCTTAAACAATACCTTTGCCCTAAAATATGTCCAACAGCCTCAGCTTTTGTAGCTGGAGTCAGTCAGCGCCCTGCCCGTCCAGGCCAGGGAGCAGGTCTTCCAAGACTCGCAACCAAGATAGTATCAGTCCTCATAAGTGAAGCAATAATAAATGAGGCAATAGTGACATGTTTATATATTTAATAGATTGATTCTCCAACGTGTCATACATGATTGTCATGTGAGACCTGCAGGCACAGGGTGATATACAAATTTTCATCATCATCATCATTATCATCATCTTGCTCATTTTATATTCAGAACAAGCCTGTGTGGTAAGTCTGGCTGTGAGATACAGACTAGGCGGATTGCAGAAACCCAACGGGTGACATCCCTGTGGGTGTCCTGCCCATCACTGCCGGAGGAGTGAGGACAAGTGGCAGTGGGAGCAAGATTTCACATGACCTCTACAAGATCTTGCAATAGCTCCACCAGGTCTAGCAAGACCTTGCCGGAAGTTGCTACCACTTTGCTTCATTTCCCCAGTGGAGATGGGTAGGGCGTCTGTGGGGGTGCCACCCCTTAAGTTTCCACAGTCTACCCTCATGTATATAAATTACTGGAGGGAATTGTTTTCTTTGTTGATGGTGAAACCCTGCTGTACAAAAATAAAATGGTGCTCCCCAGGGAACATTTTTGTTTTACAATTTCACTTCTTGTAAAGTCCACGGGCCTAGAGAAATATCAAGGGACAAAATAAATACCGTATTTTTTGTTCTATAAGACGCACCAGAACACAAGACGCACCTAGTTTTTGGAGGAGGAAAACAAGAAAAAAAAATATTCTGAATCTCAGAAGCCAGAACAGCAAGAGGGATCACTGCACAGTGAAAGCAGCAATCCCTCTTGCTGTTCTGGCTTCTGGGATAGCTGTGCAGCCTGCATTCGCTCCATAAGACGTACACACATTTCCCCTTACTTTTTAGGAGGGAAACAGTGAGTCTTATAGAGCAAAAAATACAGTAAATAAAATGGAATGACAAAGTGACCCAAGGCTTTGTGGGGGCCCTGATCATACTTCAGGAGGTGTTCTTGACCTCAGGAGGTGTTCTTGACAAATCATCCATGTTCACCTTGTTATTTAGCCCCTGCACCTTGCTGATTCACAACCTTACTCTACAGCCATAGGTATGTCAAACCAATCCTTCCCACTCACACATTCTCTTTGAATTTCTCATCTTCCAGATCCCTACTCCCACATTACCAAAATTACTCATTGTGAATAGTTGGTGTGTTCTGACGCCAACTAAGGAGTCAGGAAATCATGTTCCCCATATTATATTTATACTATTCCAAGTACTCTGAGCTATTCTTCAGGACCAGAAGTAGTCTGCCCAGCTCTTCCATGATGTCTTGAAAAAATTAAAGATTTTTAATTATGCTGGCACACTTTTCTTCAAACTGAAAGGAACAATCAGCAAGTTGCCTTGTTTTTCCTTGATTAGAAGCAATCAGCTGCCTGATGTTTGCCTAATGAGCACAGACAACAATTTGTAAATGAGGGCCCATATACCAAGTTGCCACTGAAACATAAATTCCATGTAATTTAATTGCAATTCGGCCGCATACCATTGGCATCTCTGTTTAAATCCTAATCAGGATCTAAAGAATAAAGCTTTGGGATAGCCTTTCAATCACGTCTCTGTCTCTGAAGGAACTACTTTGTTCTTATTTTTTTCACCATCAACAAAGAAAACAATTCCCTCCAGTAATTTATATACATACCATTTAATAGATGCAAAACAAACTTTCCTCCATTCTTCAATGCCACAAGTTACTGAAAACTATTTAGATCCCCCGCCAACTGATCAAAAGAAAAGCAGCTAGCTTTTACTTTTGGAAATTGTTGTTGTGGAATAATGAAGTCTCATTAAAAGTCATTGCACTTTAGTTTCTAATAAGAAGGCACCCACAATAGCTAGAATTTGCTCTCAGATTTCCTCCATCCTTCATGGCTCAGCAAAAACAAACAAACAAACAAAAACCCCACCCCACTGTTATGTAAAGTTAAACATAACCATAGTGTTAGAATAGTTTGCCTACAGAACTTGAACTTTGCATGTTGATGAAATCATGGCAATGGACTTTTCCGGCAAAATAAAAAATAAAAACTGAATTCCCAAGGCTCTGAAGAATATAGAACATTGGGGAGGGGGAACCTGAACAGATGGATATTCTGTTGAAAGGAAGAATTGAAAGCAGCAGCAATGAGTGACTTGATTTGTTTTGTATGGTGAATGAGTAAGTGATGTTGAACACTGAAGGCTGAGAAAGGAACCAAATAAATAAGGAGGTGGCTTTGGTTTGGTACAATACAAAGACACACATCTGCTTAGCACAATAACACTCACGGAGAAGGGTAGTGAAAGAGACAGCAGAAGTATCCGCTGAAACAAAGGAATGGTTAGTGTCTAAATAACCTTTTGCCTCCTATCAAAGACTGGCACAGAAGTAACAGTGTCCTAAACAGTTAGATCTGGCAGCATCCCGTATGTACTTGATTCTGAGATGTTGCTGACAAATAAGCTGCAAACTAAATCAAGAATCAACCCTAGGGATGAACATCAATGTAACATTTACTTATCTTGTTGAACGGGATTTATATACTGCTTAATTATCACAAGCAGTATACTTAAAGCATGCCTCGAAAATGCTGATAAAATAAGAAGTTGAAAAAGTTGATCTAGTCCCCACTAAAAGAAAAGCACCAGTTTTATATCAATAATAGAATTAAGTTACATGTTAAAGTACATGGTCAATGTCACAGGGATGAAAGGAAGAGCAGGTCATTCACAGGACAGAGAGAGAGAGATGTGAGGCTAACTTGCAGTTTGTTTCTTTATCAAGGAGGCTCATAAAGGCAGACTCCCCTTCACTCTCTAGCCTTCTGAGTCAGGGCTCCTCCCCTGTAATCTTCTGCTATGGGGAGCCTCAGGTGTGCCTGTCTGGCTCATTGCTTGACAACATGTAACATCCTTCACATTCTAGTAGCCAGAGATCCATCAACAGAGAAGCTGTGGGAGAAATGCAGGATCTGGGTCACCTCTGTCATTTCTGCATTCGAACTGGAAACCTCATCACTCTGCCCTGTGTCCTTCCTACTTCTGCCTCTTCGCTATCTGTGGCATTTGCCCATTCATTTGAAAATGTCTGTACAGGGGGTGGGGAGAAAGGGTTAAAATGTAGACCAATAGGAAAGCCGGAGGTGGAGCCTACCTGTTTATAAAAGGGCTTAGCCCGAGGTTTGGGTGTGGGTAGTTGGTTGTTTTTAGTGGTTTGGTTGGTTGGGAAAGGCAGTTGGAAAAGCAGTTGGCAGGCAATTGGAAATAGAGAGACAGTGCAGTTGGTTCTTGGGTGAGGGGAGGTAGAAGAGATAGAGACAGGATAAAATAAGACTAAGATGGTAAAGAGTAACAACGTTTGGAATGCAGTTAAAGTTTGTTTGTGTCTGCAATAAACTACACTCTTCTTTGTTAACTTGAGAACTTGACTGAGACTAAGTGATTTACCGGGCAGGACCTGGTTGGTGGTAGCGGATTAGTGGTGTATGGGTCAATAGTCCATGAGACGACCGGGGGCTCTGTACAAACGCCACACTATCCCTCAAGCTTCTGCTTCTAGTACCTCCCAGCTTGTCCCCTCCTCTGATGTGTGCCCTGTGTCTCACCACCAGGACCTGGGATCTAAGTCATCTTCTTCTGTGCCTTCCGTGGGGGGCTCTTGGGGAGGGGCTTCCACCACTCTTCCTCATCCCGCCAGTCCCTGACAGTCAAGTTAACATGTTTTGGTGGTGGTAATAATAATTATTATTATTATTATTATTATTATTATTATTATTATTATTATTTTGAGCAGGCACCAAAAAGAAAAGAGTGAAGGCATCTTTCTAATATCAATAACTTCCCAATCATTTTGGCCACAAAATAAGCCATGCTCCATATTCCTTTCTACTGCAGTCAAAACTGAGGTGTGTGCTCCCACCATCATTTTCTTTCCAAAGTGCTATGCTTAAAATAAGAAGTGAGCAGAGAATTCTCAAAGCAGTACTCACTCTTGTCTTGTTTGACTCATTACCTCAAATTCTACATCTCATCCTAGGAAAATAAAATAGGTTGAGACAAGGCTAATAGTTCTTGGCATTGGTATTCTGGGTGATCCTGCCTGAGTGACTTAATAACTCCACATCCAATTGCCTGCCAGGCTAACAAGGCAAACAAGAGGCTGCATTTCCCCCTGAATTTATTCCAAAGGGCATCAGTAGGCTCTTGTTGCCTCTTATCTGCAGTCTTTAGAGTAAAAGAGCCAAGATGCTCAACCTGGCATAGCATATCTACTGTAGCTTAAAAAAAATAAATGCTTAATTTTGTGATGGCTTTAGAAGGGGGGGGGGGTTGCAATCAGCCGGAGGCTTCAGCCAAATCAGATAATTGGCATCTCATAAATCTGCTGTTAGGGACTCATTTTTAAATATACCGTTAATAGCTTCTAAACTACGCATTAAAATGTCCACAACATTACTCACGAAAGTAAAAAAAAAGAGCTATATATAAAAAAGGTCTGCTTGGTTTTCTTTAAGTTACTCTTTGAGATTTAATGGATAGCCTGGGTAGGCATAATTACCATAAATTTTGATTAATAGACCTTTAGTATATCTGCGGAATGAGGAGAATTATTAAGGATATTGAAATAATTAACATCAAGTGTTTTAATGCATTCTAGTTTATTGCTTTTGGAGAGGATGAGAAAGAAACAGGATTCTATTTAAAACCATGTCAGGCTTATGCAAACAGAAAGTTCTCTCTCTCCCTCCCCCTCACCTCCGCCCTACCTCTGTACATCCTGCAAATGGCTCGAGGGAAGTATAAAATATGCAAACCTGTCTGGTCCAGAAATCTGTGGACAGTGGGAGATGTATTCGATTTAAGCAGATGTTAAAAAGCGGGCAGGCGGGCAGGCGGGGAGGCAGGGTATTTCGGCTAGGGTTGGTGCAGACAACACACAGGATTCAAGAAGGTGTTTGGAGATACTTACACGATGAATTCGCCAGGACACCAGACAGCAATTGCGTGTTCAGACCCAGAAACCTCCCCCCTAAATAAATTCACACATGACTCAAATTTTGGTTTGGTTTTTGACAGAATTTAGGCCGCAACTTTATTGATTACAGAAAGTGACTGGTTGCATAGGCTCTGGTT